>NC_088911.1:111997755-112597755 GCF_963576675.1 Euphorbia lathyris | reverse complement strand
CATTCAAAACATGTGACAGACTTCGAGCTGTCCTTCTTGTACTTGTCACTTGACTCAGCTTTATACTTGTCATTTCTTCTAAATGACCTTTTGCCGTTTCTATCATTTCTCCTGAACAGCTTTTTCATCTTTCTGGTGAACATGGCCAATTCCTCATCATCAGTTGACTCCGCTTCAGTTGAGTCAGCTTTCATGACAAGTGACTTTTGTTTCTTATCTTCTGATTTTTCTTTCTCTTTGGCTTCAAAGTTTTTCATAGAGATTTCATGGGTCAGCAGGGATCCGATCAGCTCATCATACTTATAGGTAGTCAAGTCTTGGGCTTCTTCTACATCTGTTTTCTTTGCTTGCCAGCTCTTGGGCAGACTTCTCAGAATTTTCTTCACCTGTTCTTCTTCAGTGAAGTTCTTTCCAAGCCTTTTTAGCTCGTTTATAATGTTTGTGAATCTTGCGTTCATTTTTGAGATGTTTTCATTCTCATTCATCTCAAACAGCTCGTAGAGTCTCATATGTTGATTGACTTTAGACTCCTTAACTTTGCTTGTGCCTTCATAGGTTACTTCAAGCTTCTTCCAAATCTCCTGTGCTGACTCACAACCTGAAATCTTACTGTATTCTGCAGCATCTAACGCACAGTGAAGCATATTTATAGCTGAAGCATTATTTTGTAATTTTCTGAGGTCATCCTCTGTCCACTCAGCCTCACTTTTAACAATTTTCTCATTGTTAACGGTTTTGTATGGCACATGTGGACCTTGAACAATTGCAAGCCATGCACTCATGTTTGTGGCTTGAATAAAGTTCTTCATCCTATTTTTCCAGAATGTATAATTTGACCCAAAGAATAGGGGAGGTCTAGTGATTGATAATCCCTCGGGGAGTATCTGTGTTGTTTGGTTTCCTGGAAGAAACCGAGTGCTATTCTCACCCATTTTTAGGGATCAGCTCAAGATTGTTAAATCTTTGAGTAGTGAGCTTAGGCTCTGATACCACTTGTTGGTCCCTAGTAATTAGTTCCAAGGGGGGGTTAGGAACTAATATAACTTTTTCGCGTTTTAATTAAGCTGACTGGAAGTTATTTTGAGAGTTTGTTAACTCAGCTTTTGGTCAGCTTGGTGAGATATGTTTTAAGACAGCTTTAGTCAGATGTTGACTAAAGGTATCTTCTTGTAAGTTAGGAATTGACACTCTTGGAGGTCAGCTTCTAACTCAGCACCACTTATTTACTCAAGGTCAGCTTTGGTAATTTATATGCTGAGTAAATAAAGCAAACAACACATACAATATGAGAGAGAGTTTAGAGATTACTCAGTATCACTTATCCTGGTTCGGCCTCTCTGCCTACGTCCAGTCCCCAGAGTCCTCCGGGCTTTTTGAATCCAATACTGAGCTCTTTAACGGTAGAGCACAAACCAATTACAAGGCAGTTGAATATGCAAGAGTACCTTCCTCTATTCGTCTACTCAACTCCTACTAAAGAACACTTTAGATGATTGCACAGCAATCAATCTAGCATTTACACAGAGAATAGAAAAAATTGGTGTAAGATCTTTTTGTATTTGAGTGCTTTCAAGATTTTCTCTCTTTGTATTTTTCTCTTGATGCTTCAGTAATGATCCAAGGTTCTTCATTGTCCTTTTATAGAAGGAAATTGCAGATTTGGATCGTTTGAATTGTTGTTACCGTTAATACCAAAACGGCTCTTTTGGGGAACAATTTCTGGTCAGCTTCAGACTGTTCCGCCATTCCCTTTCTCTGTTTTCTTCAGGCGTCAGGTTTGTCTTCTTGCGTCTGGCTTATCTTTTTGTGCCAGTTGTCTTTTACCAATAATCCAATGACCCATGTCTCTTGGAATTAGTCTTTTGTGTGTCTTCGAGGTTGTAATTATTGGTGCAGAAGATTGGCAGACTTTGTCCTTTAGTGAACATATCCTTCATGCTGTCCTGACTGTGACTCAGCTTCATTCGTTATCCTCGAATGTTCAACTTCTATACTGAGTTGCTTCGTGGTTAGCTCCGTTCTGTTTATACGCTGCTGAAGAAGTCTTTTGTTTTAGTTAGCTTCGTTCTGGCATCTTAGACTAAAACTTCTGATATGGAGTTCTACTCCATTCGGCTTCCATTCTGTCATGCTGAGTTCCGTTCCACTCTGCTTTGCTTATGCTGACTTCTGTCCTGTCTTAATTTATATATATATTCTTGCACTCAATATTGAACAAACACATTAGTACAATTAAATCAAAGCATTTAAATTTAATTGCCTCTTAATCATGGATGATTTTGTCAAATCAAAATCTTGTGGAAAGGTGTTTCAACAACAACTTTACAGAACCAAATAAAAGGTTCAACTAAGAATAAACCCCATGCTGAGTACTCAGGTACTGGTCAGCATAAACAGCTTACTCAATGTAGCTGTTGTGGGAAGAAAGGACACACAAAAGCTGTGTGCTGGCATAACAAACAGACTGTCCATTGTGACTTCTGTGGTAAGAAAGGTCATACTACCAAGGTATGCTGGCATGCTCAGCACAACAATGCTAACCACACTCAATATCACCCTCAAAGGGTAACTATGTGTGGCTTTTGTGGTAAAAGTGGCCATACTACAAATGTATGTCATCACAAGTTAAAATATGACTTTGCACCTATTTACACTAACAAGAAAGGACCCAAAAAGAATTGGGTACCTAAAAACGAATAGTTTAAAATGCAGGTCAGCTTGACATGCGTGGAGAAATCAAAACTTTGGTATATAGACAGCGCATGTTCAAGACACGTGACATGTGATGAAACTCAGTTCATCACACTAGAGCTTAAACGAGGTGGAAGCGTAAGCTTTGGAGACAACAAGAAGGGTAAGATAGTCGGCTCAGGTACTATCGGAGGAAACCCAACCATTGAGTCTGTCTCCTTAGTTAAAGGTCTCAAATACAACCTGCTGAGTGTAGCTCAGCTTTGCAAGAGCGGCAGAAAGGTTGTATTTGATGATACTAAGTGTCAAATACTCGAGGGAAACACAAATGAATTGATTTTAACTGCCCCTCGTGTAGAAAATGTATACATGTTGAACTTAGAAAAACAGTTTTCTAAAAACATATGCTTAGTGTCTAAAGAGGACAACTCCTGGCTATGGCATAGAAGACTTGGGCATGTCAGCATGGACCTTCTCGCCAAATTAGCTAGAAAGCAATTAGTTGAGGGTTTACCCAAATTAAAGTTTGAAAAAGATCAATTGTGTAAAGCTTGCCAGCAAGGAAAACAAACTAAAAAGTCATTTCATAGCAAAAATATTGTCTCAACCAAAAGACCATTGGAATTACTACACTTGGATCTTTTCGGACCTATCCAGCCACTCAGCTTGGGAGGAAAGAAATTTTCCTTGGTTATTGTAGATGATTTCTCTCGGTACACTTGGATCATCTTGCTGAGTAGCAAGGATGAAACTTTTGAGATGTTTACTACATTGATTAAAAAGCTTGAAAATGACAAAGACCTAAGAGTAGCTCACATTAGAAGCGACAATGGTGGAGAGTTCAAAAACCAACAGTTTGATGAATTCTGTGAAACCAGTGGTGTTGACCACAATTTCTCCGCTCCTAGAACACCTCAACAAAATGGGGTTGTTGAAAGGAAAAATAGAACTATTGTCGAAATATCTAGGACAATGTTGAGTGAAAATAGGCTTCCAAAGTATTTCTGGGGTGAAGCTGTTCACACGACATGTTACATACTAAATAGGGCTCTAGTTAGACCTATACTTAAGAAAACCCCATATGAGCTTTGGAAAGGACGAAAGCCCAACATTGGATACTTTCGTGCCTTTGGGTGTAAATGCTTTATACTCAATACAAAAGACAACCTTGCTAAATTTGATGCTAAAGCTGACGAAGCGATCTTTTTAGGGTACTCAACAAACAGTAAAGCATATAGAGTATTTAATAAAAGAACTCAAATTGTAGAAGAGTCTGTACATGTTGAGTTCGATGAAACTGACCCTACAGGTAAGTCAGCTCAGCTCGAAGAAGATGAACCAAGCTCAGCTTCCGCTGATCAACTAGAAGCCTCTGTGTCATCTATACAAGAGCTGACCCAAGGTAAACAAGAAACTGAAATATCATTTGCTGACCAATCTATTCCTGTAGAGATTGTAAAAACACCTCTTCCAAGCGACTCAACAATGCCAAAGGAAATAAAGATCCCAAGAGGACACACAGAACAGTCCATTCTTGATGCTGCCAACAACAAGTTGATGACTAGAGACCAGTTTAGAAAATACCTCAGCAATGTTGCCTTTGTCTCAATGCTTGAGCCAAAGAATTTTGCTGATGCTGAGCAAGATGAATATTGGATAAATGCCATGCAAGAAGAACTTGACCAATTCACCAAAAATGAGGTATGGGATCTAGTACCTATACCTAGGAATCAAAAGCCCATAGGAACCAAGTGGGTCTTTAGAAATAAGCTAGATGAGCATGGAAATGTGATTAGAAACAAAGCTCGACTTGTAGCCCAAGGCTATAGTCAGCAAGAGGGTATAGACTATGGAGAAACATTTGCACCTGTTGCTAGGTTGGAAGCTATACGTATATTATGTGCCTATGCTAGTTTCATGAATTTTAAACTATACCAAATGGATGTAAAAAGTGCATTTCTTAATGGCTTTATAAACGAAGAGGTATATGTTAATCAACCTCTTGGGTTTGAAGATTCAAAGTCTCCAAACCACGTTTATAAACTCAAAAAGGCCTTGTACGGCCTAAAGCAAGCTCCAAGAGCTTGGTATGAGAGGTTGACAAATTTCCTGCTGACCAGGAACTATGTTAGGGGAAAAGCTGACACAACCTTGTTTATTAAGAAAAAGGGTAAACATATCCTACTTGCACAAATATATGTAGATGATATAATATTTGGTGCTACTGACGAATCCTTGTGCAAAGAATTTAGCCAACAGATGCAAACTGAGTTTGAAATGTCGATGATGGGTGAACTCAACTTCTTCCTTGGACTTCAAATCAAGCAAGGTAAAAATGGCATCTTTATAAGTCAGTCTAAGTACACCAAGGAAATGTTAAAGAAATTCAGCATGGTAGATTGCAAACCAATATCAACCCCCATGGGTACTGATACTGTCCTATGCAAGGATGAGAAGAGTAAGTCAGTTGATAGCAAACTCTATCGAGGTATGATAGGTTCTTTACTCTATCTCACATCTAGTAGACCAGATATTCAGTACTCAGTATGCTATTGTGCTAGATATCAAGCTGACCCCAGGGAATCTCATCTAACTGCTGTAAAAAGAATTTTTAGATACTTGCAAAGCTCAGTTGATGCAGGTCTATGGTATCCAACTTCAAATGACTTCACACTCATTGGATATATTGATGCTGACTATGGACGAGATAAGCTAGAACGAAAGAGTACTTCGGGAGGATGTCATTTCCTCGAAAGCTGTCTACTATCTTGGTTCAGCAAGAAGCAATCATCCGTAGCTCTGTCTACAACCGAAGCTGAGTACGTGGCTGCTGAAAGCTGTGTTGCACAAGTCCTATGGATAAAGCAACAGCTTGAGGATTATGGAGTCAAAACAAAGACGATAGAGATCAAATGTGATAACAAGAGTGCCATTGATTTATCTAAGAATCCAGTCCAACACAGCAGGATGAAGCATGTTAGCATAAGACATCACTTCATCAGAGATCACGTACTAAAAGATGAGATCAAGCTGACCTATGTGCCAACAAATGAACAGCTTGCAGATATCTTCACTAAGCCCTTGGCACGAGAACAATTCAATACACCAAGGGAAGCCATCGGTATGTCAAATCCACTCTAAGTAAATCTATATGAAAAATTGAATGTTGAGTGATTGCCATGATAAGTGGAATGTTGAATGTTTGTGCAAATACCATGCTGAGTAAATTAACAATAAGAAACTTCTACTCACCAAGTTTGAAATGATCACCCTATGCTAAGTTGACATATACATTGTGTGATTATACTGAGTAGATACAAATATTGAGTAATCACCTTATGCTGAATAGATGTACATGCTGAGTAATCAACGTATGTTGAGTTATTTAGAGAGAGAAAAATCATGTTAACAAAAACTAGGCACTCAACATCGCGAATGCTTCGAATTCTAGCAAAACCAAAAAGTAACCCACTCACGTAAAATAAATACCTACACGTGTAACTTCTTGCACATTGGAAAGACGCGCATTAATGGCAAATCCCATGCGCCGAAGATGTTATAAATGACAGAATCTCTGTCGGTTGAACGTCCCTAGGTAAAACGGCTAGTTAATAAATAGGGGCCGCCGGAAATCTATATAAAAAGTGGAAGGATTCCCACTCATCACTCTTTACGCTTGCGATCTCCTATAGTCGAACCTCCCTCTCTCCATAAAACCTCAAAACCTTCATCTGCAACAATGGCTTCCGGCAAAAACAAAATCCCTAACCTTCCTACTCAACTTGGCCAAACCTCTGGGAAACCCACTCAGGCTGACCCCGCCGGTCCTTCGAAGCAAATAGAGCGAAACATGATCAAAGTCCATAAGAAGGTCAACAATTTGGAAGTTCTGAAATGCAGATGGTTCTCTCCAGGATTCGTCACCTCTGAGAAACCATTCTGTGACTGGATCGAGAAGAACAAATGGACTGGTCTCTTTTCTCTCTCTCAGGAACAACCTACTCTAGGTTAGTACGGAAATTCTATTCGAATCTATATGTTGATGAAGATGATTTCGATTATTTGGAAACCACGATCAAAGGTCAGAAAATCACAATAACCCCTGCCTATCTAGCTACCTTACTAGATTTACCAGACGAAGGAATAAAATTTAGGACAACAAAGGAGAAGGTGCCAAAAGAAAAGCTTGAGAAGATCAAGGGGTTCTGTAAACCTAAGGATCATAAAGGCGAAATACCGAGCACATGTATGGGGAAAGAACAGAAGATGGCTCACTACATGCTGACCAACTTTATCTTCCCCAAACTCAGCGCAGCTTCATCTGCCTCTAACTTTGAGCAGTGCTTCATATGGCACATGCTGACCTACACTCCGCTCAATCTTCCCGTCTTCTTAGTTGGAGCTCTTCAACAAGGTGGTAAGAAACTCCGTTTGGGCTCTCTGATCAGAAAAATTCTCGAGGACAAGCAGATCGAGACGATAAATGAAACAAGTAGATTGGGGAGTGAAATCACTGCAGTTCTGCTGGATGGATTGTTGTACAATCAACCCTTGAAAGGCTATGAAGAAGTTGGAGATGCTGAGGAAAATGAAGAAGCTGAGCAACTAGAAGTTGAGCTTGAAAATGAGCCTGAAAAAGAAGTAGAGGCTCATGTTGAGTCACCTAACACAACTCAGCCTGAGAAGAAGAAGAAGAAGAGGAAAGCTCTTGAAACTTGCTCCAAAGACATTCATGCTGTCCCAAAGAAAGTGAGGCTGTTGTCTCAAGAAAAGGTTAAAGCTGACAAGGCTAAGAAAAAAGCTGAGTCAGCAGAGAAGAGAAAGAGGCCAGAAGGGCCTGAAGATGAAGAAGAGGAAACTCCAGAATCCCCCTTGATGAAAAGGAAGAAGGCTAACACCTTAAAAACAGTTGAAGCTGATCCCCTAGATTGGGCTATCTCTGACGGTCATGGAACTGACCTCGGAAAAGAAGCTGAGAAAGAAGCTGAGCAACAGGCTGAGAAAGAAAGGGAAGCTGAAACTCATGCTGAGCAAGAAGTTCATACTGAGCAAGAAAAACCTACAAATATTGAGCAACCTCAGGATGAGGCTGAACAGAGAGTTGAAGAAGGAGAAAGTATTGCTGTTGAGGATCATGCTGAGCAACTTGAGAATCCATATGTAGAAGAGGAGACAGTTGCTACTGAGTCCAGTGAAGGTATTCCAGCTGACCCTTCATCGCCAAAAGCTTCGACACGACGGAGACTCAAAAAGAAGGCACAAAAGTAAATTGATCTTATGGACAATTTTCCTGTTGATGATATTGAGACTGACCTCTCCACAATCCAGTTCCAGTATTTCTCGAATGATGTTGAGACTGAGTCACCTCCAGCAGATCCCGTACAAAAACAAGCCTCTGTTACTCAGGACGAGGAACAAGCCAAAACCCCTGAAGATCAAATCCAAGCTGCTCAAGATGGATCAAATCCTGCTTCAACTTCACCCATTCAAGTTGAGCAGGTCAACATGTCTAACCAAACTCCACCTCCAACTCAGCAAGTTGAGGACTCAGCTCCTGCAGTCAATCAAAGTCCAGGTACTGATCAAGGTACTCAATCTGGCAAAGAGCCCACTCCTCCACCACCATCAAGCTCAATACCAGCCTCTGAGTCTAATGCTGCTCAATTCACGTACTTGAATGCTACTGAGTCAGGACGTCGTATCATTGCTTCTGCTCAGTCCTTGCTTCAAGAATTGAACCCTCCTCAAGCTGATGCTGCTAGATCTTCTGATACTGAGTCCTCTCAACTGCCCGGAATCACTCAGCTCCTCAATGAACTATGAGGACTCAAGGATCTAGTAAGTGTAATAACCACCATTCAAACTCAGCAACCCAGATAAGACCAAATCACAAAGTTGACTGAACTGGTTCTCACAATGGTGAACCATCTGAACTCGCTAGAAGGGAAATTCCAACAACCATCAGAAGTTAATCCAGGGTATGCCACTTCTGCTGAACTTCAAGGATATTTTACTAAGTTGACTACAGAACTGACCAAATCACGCGCACCTGGCAATGATGAGTTTGCCACCTCTGCTGAACTTCAAGCATGCTTTACCAAGCTTCATGATGAGCTGACCAGTACGCGTGACCTAGTATCCTCCTCTTCTCAATGTACAATTGACCAGCTGAGTGAAGCAGTAAGCATACTCAACATCAACAAGGCACAGATGGATGTTGATCCAGTTTCCAACAGTGAACTCTTGAGCTTTTCCCAGGCCATTATGAAAGCCATGCGCATCAACAATGCCCAGCGGATGTTCTATGATTCTGCCTTGCTCAAGATGTACCATCAATCTTTTGGTCAGATCACCAGCTCGCTCACCTGGCTGAGCAAATCCCATGAATGCCTACTTAGCATGATCAGCAGCTCCCTCCGGGTTCCTCGGCATGTCCAGGATGACAGTGTTCCTGTTATTGATGGTTTGGGTGAAAGCACTAAGCGGCTTCAGCGCTACTCCCATTACCTCTCCAATGTCGCACGAAATGAAACCTTCCTTTATAAACCCGATGATGGCAAAACGGGGGAGACAAGTCAAGGTGGAACTCAGCTTCCAGGTAATGTCTCAGGAAGTAAAGACAAAGGTAAAGGAATAGCTCAAGCTGACCACCAAACTCAGAAGAAGAAGAAGTAGAACTAGATGTAGTCTAGTAAATGTTTGTTTAGAAGTTGCATAGAAACCTTTATGTATGTGTTTGCTTTATTTTCTTGATTAATCTATGCCAAGTACTGTTTTCTCAATATAGTCGATAAAATTGAACAAACAAATTAAGAAGTAAAACATACTCAGTATAAATTAACACTAAAATACTTAGATAATAAACTGAGTAACAACATACTTCTAATATTTTTGAAAGCTGACTTAAAACTCAAAAATTCAGATCTTGAAAAATCCAACATTAAAACTAAGTCAGTATACACAAATGTCTTAAAGATAATTCAATTAAATCTTGGAAGGTTTAGAATTTAAGACAATATGTGCAACCCTTACGGGGGATTCATTTCAAAAATATCAATCATGGGGTAACTTATAACTGAGTTCCATAATTATGTATTTTGCCAACATCAAAATGGGGGAGTTTGTTGAAACACCTTTCCACAAGATTTTGATTTGACAAAATCATCCATGATTAAGAGGCAATTAAATTTAATGCTTTGATTTAATTGTACTAATGTGTTTGTTCAATATTGAGTGCAAAAATATATATAAAGTCAAACAGGTCAGAAGTCAGCATGAAAGAATGAGAAGCTGAGTGGAGTAAAACGTAGCATCAGAAACTTCCTTCAAAGTCGCCAGAACGAAGCTGACTATATTAGAAGAATCCTTCAGAATTATACAAACAAGAACGAAGCTGGCTAAGAAAGAACTCATCATGGAAGTAGAACATTCGGAGATAACGAATGAAGCTGAGTAACAGTCAGGACAGCATGAGAGATTCGTTAACTAAACGACAAAGTCTGCCAATCTTCTGCACCAATAATTGAAGCCTCGAAAGCACACAGAAGACTAATTCCAAGAATCATGGGTCTGTGGGTTATTGGTAAAAGACAACTGACGCAAAAAGACAAGTCTGATGCAAGAAGACAAAACCTGATGCCTGAAGAAAACAGAGGAAGGGAATGGCGGAACAGACTGAAGCTGGCCAGAATCTGTCCCCCAAAAGAGCCGTTTTGGTGTTAACGGCTAAAATAATTCAAACGATCCAATCTGCAGATTTTCTTCTATAAAGGACAATCAATAACCTTAGATCGGGGCCAAAGGATCAAAAGAAAAATACAAGAGAGAAAATCTTGAAAGCACTCAAATACAAAAAGATCTTACACCAACTTTTCTATTCTCTGTGTAAATGCTAGATTGATTGTTTTGTAATCATCTAAAGTGTTCTTTAGTTGAAAAAGAACAAGTGTGTGATCAATAGGAATATTGAGAGTGTTGAGCTGAGTACTTGGTTGTAAGTATTCAGTGGTAGTAAAATCTAAGTGCTGTGTTGTAGTACTTAGTAGGAGCTGAGTAGACGAATAGAGGACGTACTCTTGCATACTCACTGCCTTGTAAAAGGTTTGTGCTCTACCTTGAAAGAGCTCAGTATTAGATTGAAAATCCCAGGAGGAACTGGGGACTGGACGTAGGCAGAGAGGCCGAACCAGGATAAGTCGTGCTGAGTAACTTCTAAACTCTCTCTCTCAATATATATATATATATATATATATATATATATATATATATATATATGTGTTGCTTGTTATATTTACTCAGCTTATAAATTGTTAAGACTGAAACTGAGTAAATCTGAGTGCTAAGATTGGAAACTGACCTTTCAAGTGTCAATTCCCAATTCTCAAGTCAAGCAGTCTTAGTCAGCATAGAACTAAAACTGTCTGACTAATCAAACACCCGTGCTGACCAACACGCTGAATTATCAAACTCTTAAAATAACATTAAGTCAGCATAATTAAGAGAGAAAAAGTTACATTAGTTCCTAACCCCCCTTGGAACTAATTACTAGGGACCAACATGGACCTCCTTGCCAAACTAGCTAGAAAGCAATTAGTTGAGGGATTACCCAAATTAAAGTATGAAAAAGATCAACTTTGTAATGCTTGTCAGCAAGGTAAACAAACCAAAAAGTCTTTTCATACCAAAAATATTGTCTCAACCAAAAGACCATTGGAATTACTACATTTGGATCTTTTCGGACCTATCCAGCCACTCAGCATGGGAGGTAAGAAATTTTTCTTAGTTATTGTAGATGATTTCTCTAGGTATACTTGGATCATCTTGCTGAGTAGCAAAGATGAAACATTTGAGATGTTTACTACATTAGTCAAAAAGCTTGAAAATGACAAAGACCTAAGAGTATCTCACATTAGAAGTGATAATGGTGGAGAATTCAAAAACCAAATGTTTGATGAATTCTGTGAAACCAATGGTATTTGTTGAAACACCTTTCCACAAGATTTTGATTTGACAAAATCATCCATGATTAAGAGGCAATTAAATTTAAATGCTTTGATTTAATTGTACTAATGTGTTTGTTCAATATTGAGTGCAAAAATATATATAAAGTTAGACAGGACAAAAGTCAGCATAAGCCAAACTGAGTGGAACGGAACTCAGCATGAAAGAATAGAAGCTGAGTGGAGTAGAACTTAGTAACAGAAGCTTCCTTCAAAGTTGTCAGAACGAAGCTGACTAAATTAGAAGACTCCTTAAGAATTGTATAAACAGAACGGAGCTGACTAAGAAGGAACTCATCATAGAAGTTGAACATTCGAAGATAACGAATGAAGCTGAGTAACAGTCAGGACAACATGAAGGATCCGTTCACTAAAGACAAAGTCTGCCAATCTTCTGCACCAATAATTGAAGCCTCAGAAGACTAATTCCAAGAAACATGGGTCAATGGATTTTTGGTAAAAGACAACTTCCATAAAAAGACAAGTCTGTAGGAAGAAGACAAGGCTGACACCTGAAGAAAACAGATGACAGGATTGGCCTGCAAAACTGAAGCTGACCAGAAGCTGTCTACTAAAAGAGCCGTTTTGGAATCAACGGACACACCAAATTCAAACGGTATAATCTCCAAATTTCTATCTATAAAAGGACAATCAAAGAACCTTGGATTATTGCCGAAGTACAAAAAGAAAAATACAAGTGAGAAATCTTCAAAGCACTCAAATACAAAAAGATCTTACACCAAATCTTCTATTCTCTGTGTAATTGCTAGATTGATTGTTTGTAATCATCTAAAGTGTTCTTCATTTGAGAGAGAACAATCTTTCATCAATTGTAATATTGAAAGTGTATGCTGAGTGCTTGGTTGTAAGCATTCAGTGGTAGAAAAATCTAAGTGCTGGGTTGTAGTACTTAGTAGGAGCTGAGTAGACGAATAGAGGACGTACTCTTGCATACTCACTGCCTTGTAAAGGGTTTGTGCTCTACCTTGAAAGAGCTCAGTATTGGATTGAAAATCCCAGGAGGAACTGGGGACTGGACGTAGGCAGAGAGGCCGAACCAGGATAAGTCGTGCTGAGTAACTTCTAAACTCTTTCTCTCAATATATATATATATATATATATATATATATATATATATATATATATATATATGTGTGTGTGTGTGTGTGTGCATGTGTTGCTTGTGATATTTACTCAGCATATAAATTGTTAAAACTGAAACTGAGTAAATCTGAGTGCTGAGTTGGAAGCTGACCTTTCAAGAGTCAATTCCCAACTCTCAGGTCAAGCAGTCTTAGTCAGCATAGAACTAAAACTGTCTGACTAATCAATCGGCCGTGCTGACCAACACGCTGAGTTAACAAACTCTTAAAATAACATTAAGTTAGCATAATTAAAAGTGAAAAAGTTACATTAGTTCCTAACCCCCCCTTGGAACTAATTACTAGGGACCAACAAGTGGTATCAGAGCTAAAAGCTCACTACTCAAGGATCTAACAATCTTGAGCTGATCCCTATAAATGGCTGAAAACAACACTCGGTTCCTTCTAGGGAACCAAACAACACAGATACTCCCTGAGGGATTATCAATTAGTCGGCCTCCCCTATTCTTTGGATCTAATTATACATTCTGGAAGAATAGGATGAAGAACTTTATTCAAGCCACAAACATGAGTGCATGGCTTGCAATAGTTCAAGGTCCACATATACCTTACAAAACTGTTGATAATGAGAAAGTTATCAAGAGTGAAACTGAGTGGACAGAAGATGACCTCAAAAAATTGCAAAATAATGCTTCGGCTATCAATATGCTTCACTGTGCTCTAGATGCTGCAGAATACAATAAGATTTCAGGTTGTGAGTCAGCACAGGAGATCTGGAAGAAGCTGGAAGTGACTTATGAAGGCACAAGCAAGGTCAAGGAGTCCAAAGTAAACCAGCACATGTGATTGTATGAACTGTTTGAGATGACTGACAATGAGGACATCTCAGCAATGAATGCCAGGTTTACCAACATAATAAATAAGCTCAAAAGACTCGGGAAGAACTTCACTGAAGAAGAACAAGTGAAGAAAATCTTACGAAGTCTTCCCAAAAGCTGGCAAGCTAAGAAGACAGCTGTAGAGGAAGCTCAGGACCTGACCACATACAAATATGACGAGCTGATCGGTTCCTGGCTGACCCATGAAATTTCCATGAAAAACTTTGAAGCTAAAGAAAAATCTGAGGATAAGAAACAGAAATCACTAGTGATGAAAGCTGACTCCACAGAAGCTGAGTCAACTGATGATGAGGAAATGGCCATGTTTACTAGAAAAATGAAAAAGCTGTTCAGAAGAAATGAAAGAAATAGTAAGCGGCCATACAAGAGAGGAGACAGATATAAAGCTGAGTCCGGCGACACCAGATACAAAAAGGACAGCTCCAAGCCTGTCACATGTTATGAGTGCCATCAAACTGGGCATATTAAGTCAAGCTGTCCTAATCTAAAGAAAGATAAGAATGGAAGCAAAAAGGCAATGGTAGCCACGTGGAGCGACAGTGATGAGTCAACATCATCTGAAGCTGAGCAAAATGAAACAGCCAACATATGTTTTATGGCAGATGATGGAGCTGACCAATCTCAATCTGAGCAAGCTGACCTCTCTGGAGATTCTGAGCAGGAGGAAAACAACTATGAGGTAACATCCTTACTTTTGCTTAGAAACGAAATGGTAAATGCCCTGAGTGACTTATATACACTAACTAAGAAGTGTAACAAAAAGATTAAGGCACTCAGCAGGCGCTGCGACGAGATTGAGGAGGCCAAACTGAGTGATCTTCGATATCTCCTCCAAAACAATTCAACACTGCATAGCAACATAGAAGTTATGCACAAGTTTGTCTTGGAAGTCCAATCAGATTCAAAGAAACTGAAAAAGGACGTCACCACCTTATAGAACCAAATAAAAGGTTCAACTAAGAATAAACCCCATGCTGAGTACTCAGGTACTGGTCAGCATAAACAGTTTACTCAATGTAGCTGCTGTGGGAAGAAAGGACACACAAAAGCTGTGTGCTGGCATAACAAACAGACTGTCCAATGTGACTTCTATGGTAAGAAAGGTCATACTACTAAAGTATGCTGGCACGCTCAACACAACAATGCTGACCACACCCAACATCACCCTCAAAGGGTAACTCAGTGTGGCTTTTGTGGTAAAAGTGGCCATACTACAAAAGTATGCCATCACAAACTAAAATATGACTCTGCATCTGTTTATACTAACAAGAAAGGACCCAAAAGGAATTGGGTACCTAAAGATGAATAGTTTAAAATGCAGGTCAGCTTGACATGCGTGGAGAAGTCAAAACTTTGGTACATAGACAGACAGGTGATGAAACTCAGTTCATCACACTAGAGCTTAAACGAGGAGGTAGTGTAAGCTTTGGAGACAACAAGAAGGGTAAGATAGTTGGCTCAGGAACTGTCGGAGGTAACCCCAGAATTGAGTCAGTCTCCTTAGTTAAGGGTCTCAAATATAATCTTCTAAGTGTAGCTCAGCTTTGCAAGAGTGGAAGGAAGGTTATATTTGATGATACTCAATGTCAAATACTCGAGGGAAAAACAAACGATTTGATTTTAACAGCCCCTCGTGTAGAAAATGTTTATATGTTGAGTTTAGAAAAACAATTTTCAAATAATATATGCTTAGTATCTAAAGAAGACAACTCCTGGCTATGGCATATGAGACTTGGGCATGTCAGCATGGACCTCCTTGCCAAACTAGCTAGAAAGCAATTAGTTGAGGGATTACCCAAATTAAAGTATGAAAAAGATCAACTTTGTAATGCTTGTCAGCAAGGTAAACAAACCAAAAAGTCCTTTCATAGCAAAAATGTTGTCTCAACCAAAAGACCATTGGAATTACTACATTTGGATGTTTTCGGACCTATCCAGCCACTCAACATGGGAGGTAAGAAATTTTCCTTAGTTATTGTAGATGATTTCTCTAGGTATACTTGGATCATCTTGTTGAGTAGCAAAGATGAAACATTTGAGATGTTTACTACATTAGTCAAAAAGCTTGAAAATGACAAAGACCTAAGAGTAGCTCACATTAGAAGTGATAATGGTGGAGAATTCAAAAACCAAATGTTTGATGAATTCTGTGAAACCAATGGTATTGACCACAATTTCTCTGCCCCTAGAACTCCTCAACAGAATGGAGTTGTTGAAAGGAAAAATAGGACAATAGTACAAATTGCCAGGACAATGCTGAGTGAAAATAGGCTTCCAAAGTATTTTTGGGGAGAAGCTGTCAACACAGCATGTTATATATTGAATAGGGCTTTAGTTAGACCCATATTAAAGAAAACACCCTATGAACTTTGGAAAGGACGAAAGCCCAACATTGGCTACTTTCGTGCCTTTGGGTGTAAATGTTTCATACTCAATATAAAAGACAATTTAGCAAAATTTGATGCCAAAGCTGACGAAGCAATCTTTTTAGGGTACTCAACAAACAGGAAAGCATATAGAATTTATAATAAAAGAACTCAAGTTGTAGAAGAGTCAGTCCATGTAGATTTCGATGAAACTGACCCTGCAGGTAAGACAACTCAACCCATGGAGGATGAGCCGAACTCAGCTCATACTGACCTAATAGGAGGTGCTGAGCCATCAGCACAAGAGCTGACCAAAGGTAAAATCGAAACTGAAATCACCTTTGCTGACCAATCTGTCCCTGCAGAGATTGTAGAAACACCTGTCACAAACAACTCAACATTACCCAAGGAGATAAAAATTCCAAGAGGACATTCAGAAGAGTCCATCCTTGATGATGCCAACAACAAAGTAATGACTAGAGACCAGCTTAGGAAATTCCTTTGCAACGTTGCTTTCGTATCAGTTCATGAACCAAAGAACTTTGCTGATGCTGAGCATGATGAGTATTGGATCAATGTTATGCAAGAAGAGCTTGACCAATTCACGAAAAATGAGGTATGGGATTTAGTACCTAGACCTAGGAATCAGAAATCCATAGGAACTAAGTGGGTTTTTAGAAACAAACTAGATGAGCATGGAAATGTAGTTAGGAACAAAGCCCGACTTGTAGCCCAAGGCTATAGTCAGCAAGAGGGCATTGATTATGGTGAAACTTTTGCACCAGTTGCTAGGTTAGAAGCTATACGTATATTGTGTGCATATGCTAGTTTCATGAACTTTAAATTGTATCAAATGGATGTTAAAAGTGCATTTCTTAATGGCTTTATAAACGAGGAGGTATATGTTAATCAACCTCCGGGTTTTGAAGATCCAAAATTTCCAAATCACGTTTATAAACTCAAGAAGGCCTTATATGGCCTGAAGCAAGCTCCAAGAGCTTGGTATGAAAGGTTGACCAACTTCCTGCTGACCAGGAATTATGTCAGAGGAAAAGCTGACACAACCTTGTTCATTAAGAAAAAGGGTAAACATACCCTACTTGCACAAATCTATGTAGATGACATAATATTTAGTGCTACTGACGAATCTTTGTGTCAAGAGTTTAGCAAACAGATGCAGACTGAGTTCGAAATGTCTATGATGGGAGAACTCGGCTTCTTCCTTGGACTTCAGATCAAGCAAGGTAAGAACGGCATCTTCATTAGTCAGTCCAAGTACACCAATGAGATGTTAAAGAAATTCGATATGGAAGATTGTAAGCCCATATCAACCCCTATGGCTACTGATACTGTCCTATGCAAAGATGAGAAAAGTAAGTCAATAGATAGTAAACTTTATCGAGGTATGATAGGCTCTTTACTTTATCTCACTGCTAGTAGACCTGATATACAGTACTCAGTATGTTATTGCGCAAGATATCAAGCTGACCCAAGGGAATCTCACTTAATTGATGTAAAAAGAATTTTTAGATATTTGCAGAGCTCAGTTGATGCAGGTTTGTGGTATCCAGCTTCAAATGACTTCACACTCATAGGATACACTGATGCTGACTATGGACGGGATAAGCTAGAACGTAAGAGTACTTCAGGAAGGTGTCATTTCCTTGGAAGCTGTCTAGTATCCTGGTTTAGCAAGAAGCAGTCATCAGTTGCTCTGTCTACAACTGAAGCTGAGTACGTTGCTGCTGGAAGCTGTGTAGCTCAAGTCCTATGGATAAAGCAACAGCTTGAGGATTATGGAGTAAGAACTGAGACAATAGAGATCAAATGTGACAACAAGAGTGCCATTCATCTATCCAAGAATCCTATCCAACACAGCAGGATGAAGCATGTCAGCATAAGGCATCACTTCATCAGAGATCGCGTACTAAAGGGTGAGATCAAGCTGACCTATGTGCCAACAAATGAACAGCTTGCAGATATCTTCACCAAGCCTTTGGCTCGTGAGCAATTTAACATACTAAGGGAAGCTATCGGTATGTCTAATCCTCTTCAATAATTCTAAATATTTGAATGAATGTTGAGTGATTGTCATGCTGACTGATATCAATCTAGTAACTACTGCACATTGAGCTTAATAGTCTATGCTGAGTAGATACAAATGTTGAGTAAATATTCTGTGCTGAGTGGATAAGCATATTGAGTAATCACCTTATGTTGAGTAGATGTACAGTGAGTAGATGTACATGCTGAGTGATTAACGTATGTTGAGTTACTAAGAGATAGAAAATCCATCTACGTAGAATTAAATACTCAGTTCATATCCTGGCAAACTGAGTAAAAGCCCACTTGTACCAATGAACAATGACACGTGTAACAAATCATACCTAGAAAAACACAAGTAACAAATCATCCTGATTTTCATTGACTCGAGCATACTAATTATTGGTAGTCCACGCAGATCAAGAATATATCTGTTAAAACACTCACATAAGTTATTTAACAATATGTCACATTGTGGAGTAGTCCTGAAGTATGCTCTAGTCCAACTACTTATTGGTCTATCTGGATGAGTTAGCCACTCCCATGCAGCATGGTTCTCCTTTTGCAGAGCTTCTAAAGATTTAGTTAGTTTCTGAACGTAACTAGCTCTAGCACAAATTCCATAACAAGTCCTTTAGGCCTTTTCCCTTAAAACGATCCCTGAAGTTTGTGTAAATGTGTCGAACACAATGCCTATGATCAGCCTCAGGGAATAGGTCATGCACTGCTCTTATCAGTCCCTAGTTACAAATAATACCATCAAAATTGTAAAGTATCCTACACATTAAAAACGTACAGATTCTGGGCAAACATTAAAAACCATTAAGTACAAATTATATTTCAAGCGTACAAAACATTAGACATTAAAAGCCTTTTATTCATAAAACATTAGATATTATATTTCTAAACTATATTTGTCAAGTATCCTAAACATTAAAAGCGTATTATTCATAATTACATTTGTTTACAACATTGACTTTAATATATATAATATAGTTTGTTAATTGAGTTGCATATTGACTTAGTGCATGTCTTTTTATTCACTGCTATGTTCATATGATGAAGTAACAAAATAAGAATGTCAAACATCTTTGTCCACTACTGAATAAACATTAGTGAATTAAAATAAGGATGTCAAACATTAATGAATCAAAATGAAATGTCAAATAACTTTGTCCACTACTTAACAAATATTAATCCAATTCATATATAAAATCATCAAAAGAGTAAAGTATTCAACAAGTTCAAGTCCAAGTCATTACCTTTTGACGATCACTCATGAATGTGATATCTTTGCCATAGTGCAAGTCTAAGTCATTACTTAAATTCTCAAGAAACCACATCCATGTGTCAGTGCTTTCAGTCAATACAATTCCCCACGCAATTGGATATATGTAAGTAGCTGACCTCCATATGTGCCTTTGAGCCAACAACCATCAATATAAATAATTGGCCTACAACCAGTTTTCCAGCCAGTTTTCAAAGGAGCCAAACAAATGTAGTATCCTTTAAAGACCCCCAATTCCCCCCATAATACAACCGTTGAACCAGGATTTGTTGCCTCAATATCCAGCTTATAACTCAAAAGTTTATAATAATGTTCTTTATCTTCACCATATATCCAACTCAATGCCTTGTCCCTAATCTTATAAGCTTTTTGATCTAACAATTGTATATGCAAAATCTCTTTGAATACACCTAATTATCCCATTCACTGACCATTCTCGATCTCCCCGAAATTGATCAAGATACTTCTTAGCTAACCACTCAGCCGTTGCATGCCTATTTACAAAAACTTTACTACAAGTGTGTTCCAAATGTGAAGATTTTATCTGAACTGTGGGATCATCGGGATCACCCTTGGTGACAGGAGCAGCATAGAGTCTGAATTTACACTTGTCGTTATCCTTGTTGTTCTTGTTGGAATGACATTCACAAATGCATCTTTTAAGGTCATTGTATGGAAAATATATATCAAATCGGTGCTTAACTGACCAGTTCCTGCAAGCCAATTTGAATTCTGCAAAATCTCGAAATAACATTCCCGTTTCAAGTGATGGATCATAATAATCCTTTTCCACATCAAATTCTGGCCATCTAATTATATCTTCATCATCAGAATCTGATTCTGAATGAAGTTCATCTGACTGGGCATACTCTGTGTCTGCATCAGAAACATCATTCAAAACAATTTGGCTATGCACAAGGTTACTATCTACCTTCTTGTATGGTCTGCCTCTAGAAGCACATGGTTCAATCCTTCCGTCTCTTTCATTTTTCTGTCTCTGTATTTCATTCACTACTTCATTATAGTCATCGTCCCCGTATGGGATGTCATAGTCATCATCCCTCAGTTCATCATCATCTCCCATCCCAATTGCATTTCCATCAATTTCTTCCACATTACGATGACTATCATCTTCTACATTTACTTCAGCTTCCTCCTGAAAATTAAAAATTAACAAATATAGCTTATCAAACCGTGTATGCTTTATTTTGCATTTTTTGTTATCAAACAGTGTATGAGACTATAGAAGCTTCTTAATTAAAAACTCTAACCTAATACGAGAATGATTTCATAATCTTATAAACTAATCAATATTTTTAAAAGACATTATTAAGCTATTAGTTTGTGGCTTTTACCTCTTCAAGTTCATGATCAGCTTCATAATCTTCTCTGGCTGCATTATGATCTTCATTCACTACATAATGCCCAAAAGAATTATATTTTTCAATATCTTCCAGTCCTTCGTCCGAATTAGCCTGAAACGATTCTTCGGCAGTCGGTGTGCGTACCATCGTTACCAGCAAATTAGTGTTTCTCTGTTAATAAAAAATGGGGTTTTCATGAAAGAAAGCAATTGAAAAAGATGGAAGCTATCAATTATGTAAGAATCCAAGCAACTCTAGAAGAGAAATTCAAGTAATCGATTGTCTAGGAAGGAATTGTCATGGTGATTTTTCTTTTGTAAGGTTTAGAGAAAGATGAAGAGTCAGGAACGGTGATTTTTACCTAGGTTAAATATTTTTAACTAAGCCATGTGGCATTGGCGTGGTGCTAAGTGTCGGATTACATGACACGTCATCAATTCCGGTGAGATAGTTACCGGAAAATGACTAAAGTGACTTTATTGGAACAAAAACAAACAAACATAAGTGATTTTATTGAGACAAAACAAACTTTTGTGACCATTTGGGGATATTGTCCAAACTTTTGTGACCGTCGGTGCTAATTACCCAAAAGATGATGTAGCATTGGGGTTGACAACTTTTAAAGGATGCATACTATTGGAGTAACGGTGGGTGCTAAGCAAGGTTGCCACTTTTTGGCAACATTGCTGCAAGATTACCAAACTTTTTTTAATATAAAAAAGTGATTTACTTGATTACTATTGGTGCATTTTTTTACGAGTCTCTCTCCTTTCACTATTGGTTGACAATATTTATAATTAAAATAAATCATATATAAAGTAATGATTTATGCGGTCATTGTGATAATTTTTAAAGTTGCTTACTATTGGAGCATTTTTTTACAAAAATTGCCACAAGTGATATGGATGATTAAGTTAATAAAATATTATATTTTAGTATGATGTGTTAAGTTTTGGCACTTTTTAAAGTAGCCTCTATTGGAGATGCTCTAAGATGCAATAGGCTGAGCAGGCCGTATTTTCTCATGTTCACCAAGCACAACATTAAAATCACCAATTAATAGAAAGCCTTGAGGCTGCTATATAGATGACCAACCATTTGTATGCGTTACTGATATGAGGAGATCGATTTTCGGACGTCTGCACCACGATAAGATGGGGATTGGTTCACTGGAGGAGGAAAATAATAGTCATAAAAGACTAATATCTCTATTTACAATCAAGTAGTTATCAACTATAAAAAATCAACTAAGTTTTACTGAACAAATTTACACCAACGTAAATATAATTATCTAAATGCGAAACTTTAAACTCTATTTGACAAACAATGTCAAATTCTAAAGGAAGTAACTAATGACCACCTTGAAAAATATACTAAGAATACTTATATATATTTAGGACGCATTTGACATTGCTTTCCCGAACACTAAAAATAGCTTTCTCAACTTTCCCAACTAAAAATATCGTTTGGTAAATGCAAAATTGTTTTTCTTAAAAGTTGGAAAAACCGCTTTTAGGAGAATCTACAATTTGCAACTTTTGTGGAAAATAAATATCACAAATTATCAAGAAAACTCATCTTTTTTGACAAAGTAACTTTCAATATAATCTAATAATTTTTTTTATCTAAGTTTATTTTTTTTTTTTGTTTTTTTGACTTTTAGAACTTTTATTGTTTATTTATCAAATACTTATCAGCTTTTTCTCACAACACTTTTTTCAGATTTTGTTAGCTACGAGCAATACCAAACTAAACCTTAATAATACCATTAAAAGTGCTAAAAAAAAATAATAAAATTCGTGATTGTTTATGATTTTGAAAATAAACTGTAATGTTATCTTCTATTTTTACAATATATAATAAAAGGCAAACAAACAGATTGCATTTTTTTTTTTTTTTCAAAATTGATGTACTTAATTTAGTCCATATTGGAATTAGGTGGAATCCATAAAATTCAATTTAGAATCACCATGTTTCCCGGTAATCTGAACATTCCCACTTTCAAAAATTTCAATGAATTAGGGAAATTGTTGATTTTCTTTTGGAATATTGTAAGTGTTAGTGCTACCGAACAGCCTATATTGAAAAATGAAATGATCAACAAGTCTAATATTCTGAGCTTATACCTAACATTTTTCAAGTTGCACTTTGTCAACTTTAATTCTTCTATTTTTATTTTTAATTCCAACAATTTGTTATAAATTCACACCATTACATTTACTTTTTAATCCCATAAACTAAAATACTAATTGTTATAATATGATTTGTATAAGGTTTATTTGATACTTAATCTCATAACTAATCATTAATTAATCTTAACTAGTAAATCTAAATATTTAATTTAAATTCTAAGTTGTGTTGTGGCTCTTTTAAAGTAAGCGAAATTACGAACGTATAGTACCTGCAAATTTCGAATGCGTTATTTTCGAATTTCAAACCATTCTTGGAAACAAAAGGGATCAAATAGTTTTTTAAAGTTGGAATTATTAAGATATATATATATATATATATATGGAAAAAATACCACAAAATTGTAAGAAAATTAGAATAGAACTGAAATTAAATTTCTTGAATGAACTGAAAATAAAAAAAATGAAATAAAAACAAAGAAAACATGTATAAATTGAAAAATGAAAATAAATTGAAGAGTTTGTCTTTTTCTTTTAGATTTGTTCACTCGGACTTTAAAATAAATAAAATTTCTACAAGCGGGATTTTTTTTTTAAATAAAATACCACATATCATTCCATTAACTTAAAAATACAAGTACATCACGAAACAAAGAGGAATAAAATGTCCATCTCATACAGACAAAGACCCACAAAGGAAAGAAAATGACTACAAAGAGCAATACATAGACTATAAAGAGCAATAAAAAGACTACCCAGAGCAATAAAACCAGAAAAGATACAAATACAATAAACATAGAAATCATATTCTTCTCGTAAGTCGAATCCCGTTGAAAAACCGTTGTAATCCATACTTCATCATTTAGGCTCTTCCGGACGTTCGGATTTGAGTCCTTTCTGTTTGTGCATCCACGCAGATCTATAGATCTACGGACAAGATAAACCTTTTCCGCTCTTGCTAAGACCGAAAAAAGAATAAAAGAAAGAAGTATAGCTCACAAGTGTAGATCTGACGGAAAAAGAAGTTCAAGAAGGAATATAGACTTCAAACTAACAAAAAAAAAATGTAGATATAAAACTAAAAACAGAAACTCAAAATATAAATGGGAGGAGTTCCTTCTTCCTCCTCAAAAAACCTGAAAAGTACTGGTAGAAAGGACTCAGATCTGATTGGCTAGAAGAAAATAAATGATGATGACTGGTTTGCAACTGCTTTCATGCGGAGTTGGATTCCTGAGAAGTATGCGATTTGTCCCTTTTATGGTTATGTTTGCTCTTTATAGTCTTTTTTATTTCCTTTATGTATCTTGTATTAGGTTTTAGCATGTACTTGTGTAAGGTTTTACTTGTACTTCTTCACCTAATGAAATGATTAAAGCATTATTATAAAAAAAATAAAAAAAAAAATCAGTTTTTTTTATCAATGTAATTAGAATCGAACCGGATTTATAAATAGATCATGAGTCACTTGGTCGGACCGGATGGCTCAGATTGGTCAGTCTGGATGACGTAATAAATAAATAATATATATATATATAATTTAAAATTATTTTTTATAAAATTATATATATCGAAAACAAATTATAAACAACTTTGGTTTGTTATTTTTTGTCAACTTGAGGGTTAAATATATAATGGATAAATGAAGTTTAGAATAATTTGAAATATTTCAACGTATTCTATGACATGAGATCTTTTTAACAGCATATTATAAACGCAAAATAGGCAAGTGATGAATGAGAAATTGATGCTCAAAGTGAACTACTTAAAATGGTTTGAAAGAAGATAAAAGAAATAAGAATCTTGACTAGTTTATAAGTAAATGATTTTTACCCAATTACTAGGTGAAAGACTCTTTCACGTGTAAAAGGTGCAGTTGAAGCACCATCGAATTAAGGGCGCACAACGTGGAAACGCGAATAATGAGGCGCCTTAGACCGACCTACTTTTACTAAAAAAATATTATAAGCGAAGCTTTTAGTTAAAAAATGGTTTAAACAGATTTATTTTTATTTTAGACAAATGTATCTTGGGTAAAAAAGCCCCATTTGACAATCATAATAAATAATTGAATTAAATAAATATTAATAGACTAGTTTAATTAAATTGACCTATTGGTTGAGAGTTTACTTATGACCCTAGAGGTTATGGGTTCGAATCACATGAGTGAGGTGGGTTGAGAGTTTTCCTTTCTCTTTAATGTAATCTTTCTTTGTTTAATGTAAATGCATTGCGCAAAATTTTTAAAAAAATAAATAAATTGGCATACAATTATAACATAAATTTAATTAAACTATATATATTAAGTTCAAAATAAAATTATTTTTTTTGAAAGGAAAAAAATAAAATTATTTAATAATTGGTAGAAGCAAATGCCCTCGTAGTATTGGATTTAAAGGCCACGAAAAGGTTCGATGAAATTTTTGGTATTCTGCAGGCGGCGTCTTTTCGCGTTCTCGGTTTATAAATAATATCATGAATAGATTTTAGAATTCTCTTAAAGGTTAAACCACAAGATAAAAAGTGTGACATGCAAGGATTCTATTGATGGGAAATGCATCTTGAAGGTCGGTCTATAAGATTTAAAGGTCGCTTGCAATGTTAGCGTGAAACAAAATGTACTTTGAAGGTCGACATCCAATTCCAAAAAGGCCGCTTGCAAAACTAAAAGGCACACCTGCAATAAAAAGGAACATAAGTAATCTTTGTCCCGATCACATTAAATACACATAGAAATCCTAACATTCATCATAATTATATACAAACAATAACATAACCAATGCAGTCTCTTCATTTATTATTGTCTATCAAAATCTTATTATCAAAGAGGTAAATAACCAATTAAACAATTTAATTGGTCAATAAAATTCATTTAAATCTAAACAAAATAATTCAAATTTAACAATATAATAAATCTTAATGAATATCTATGAAATTGCTAATGAGAATGAGATGCGTATGCTGGTCAACCTGAATGTAGAATGAAACTGAGAAAACTAGCCAACATGAATCTTCTGGACCTAGCCTGAAAATTTCAACGTGGCAAGAGGTGAACTGTCTACTTAATAAACATAATTACCAATATTTATATATATAAATATATACACATATACAAATAATCTCATGCATCTTACATTTAATTAATCAAACAATCAATCAATAAAATATAAAATATAAACATAGCATCTCGCACATGACTTGATTTACTTCAAAAAAACAAAATTATAATTTATTATATTCGTTTTTTAAGTTCTCAGCTAGATCTAAGTGAAACATACCTAATAGTCTCATGGTTAACAACATACTCCAATAACACCCGCTCCAATGTCCAAGTCAATTGGTGCTTTAGGAAGGATTGAAAAGTAATGACTAGTTGTGAGTTGAGTTTACGTATCATAGGATGTGGCTATACTTGTCTATATATAAGGCTAGGTCGAACTCATTCTCTTGTCTTCTAAAAACCCTTTGTGTGTTAGAATTTCTTCTCCTTTTAGGAGTTTCATTCTAGAAGAAGTTCTTTATAGTGAGAAATCTTCGATCTAGCCGCATGGGGGTTCCTTTTAGAGATGAGATGTTCTATGGAAGCTTCATAGTGGATCCATAGACCTATTTTGAGATATGTGGTGGTTGATCCGAAGGCTCCTGAAATACTAGGAGTCGATCTCTTTTTACGATATTATTTATTTAATAGTAAAATTCAAGTTTCATTTAAAAAATATTCATTTTATCAATGTATGAGTACATGAATGAATTAGGAGGAAATTTAATAGGTCTTGAGTTTAAACTCTAGAACCAAGCACCAATTCCCCCATCTATATTAAAAAAGGGATAAGGTGCAAAAATGCAATAATATCCTTAACATAAAAAATGGTACAATTACAGACCTAACGTTGACAACTTCGTTCAAATTTAGACAAACTAACAGATCTTCAATATACTGATAAAATTTCCGTTTGAATATTTACTCTTCATATCTTGCAGCCCATGAAAATTCTAAATGAATTGTAACCTCATAGTCTTCTTCTTCCGGAGAAAATATATCGATTTACCAAATTTAAATGTTTAAACCCTCACCCCAATCTCTTCATTCACAAAACCTAAGAACACCAAAACCATCCATTTTACTTTTTTTTCTTATTCCACTTCGATTCCTTTGTTGTAACCGATTCCTTTCTTGTGATCACTGAGAAGAAGGAAGAAATTGGCCAGGAAAGAAACCAGCACAATGAAAAATGGTAAAGTTTGATGCTGGGTAAAAGAGAAGAAGAAGTCAGTTAATTTGGACAGTATACTAGTTTGCTGTGTAAGAGCTGGGAAAAGTTTCAAATTAAGAGATGATGAAATTAAACAAAAAAAAATAATAATTGGGCCTTTGTAAGTTTTTTGGATTAAGAGATTTGGGGTGAGGGATTTGAAAAGTTAGACTTGGGATTCTTTCACAGATGTAATCCATAGATGTAGAATACGAGGTACAGATAACTTGGGATTCTTCAACTTGATACAAACGGAAATTTGCACCTTAATTGTGAACGAAGTTGTGAACGTTAGGTCCTTAATTGTACCATTTTTTACGTTAAGGGTGTTAGAGATTATAGCAAGTTAATCAACTGTAGCGCAGCGGAATTGCGGTTTAAAATTTATTTCTAATCCCTTTAGTTTGATCTTTGTCCGTTAACCATTGATTGAATAAAACCTTTTGGATCCGTTTAGGGATAAAAACTTACCCGGACTGTCTCTTCTAGAGACGGCTGAAGAATCCACAAAGTAGTAAGATCTCCGTAGTCAAGTGCACGAACAGCTATCGAGCTAAAACCGGTGCTAGCCGAAGAACGGAGGAAGAACTGGAGAGAAAGAGAACTTTGCCAAAATTCCACTACATCAATTGTGTGGTTCTGCGAAAATCAAAATTGTGATTTTCTGCCTATGGCCGCCCAAATGTGAATAGTAGTTAATTAGGATTTTAATGTTTTAATTTATATATACAGTGTATTCCTAAACCTAATTGGTTTAGGGTTAATTGGTTAATTACAAAACTAATCCAATCCTAATTTAATTACATAAATAAATACCAATAATATTTATTCTATGCAATTAATTATGATTAGATTAAATTTAATTACTCCAATTAAATGAATAACACTAATTAATAAATTAACGTATTGATCTAATTAATTATTCACCGAATGCAATTTCATTAATTTACAAATTAACTAATTACATCGTGCAAACTAATTAATCAATTAAATACTCAACACTTAAGACCATTAATTAATTACCTTGATACGTAGTATCAATTAATCAATTAATTAACCACCAATTAATTACCTTGACATTTTACTGTCAATCAATTAATAAATTCTATCTCTCCAATGTACCGTTCTATAAGTTCTAACTCAGATGTTTGATGTGCACGATCCTATGGGACTGTCCTTAGCTAGTAGTGGGCTTATGGCTCACATACAGTAAGTGGGTTCTAGCAAACCATTACTGCCCCTAACTAAGACAGAGTTTCAGCAGTCTAAAGATGCAGAGACCCTGTAGTTATCTCTTAACATCTTTTACCATTTGATATCGATATTATAAACTAGAGGCATGGCGGCTGTCATCCTCTCTTATGTTTATGATATTTCTTGATCTTAAGTAGATTAATGAATCAGATAAGTAAACTACTTATCAGGGTGTGGCCACACACTTATCAATCTCACTTATCAAGTGGCATGTGATATCATCTCACTGTTATGTGAGTGGTAATTCCATCACTTCACTATCAATACTAATGTGTTCACCTGTTCACCCAATCATACCCGTATTTGGCATCCTGTTACAGACCTGTTAGGCATATGTCAAAGTGAACCGAATCCCACATTGATATTATAATGAAATCTGGTCTGAAGACAGTTAGAGACCTACTTAAGAAAACTAATGACACAACCACCATGTAGTTTTCTCGGGCGGATCGATCCAGTCACATGTATACAACATGTACCCATATTCACAACTGACTTATCAAGTGCTATGGCTAGTATAAATTACTACCATACAGTCATCGAATATACAAGTCTGTGGTCCTAATCATTCCCATGATAGAATAGACTTGGGATATGGTTTTACGATTATCAATCAATGGATTCTCTATTCATATTATAGCACAAGATATAAATGAACTAGATTAATGCCTTTATTAATGTGACACAAATACATTTTATAAGAACCAATGCCTATGAACTAGGGCACACCAACAGTCTCCCACTTGAACTAGTTCCGAGCGGGTATTACTCTAAACACTATAGATCTAGTACTACCAATTGCCTTGGTAAACTGATCAGCGACATTGTTCTCAGTGTCAACCCTCTACAATGTAATGTCACCGGGTAAGGTGTTACTATCTAAGTACGCATTTGGATCTCTTGTGTGACATGGGATCCAACGCTTGTGCTATGACCCCATTATTGTCACAGAAAACATCAAGTGATCTTAGGAGAGTTTGACCTACTCCTAAATTAGTTATGAACTTCTTAATCCAAACTACTTCCTCTACATCATCGCATGCAACCATGTACTTAGCTTCCATCATAAAATCGGCAATGGTTGGCTACTTTAAGGATCTCCAACTAATGGCATTGCCATTCAGGAGAAATCCATAACCAGTATGTGACTGGTTATCATCCTTAAAGTCTCGATCAGCGTAACCTGATATTTCCATTCCTTCTCAAATACTAAGAAAACCATCCTTGGTACGGTTAAGGTACTTTAGGATTGCCTTGACTGTCTTCCAGTGTTCCTTATCGGGATCTAACTAGCACCGACTAGTCATGTTTGGTGCAACACACAACATTTGGCCTTGTACATAACATAGAGTACATGATGGATTCTTGTCTATGTACGATGCCTGACTCAAGCCTAGAAGTCGGTTGGATCTAACCTTGTAGATCTTGATCGGCTTCTCCGAAGTCTTTCATTGTGAAGCATTTACTCAACCACTGCATGATCTTGCAGTGTTAATATATTGCCTCCAATGAGCAGTATGTCATCGACATACAATATTAGGAAAATGGATATGCTCCCACTAAATTTCATATACACACAGGGTTCATCAGAATTCTGTACGAATCTACTTGAAACACCACATGTATTACCGGTTTAGCCTCCTCAATGTTTTGAGGATCTATATCGGTTCCCAAAGCATCCTCAACATAAGCTGCAGGAGTTTGTGAGTCTTGAATCTCAACGAGATCAATATCACTCCCACTGTCTACTTTGGAAAGGAATTCCTTTTCCAAAAAGATTGCAAACCTAGCCACGAATGTTTTATTCTCAGCTGGGTTGTAGAAGTAATAACCCTTAGTTTCCCTAGGGTAACCCACGAACTGGCATTTAACAGATCTGGACTCTAGTTTGCCATTTATCAATTTCTTGACATGTGCATCAAAGCCCCAAATCTTTATGAAGGAAACGTTGGGCTTTCGGCCCGTCCATAATTCATATGATGTTCCTTCAACTGCCTTACTCGGTGTACTATTAATTATATGAGTAGCAGTTTCCAAAGCAAATCCCCAAAAGGAGATAGGGAGAGAAGCTTGACTCATCATTGAGTGGACCATGTCGAGCAGGGTCCTATTCCTCATTTCCGACACTCCATTCCATTGGGGTGTACTGGGAGGAGTGAGTTGGGAAACAATCCCATACTCTCTCAAGAATGAGACAAACTCTTGGCTCAAGCATTCGCCCCCTCTATAAGACCGGAGCGCTTTTACTTTCTTGCCAAGTTGATTTTCTACTTCATTTTTAAAATCTTTGAATCTCAGAAGAGTTTCAGATTTATGTTTCATCAGATACACATACCCATATCGGTTATAGTCATCTATGAAGGTAACAAAGTACAGAAAACCAGATCCAGGACTGGTGCTCATTGGACTACATACATCTGAGTGCATCGGCTCCAATAGCTCAGTGGCCCTTGTACCAGTTTTGGTGAAAGGCGCCTTTGTCATCTTCCCTCTTAAACAAGATTCACACGTGTCATAAGACTGCATGTCAAATGACCCTAGCACTCCACTAGAGCGAAGCCTAGTTATGCGTTTCTCATTTATGTGGCTAAGACGATAGTGCCAGATATATGTAGGATTCAGTTCATTAGTCTTAATCCTTTTAGCTTTTATGTTATAGATTGATTCACTACGTTTTAGATCAGGGATATACAAACCATTTTCTAGAAATGCGGTTCCATAAACAATATTGCCACGATGTATAGAAATCATATACGTCCAATATTAAAATTAAAACCATAAATATCCAACATAGAAACTGAAATAATATTCCTGCGCATTGCAAGTACAAGATAGCAATTTCTAATTTCTAAAACTAATCCACTAGGTATCTCTAAGAATAATCTTCGATCTTTAAGGCCTCTACATGAGCGCCATTGTCGACTCGAAGATCCACTTCACCAGATCCCAGCAATCTCCTATTTCTTTGTCCCTACACATTTGAGCAAATGTGAGTACCACATCTAGTGTTTACAACCCACGATGTAGAAATAGCCAGATTAAATTCAACAACATAAATACCTGAACCAGAAGCTTCGTCCTTCTGTTTCTCCCTTAGCTTTGGACACGCATTTTTCCAGTGTCCCTTCTCATTTCACTCATGGCAGATATCATCTGCTGAGGCCAACCTACCTTTAGAAGCTGCCGCCTTCCTAGCCTTGGGCTTGGCCTTTTGGGCCTTTGCTTTGGACTTGGACTTGGCCTTTCCCTTAGGTATGTTCCCTTTGTTAACCAGCAACACTTCTGGAGTCCTCTTGTAGGATTGCTCAGCAAGTTTCAACATGCCATGCAATTCTACTACAGACTTATCAACGCCCTGCATGTGGTAGTGCATGATAAACTGATTGTAGGATGCAGGAAGTGATCCAAGAATGATGTCGACTGCTAGTTGTGCAGGCACTGGTGAGCCAAGCCTTGACAATGTGTCAATAAAACCCTTCAACTTTAGCACATGTGTGCTAATAGAAGTCCCGGCTTGCATCGTAGTGCTGCATAGCGCCTTTGTTGTCAAGTATATTTCCTGACGAGCTTGATCTTGGAACATCCTTTTGAGTTGATCCATGATCTCAAAGGCGTGCTGCTCCATGAACTGCTTCTGAAGATCAGGAACCATGGTACCCAGCATAATGCATGACACATCTCTGTCATCCTTAACATGTCGGTCGTACTCCGCCATTTGATCAGCGGTTACGCCCCGACCTGTAGGACGAGCTGCTGGTAAGGCAGCAGTCAGCACATATTCCTTCGACTCGTGTCTAAGAACTATTTGCAAGTTCCTGGACCAGTCAAGGAAATTAGTCCCTGAAAGCTTTTCCTTTTCCAGGAGTGGTCTGAGTGAGTTGTTGCTTGTTGCAGCCATTTAATTTTCTTTTCGTGTAATTTTGATGTGGAGTTTAATCTACGTGGAAAAAATTACATTAGAGTTAGAATAAAGGGCTTAAGCCAAAGATCAAATTAATAATCCATTTTAATTCGTTATTGGTGATATTTATTTGGCTGTCTTGACCAAGATCCACAATCCATCAATAATCAACCGAGCTAGGGCTCCACCGTCGACCATTGACGATTTGGTAGGATAGACTATCCAATCCTCCACAAGGACTCTTGGTTTGATGGGCTTTGTGACACTTAGCCCATCTGTGCTTAGGGCCCGCTCTGAGCTAATGCTACCCACGTTGAGTCCAACCACTATACACGCGTTAGCCATACCAAAGTATCCTAACCCTCGACGGCCCACTAATTACTACAGCATACCTGCTAGGGCACGTCATACACTGTAGCACTACCTGGGAGGAAGAGGTGTGAATCTGGAAAGCACTTTTAAGCGACTCAATATTTCATTATCCGGATTAATTAGGTGATACGACTTTAACATATAATTATCACGGGTGATGATCTGGTGATCGTTGCTACTTATATTTCATGTTATACTAAGCAATTGTATAATCAAAATAAACATAGAGACTCTATGGGCCTTATAATACATCCTAGTGAAACTAGATATATTATCTAATCTTCACGGGCTTGCTTCAAGTCTCCTTGGGTTCCCACCATGGGCTTGGACCATCTGGGCTTCTTCACGACTAATTACAATTTATGAATAGAACCTATTCTAAAATTACATTAATGAAAGAATGGCACGCAGGCCATATTTCCCAAAATAAATTAAATTACAAACCGACTTTAATTTAGGGCCCATAGAACTCTATAACACATTGCTGCACAGTAAGACATATAAATATAATGCATGATCATGGCATTCCAAAAACATCTAATAAAGTTAAGCCGAGTTACTTAGGGTGAAATCGCCAATTTTACCATATGTGACTAAGGCCCATAAAGGCCCAAACGGTTAACATCCATTTGTATGCAAAATTAAAATTTTGCTCCCACTGAATTTTAGGATCGTCACATATCTAAAATTTAGCCCTCCCAATTTAAACCGGTGTCACGGTCTATTGGGCCAATTTCACAAATTAACCATATTCAATTTTACACAAATTATCAATTCGATTAAAATTAAATATGCATGCCAATCAAAAACGTTTTAATACCAATTAATTTTCATTCAAAACACGTTTAATAAATTAAACGGTATTAGGGCCCTGATTTTATTAAAATTACCCGTGAAAATTTTAAAGATTAAAATCAGTCCCGTCAAATCCAAAATTAAACAAATTCTGAATTTTTAACGGACCCGGGACAGCGATGGGGCTGCTGTCCGCATACAGCAGCCCCATGGCTGCTGTCTGGCGGACAACATTAGTGCTGCTGTCCGCCCAACAGTAGCCGCGGGGCTGCTGTTCGCGGACAGCAGTCCCGCGACTGCTATTCCGTGTCCGAACTATTTTTTTTTCATCACTGTCTAATAAAATTGCTGCTGTATTTTTATTTATTTATTTAATTTTAAATTATTTTAAAATTAATTTCAGAACCACATAATACAAAATACAGACAGAAATAATAAATAGAAAACTTCCTAGAACAATTTCTACACGAGGAATTAATAGGAAATTTCAAAACTTGATTTGGAAAAATAATAAAACCAAATCATATTAATTTTTCAATCAATCAAAACGGACTAAACCATGGCTCTGATACCACTGTTAGGGATTATAGCAAGTTAATCAACTGTAGCGCAGCGGAATTGCGGTTTAAAATTTATTTCTAATCCCTTTAGTTTGATCTTTGTCCGTTAACCATTGATTGAATAAAACCTTTTGGATCCGTTTAGGGATAAAAACTTACCCGGACTGTCTCTTCTAGAGACGGCTGAAGAATCCACAAAGTAGTAAGATCTCCGTAGTCAAGTGCACGAACAGCTATCGAGCTAAAACCGGTGCTAGCCGAAGAACGGAGGAAGAACTAGAGAGAAAGAGAACTTTGCCAAAATTCCACTACATCAATTGTGTGGTTCCGCGAAAATCAAAATTGTGATTTTCTGCCTATGGCCGCCCAAATGTGAATAGTAGTTAATTAGGGTTTTAATGTTTTAATTTATATATATAGTGTATTCCTAAACCTAATTGGTTTAGGGTTAATTGGTTAATTACAAAACTAATCCAATCCTAATCTAATTACATAAATAAATACCAATAGTATTTATTCTATGCAATTAATTATGATTAGATTAAATTTAATTACCCCAATTAAATGAATAACACTAATTAATAAATTAACGTATTGATCTAATTAATTATTCGCCGAATGCAATTTCATTAATTTACAAATTAACTAATTACATCGTGCAAGCTAATTAATCAATTAAATACTCAACACTTAAGACCATTAATTAATTACCTTAATACGTAGTATCAATTAATCAATTAATTAACCACCAATTAATTACCTTGACATTTTACTGTCAATCAATTAATAAATTCTATCTCTCCAATGTACCGTTCTATAAGTTCTAACTCAGATGTTCGATGTGCACGATCCTATGGGACTGTCCTTAGCTAGTAGTGGGCTTATGGCTCACAGACAGTAAGTGGGTTCTAGCAAACCATTACTGCCCCTAACTAAGACAGAGTTTCAGCAGTCTAAAGATGCAGAGACCCTGTAGTTATCTCTTAACATCTTTTACCATTTGATATCGATATTATAAACTAGAGGCATGGCGGCTGTCATCCTCTCTTATGTTTATGATATTTCTTGATCTTAAGTAGATTAATGAATCAGATAAGTAAACTACTTATCAGGGTGTGGCCACACACTTATCAATCTCACTTGTCAAGTGGCCTGTGATATCATCTCACTGTTATGTGAGTGGTAATTCCATCACTTCACTATCAATACTAATGTGTTCACCTGTTCACCCAATCATACCCGTATTTGGCATCCTGTTACAGACCTGTTAGGCATATGTCAAAGTGAACCGAATCCCACATTGATATTATAATGAAATCTGGTCTGAAGACAGTTAGAGACCTACTTAAGAAAACTAATGACACAACCACCATGTAGTTTTCTCGGGCGGATCGATCCAGTCACATGTATACAACATGTACCCATATTCACAACTGACTTATCAAGTGCCATGGCTAGTATCAATTACTACCATACAGTCATCGAATATACAAGTCTGTGGTCCTAATCATTCCCATGATAGAATAGACTTGGGATATGGTTTTACGATTATCAATCAATGGATTCTCTATTCATATTATAGCACAAGATATAAATGAACTAGATTAATGTGTTTATTAATGTGACACAAATACATTTTATAAGAACCAATGCCTATGAACTAGGGCACACCAACAAAGGGTATTATTGTTCTTAGTTGCCAACGTTAGGGACATTTTTGCACCTTATCCCATTAAAAAATAAACCACTCGCAATTTATAGTTTTAAGGACCTCATTAGGTAAAAGACAAGATTGATAATTGACATAGTAATGAGGAAAGTACCTAATCAATTGAAACTAAACTTTGAATTGTTTTTTTTTTTTGGTAGAAACAGGAAAGAAAACAAACCAACACTGAGACAAAAGCTAACCTGGGATCAGCCTAGGAAAGCTAACCCCAACTCTGTCCTCTAAAAGGAGAGAAGAAAGATAGATAGGAGGATCAGAAAGGGTGGAAACACCTAACATCCTCTCGTGCCCAGCCGCCGCCAAGCGATCCGTAATTCGATTTTGTTCTCTGTAGATGTGGCTGAACTCTAAGGACTCAAAGGAGGAGCCAAGACTTCTTATTGCTTTGATAAGGTTCTGGCTACTAAGACAAAAAGCATGATTATTAGAGATCATACTAATAGCCTCCATATTATCAGACTCCACAACAAGCCTTTTAATACCCAGATTTCTGGCAAGCTTGACTCCAGAAAGAATACCCCAATGCTCCGTTGAAAAGGATGAGCCCAAACCCAGGTTATGGGTGAATCCAGACAACCAGGCACCTCCTGCGTCCCTGAGCACACCTCCAGCCGTGATCTTTCCATTGTTGAGACAGGAGCCATCCGTGTTCAACTTAACCACCCCATCCTTCGGCCTACACCACCCAACGAGTTGAACCTCTTTATTCTGGGTAGAATTGGCAAGGGGGTCCCCTTTGAAACTCCCCGTAATGGTAAGGAGCTTTTTAGAGAAGAACTCGGGTAAGTTCTGAATAAAAAAAGTATTCTCACCAAAGATCTCCTCGTTTCTCCACTTCCAAAGGTGGTGGCAGATAATAGTAAATAAAATGTCTCCCTGCTCCATGCTAGCCATTAACCTACCTTTAACCCCATTGGAGAACCAGTCATTCTCAGGATAGGCAAAGAAGGAGGGGAGAATGTGGTGCGGAAGAACTTTCTGCCAAACCTCCTTACTCTTAGGGCAGTCCCTAAGGGCATGGCACAAAGATTCAAATTGGCCTCTGCATCTACTGCAAGCACCTGAATCCGCCAAGTGACATCTATGTCTATCCGAATTAGTCAGCAACCTGTCCTTGACTCCAAGCCACAGGAAGCTCCTCATTCAGTAAGGGATTTTCAGAGCCCAAATGGATTTCCAAGTGTCCGAAAGAGGGTCGGATCTGTCAAGAGTAAAAGCTTCAAAGGCAGACTTGCAAGAGTAAGCTCCATTTTTTGTCAGGGCCCAGCAATGCCTATCCTTGTCCTCCTCAAGGTTACTAATCTTCACTCCCCTGATTCTGAGGAGAGAATCAAGGATCAAGAAGGAATCAAACATAGACCAAATCCAGTCCCCATCAGAGTCCACCACATCAGAAATCCTCCAGTTGCGGAAATTGCTAGGCGGGGGAGAGCAGCAAACCTCTATAAGAGGTTTATCTCCGATCCATGTGTCATACCAGAAGCTTATGGACTTACCATTACCCACCTCCAGGCCAACCCCCGTGCAGAACTCAGCAAACACAACACTGAGCCCTTTCCAAAGGAAAGAACAATTTCCAATCCTCTCTTTAGGGCCCCCAAAGATTTTGTCCTTTCGATACTTGCCACAAAGCAATCGAACCCAAAGAGAAGAAGGGTTCTACCACATTCTCCAGAGGAGCTTCATCAACAAGACCTTATTGTTATCTTTAGCTTGTCTGATGCCAAGACCCCCCTGCTTTTAGGCTGGCAGACCTCCTTCCAAGGGACTAGGTGAATCTTCCTACCCTCTCCAGACTCACCCCAAAGAAAACGCCGGTTGATTTTATCAAGCTCATTGAGAACCGGCTCAGGCAACTTACATGCTTGCATGATATGATTGGGAGCTGCGCAGTTGACAGACTGAATTAAGGTTAGACGGCCAGCCAAGGAAAGAGAATTGGCCTTCCAACTAGCACACAACCCATTAGTTTTGTCCAGAGTCTCCTTAAAGGAGGCTTTGGAAACTCTGTCACTATGAAGGGGGTCCCAAGATACTTTCCCAAGGATTGGGTAAGAGGGATACCCGAAAGATCGCCAAGCTTATTACAGAGGCTTCTATCCATGTTCTTAGAGCAAAGCATCCGGGACTTGTGGACATTGATCTTCTGGCCAGAAGCAACGCAAAAGCACTCCAGGATATTCATGACCACACCAATTTGCTCCTCATTCCCTTCCACAAAGATCATCACATCGTCAGCGAAGAACAAGTGGGAAATAGGAGGGCAAAATCTGTTAATGGACACAGGATGGAGACTCCCCTTATTCACAGCTTCTTGAATTAGGTGAGCCAGCCTTTCCATTGCTATCACAAAAAGGAAAGGGCTCATAGGATCTCCTTGACGGATACCCCTAGAAGGAGAAAACTCATCAGACATATCTCCATTGATCAGAACCTGGAAAACAGGAGAAGACACGCAACCTTCAATCAAACTCCTCCAGTTCTCAGGAATACCAGCTTTACTTAAGCTATCCAAAAGAAAGCTCCAGTTTAAATGATCATAAGCTTTCTCCAGATCAAGCTTGAGAGCCACGATCCCTTTCTTACCCTTCCTCATTTTCATGGAATGGACCATCTCCTGGGCAATTACCACATTGTCCATCATTTGCCTACCAGGAACAAAGCTACCTTGATTTTGGCTAATAATCTCAAGAAGGATCCGCCAGATCCTATTCGCCACAATCTTAGTGATAGCTTTGTATAAAACATTACATAGGCTGATCAGCCTCATTTGTAAAAAGGAGGAGGGCTTTTCAACCTTAGGGATCAGAACTAGGAGGGTTTTATTCACCAGGCTAATCTCGTTGGAACCGCGGAAGATTCCAAAGATAAAATTATAGACACCTTCCTTCACCGAGTCCCAGTGTTTATGGTAGAAACTAGCAGGGATACCATCGATCCATGAAGCTTTAGTAGCTCCAATACTGGTGAAGGTAAGATCAATTTCTTTCCGGTCGATAGGATGAAAGACATCAACAATTACCTCCTCCTCCAGCCTAGGAAAGGTGACCCCAGAGTGGGCTTTGTCCAGATCCACAACTTCCTCTTTAAAGAGGTTTTTATAAAACTCAAGAGCAAGGCGACGAATATCTTCTTCCTCATAAATCCAGTCACCATTAGAATCTTTAATAGCATCGATCTGGTTCCTTTGCCTTCTAATAATAGTAGAAAGGTGGAAGAATCTAGTGTTCCGGTCACCATCCTTAATCCAAGCCTTCCTAGATTTCTGGAACCAAAGGAGCTCTTCCTGTCTAAGGACCGCTTCCAGCTCGTTCTGGAGAGATCTAAGATGACAATTCATACTGTGGTCAAAACGGATCTCCAAACAGCGTTGAATGCCTTCCATCCTCCTTAAGAGTTTATTTTTCCTTCGGATAATATGGCCAAAGATATTTTTATTCCATCCCAGCACATTTCTTCTAAACTCCTCAGCAGCAAGGAGAACATTAGAATGGGGTTGCCAATTATCCTTAACAAAGTTCCTGAACTCAGGATGGGTGTCCCAAACAATAAGGTACCTAAACGGTCTATTCCCTTTGGGCCGATGACCTTTAACCAGCTTAACGAGGATAGGACTATGGTCCGACTGGCGAAAAGGGAGGTTCAGCACGTTTACCTCAGGAAATCTATAGATCGCCGCTACATTCGCATACACTTTATCCAACCGAACAAACATGTTGTTCCTTTTCCAGGTGAACTTGTGGCCAGCCGCACCAAGGTCCGATAGCCCGCAAAGATCCATATTCTGCTTATGGTTAAGGCACCGGTTGATATAATGATTGCCCCCCCTTTCTGATCACTCATCCGGGCAATATCATTAAAGTCACCAGCGACCAACCAAGGATCCATCATATTCGTACTAATAGAGAACAAGATCTCCCAAAGCCTCTTCCGGTTAGTCAGGATCGGATCGGCATAGACAAAGGACACAAAGAAAGGTTTGTTGCCAGGATAACACACCTTGCTATGAATGAATTGGTTATCAATAGTAATAATATCAATACTTACACGACCTGGCTTCCAAAAAAGCCAGATCCCCCTTGCTCGACCAGTCGCCTCCGACCTGACACACTTCCAATTCTTAAACTTTTTAACTACCTTATCTGCTTTAGAACCACTAACCTTGGTTTCAAGAAGAGAAAAACAAAAAGGGTTAAATTGCTTAATAAGATCATTAACATGGATGCGGGTTGCCTTGCTAGCCGCACCTCTAACATTCCAAACAAAGAAGTCCATCAGAAGGAAGACAACTGATCACAGGCACACACCCTAGAGCAGGTATTTATTCGGGGCTCCTGAGAGTCTAGAAGAGGTGCCAACCGGCCCTCTTTTATCCCAAGAATCCAAAGAACCAAGGTTCTTTTTAAGGTTAGCCTTAGGTTTCTTCAAAAGAGACTTATTAACTCCTATAGACTTCCCAATTAGGGGGTCTACAAGGGGATTCAGGACACTAACCTCATTAAGCTTTGCTTTCCCTGTCGAGCCAGTGATTTGGGATTTCCCCTTGGCATAAGCTTTGGGATCGAAGAGAGGATTAATAGAGTCACCAAGGATGGTAGCTGGCTCAGCAGATTCCAGGCTTGGCATACTTAACTCTATGTGTTCAGGTGGTAACTCCGAATCCTGACCATCCACAATAGACAGGGCTCCGAATCTAGATCCTGAACCGGAAGCTGAGTCCCTACCAACACCACTCTTAGTATTAGGAGGCCTAGCCTTGATCTCAGGAGCAATTTGGAGAGAGGTCATCTCCTTGCTGATGTCTAGAACTTGATTTCGAGAAGCATAAGCACGTGGCTTCCTCCGGGCTGACCTTTTGGCCAACATCCATGGCCCAAAATTCTTCTCCTCACCTTTGCTACCTTCATCTCTGCCTATGATAGGCACCACCACCTCCTCGACCACTTTCCTTCTTCTGGGGCAGCCATCATAGGTATGGCCAAACATACCGCATTCATAGCAGATATTGTGAATACCTTCGTATTCAATATAAAAGACCTTATTCTGAACGGAGAATTTAGACAGAAGAGGCTTAGCAAGATCAATGTCAATACAAACCCTGGCAAACTTGCCTCTTTCTGCCCCCACGGTAGTCTTGTCAACGTGGTGAATTTTCCCAACCAGGCCACCAATCTTATTTAGAAATCTTTCATTATAGTATTCAATGGGTAGACCTGGGAATCTAACCCAAGTAAGGATCCTATTAACAGAGCAATCAAGCGGATTAAAATTTGGTACCCAAGGCCTCAGCGCTAAAACATGATTGGATATGATATAAGGTCCACCATTAATCACTGAATTGTAATCTTCTGCCCTTGTAAATTTTATGACATAATAGTCATTCTCCAGATCCGTGATGGTAACCTTCCCTTTCTTTGCCCATTGGGCCTGGATCCTCTGGGCAAAGTAATTGAAGCTTATCCTTTTCCCAAGAACAGTGACAATTAAGGAGAGTTTCCATTTGGATTTAAGAACCCGCTTGTCTTCCGATGAAAGCCGGATAACAAGACACAAAGGGTCCTCTTGCTCACCATCCTCAATATCTGAGTCAGAAACATCTCCCTCAGAAACCTCCTCGATAATGTCATCCTCAATCATGGGTTCTTCCTCTACCACCCCCATTACATTGTCTTTCCAGGATAAATTCCCCAGCCCTAATCCAGGGTTACCATGAATACCGGGATTAGACCTAGGAACTGAGATTTTTAGGCAAGCAGCCCCTGGGCCAAAGCCCCGCTCAACAGGGGAGCCACAAAATCCCCAACATCCCTAAACTCCGTGCCATCCTTCGGGGCCTCGCCTTGGGCATCCACCTTTAGTGCCAGCAACCCCGCGTCGCTGCCTACACTCGTAGGAGCGCCAGGCGAAGGCCTACCGCCCTCCCCAGCCGGGGCGATAAAATCCACAACGCAGGCCAAGGATCCCGCCCCCCGCCCCCCGCCCCCCGCTCATGCTCTCCCTCTCCTGCAGCCGGCAGAGAAACGGAGCCAGCGCTCCCGCCTACACCATCAACCAGTCCCAGCGCCCCCGAAGCCACGGCCGTAATCTGGCCACACTCCGAGCCACCAAGCCCCGCCCCAGCAACACCTTCCTCCGGAACAGAAACCCGTTCCCTCGACCTTTCACGGATACGGTCGGTACTGAACTGTCTAACCCGCGGAGAAATATCCGCCGATCTCCTAGCCTCCTCCGCCAATCTTCCATCCGGATCTAGATCCACGCCCAGCCCCTTCGCCGCCTGTTAGACGAGGTACCGCGGCCTAATCTCCCGGGGGTGGACACCTCATGGCGACGTAAGTGGTGATTGGCGTCGAAAGCAACCAATCGTGGAATCAAGCTGCTCGGCGGGACCGGAGCTCGGAGTATGGAAGAGTCGCCACCCACGAATGGGAAAATGAACACCGATCCCTTGCGGGAGACCGGTGAGGGTTCGGGAAACTTAGGTACGAGCCGAGAAGGCTAGCTCCTTTCTGGAGAAAGGCTACTAGGCACCCCGACATCGCCCGGTTATGAACCACCGGCCTCCTACTCAGCGTGTTAGGCGATAACGGACTAATCGCATATTTCTTTAAGTTTAAAATTCATTTGAAACCTTTTCTTTCTCGTTTTGAAAACCGTTTTGAGCATATATTATTGAAAGCCATTTTGGTAAAGAATCACCCATTTACATCAGTTCAAAATACATAGGAGAGAGAGGGGGGAGAAGAAAGAATTGATTTGTTTACAATGTGATTTATGCTTCGTATTACACACTAACTCTAAACTAAACTCACTTCCAAAAAATGAGTTTATTTACATGGTTCGTACCTTAATCGCCGTTGGAACGATTTAGGTACGTTTCAAAACCCCGTTTAATGACGTTCACACGAATCGCCGTTGGAACGACCCGAGCGTTTGAAAATATTGAGATAAAAGTTTTAACAAGAAAACGTGATTAAGCATACAAGTCAATTTATTTTGTTCAAAAAAAGCATTTAGTTAAGAAAACGATTCAAAAACTCTATTATTTACAATTAAAAGCAATTTTAATTACAAGGTTCGCTTAATCCGTCGTTGGAACGAATTAAGGTTTTAAAACGTGATGTTTTAGGAAGTGATTTAAAGTGATAAGAAAATCTTTTTATTTACACCTTAAGAACATCTAGAAAAGCTTTAATTTAAACCAACAAATTAAACTCTCTTTTTTGTGATTTATTTTCCCCTTTTCCACTCAATTAACTCTTTATTCAAACATAATAGACCAATTGAACCAAAACTCACCCAATTAAACCAATTCAAAATGTCAAAGGAGTAAGAAAAGGATATATACATATATACATATACATTTTTAGCTAAAAATAATGGTATATCTATAGATTTAAGGCAAGTAAATAAAAGGTAATATAGTACTTTATTACGTACATGTATGATAATAAAAGTAAGAAATATCGAATATAATACATTTTCATCCTAATTAAAACTATGTAAAAATAATGGAAAACCATAAAAAGGTTTGATATAATAAGTATATAGAAAACACCCTCCCTTAAATAAGAGCTAAACCAACATTTTGATAACCCAAAAGAATATATATATATATATATATATAAATAGTGAGTCAAAACAAATTAAACTTTACATATGGAATAAATAACTACATAATAAATAATTAATGGTTATATGACCCCAAAAATAATTTTTATAATCATATTACATAATTATATACTTATATATGTAAGAATCAAATATCAAAAAGTTGAGAAAACGGGTTAAAAGATGAATTTTCGGTTTCCAGCAGATTACCGACGGAAAATCCGTCGCCAATCTGCTGTTAGTGACAGAAAATGGAGAATTACAGCAGCAGTCCTAAACTTTCCAGATTTATTCAAACACCTTAAATTAGATCTATTCTATCGTTTTGGAACTCCGAACTACCAAAAATGGATCATAGTCTATAACGGGGGTTCTTAAACGATGTTTTTCATTTAAAACGTTATTTAGAAAAATTTTGAAAACTTATAATTACAACGTTTTTAATACCCGAACTACCTTTGAATCGGATCACGGTTCGTATTGGGATATTAAAACGAGGTTTTTATTTTAAAACAAAACCGAATGTTTGTCTAATACGAGATGAAAATTAAATAAAATGTGATAAATAAATAAATAACTAAATAAATAAAATTATAACATAAAAGTAAATAAATAAAGGAAATAAATTAAATAAAATAAAACGAGTCTAGTCCTCGGATAATACCTCAAGTTCGGTATCTGACAGTCGAAGTCGGTCGATTCCACGAGTTGTGATTTTCCGGTTTTTTGTGTTTTTTTTCGTCTTTTTAGTAAAAATTTTAACTTTTGGGAAATTCGGACTTTTTGAGAAAAAAAATATTTTTCTCAAAAAAATTCACTTTCTCTCTAAAAATGTCTAGAGTGAGAAGAGCTATCCAAAAATCCTCCTCCCAAAATGCATTGGGATCTGTGCCTTAAATAGGCAACGGATCCCGGAAGCTTTGGGCGACGCCCAAATAAAATTGGGCGTCGCCCAAAGCCGGTTGGGTGAACGCCCAACTATTGTTGGGCGTACGCCCAACTATCGTTGGGCGTACGCCCAACTTCAGGGCGCGCGCGCCCAACGCTGGTTGGGCATCCGCCCAACGTCGCTGGGCGCTCGCCCAACGATCGTTGGGCGTCCGCCCAACGTCGCTGGGCGCTCGCCCAGCGGCCATCGGGCGTGCGCCTCGCGCTGTCGGGCGCGCGCGCCCCACGGTCGTCGAGCGCGCGCTCCGCGCTGCCGGGCATGCGCGCCCAACGGACGTCGAGCGGGCGTCCAACTGTCGTCGGACACGCGTCGGCTGCCGCTAGGCGCCCGCACCACGTCGCTAAGCACTCGCGAGCCGTCCACTTGACGACCGCGACTCACATTAACTTTTCTTTTCTTGTTATAAATTTTTGTTTTAAAACTTCCGGAATCAACCGCTTCGACCGTCTTGTTTATAGGTTTTCGTCACAGGTCCTCCGACTCGGTGTCTACATCGCCACATGAGCCGCCGCCTCATTCGCAGCCCGGCCGCCCGCTCCTCCCATCATCACCCTAGACCTAGCCTCTCGTTCCTTCGTCATGAAAAATCGCCAAAAGAATCGCCCGTTTATTTTTAGGATTTAGGTCTTAAATTCTACTATTAGTTATAGTTAATTTAGTTATAACTAATTGAGAGAGAGAGAAAAAAAAAATTGAGTTATAAAATTGATCATGTGTTTTAGAGAGAGAAGAGAGATCTGAAAGAGAGGAGATAGATCTAAAAGAGAGAAAAAGATCTAAAAGAGAGAAATAGATCTGAGAGAGAGAAGATAGATCTCAAAATTCTCCATCTTCATAAAAATTCTTCACCATGACAACAGATCTAAGAGAGAGAAGACAGATCTGAAAAAGAGAAGATAGATCTAAAAGAGAAGAGATAGATCTCAAAACTCTCAATCTTCATAAAAATTCTTCACCATGACAACAGATCTGAGAGAGAGAAGACAGATCTGAAAAAAAGAAGATAGATCTAAAAGAGAGGGAAAGATCTAAAAGAGAAGAGATAGATCTCAAAACTTTCAATCTTCATAAAAATTCTTCACCATGACAACAGATCTGAGAGAGAGAAGACAGATCTGAAAAAGAGAAGATAGATCTCAAAACTTTCACTAATTTTACTAAACTTTGAATTGTTAATTGTACGTTGGACTAATTGTATTGTAGTTGTTTAGTATTTTTTATATTATATATGTACATTCCTCCCATCAATCATGGTTTGCATGAAAAAAAAATAAGGTATAATATTAAGAAGTGCCCGAATTTAGCCAAAAAAAAAATAAAATCAATTTACCTCCTAAACTTCTAAAATTATAAAATATTTCATTAATTGACATTGCTAAATTGACATGATTAATTTTTACATCCCCTTAGCATATTATTAAGAAAGGATTAAAACAAATTAAAATGTAGATCATTTTAAGCAAGTTTAGAGGACGAGTAAAACATTATAAGTAAGTTCACGGAACTAAAAAAAATCACTTTATAAAAATTTAGGTGATTATTAAATCACATTAAAAGCTTGTTTGGTTCAACGGTTAGGTGATAGATGTTACTGTTGCGGTTGCTTTTAATTATTGTAGTTAGCTGTTTGTTGTTGTGATGAACTGTTGATGTTAGTTGTAAAAGGTCTAATATGGTAAGTTCACGGATTAATTAAGTGTTTGGTAAAATTGTGATGAACTGTTGATGTTAGTTGTAAAAGGTCTAATATGGACATATTTTAAATTAATCAATAAATTATAGGCTTAATACATCATTTGCCCCCTAAACTTGTCCAAAAAGTTTGATTGACCCCCTGAACTTTCAAAGTGTCCCAATAGCCCCATGAACTTGCGTAAAATGTAACCAATTGATTGATCGGTTGCAAAAAAGTAAGTTAAATACGGAAGATGTATTCCACGTGTCTTAAAATGTTAGTATTACATAATTCAAGAATAGAGTAAAAATGTAGTTATTACTTGCTCAACTATAAACCTTGTATTCTCTAACATTACAACCGCAATACCTTGATCTTGATTGTTTTACTTTTTTTTAAGACACGTGCAATACTTTTTCCGCATTTAACTTACTTTTTTGCAACCTAGTGATGAATTGATTATATTTTACGCAAGTTCAGGGGGCTAACTGAACATTTTATGCAAGTTCAGGAGGCTGTCGGGACACTTTGAAAGTTCAGGGGGCCAATCAAGCTTTTTGGACAAGTTCAGGGGGCAAATGATGTATTAAGCCTAAATTATATAAATTTTTTATAAATATAACCCATGTGGTTTCACCGATTTGCAAATTAGTGCATACAGTCTTGATCACATGCACCTTAATGAGCATGTAGAATTTGATCATTCACCAGTAGATCTAAGCTTATTAAAATCCTAAGGTGGAGATTCAAAACATTCAGAGGCTTAGATTTAATAAGCCTATATCTAACGGTGAATGAGCAAATTCACTTGCTCATTAAGGTGGATGTGAAAATTCCTGTTAGTGCATATGATGTTTTTTTATTACAAAAAGAGGATTGGGGTTGTCGTCTTTAGCAAGAATAGAGATATTTAGGTTGACACTCTCACTTTTGACCACTGATAAACTCAAAATAGAAAATTTTAAGAATTGATAAATAACTTTAATTTTTTAATTTTTTAATTTTGATATCATTTAGATATGTTTTTATAACGTGCAAATTATACATATTTATTTAAGGTGTTTAGATATGTTTTGGAAATTAATTATGATTTTTATTAGCCTTAAATCTCATAATTTATCTTAATAAGGCAAGTTGTTATGTTTTACTCGTGCATGCTCTCTATTTAGAGAAAGAACAAGCAAACATGAAGGTTGAAGGAGTGAGTGATGAAGTCAAAAGAAGACCATCATTTTTAAGGACTTGTCATTGGAACTATCAAATTGCATTTTCTAAGTTTTTTTTGTCTTGACTAAGGAATTAAAACTTTTAATTGAAACTAGTAATTTATGTGTTTTTTTTGTCTTATGGTGCAAACTGTCCAGTCTGTATGTGGTAGATTGTTTGTCTGTTTCGACAACCCATCTTCAACTGCTAATTTCTATGTAATTTTTGTCTTTGTTTTAGTATTTTATCATTTTCCTTATGTTTTTAAACCCACTATGAGGAGTTATATTGAAGTAAATTATTATCAATCATTATCAATTGGAGAAGGTTTAATATAGACAAAACTTTGTTTCAAAAAAAATTATAGACCAAATTTAAGCTTTCTTTTTCTTCCGTATTTCCTTGAATTGCAGGGTGACAAATAATGAGTAGTCACTCAACGGGCTGAAGTCAACCTTAGGCTGGTGTAAGTAATTTCTCCTTTAATTTTGATGAAAACGTCATTAGAATATTGCTTATTGGGTTCTTAATGCATTATAGGTATAACTAACCTATATTTTAGCCACATAGTTGCGAGGAGGCTCGAATTAGGAGATGGGAATACCATTAAGCACATCTATACAATATATAATAGCTGAAACAGAGAGAAATAAGAAGAAGTGTTTTAAAGGTATTTTTGATGAGTTGTCAACGTAGTAAAAAATCAAGATTAAAAAGATTTAATTAATAAAAAATAACAGATTTATATTTATAATAAATTAAATAATTATTAGCCAATTAATTAAAATAATAAAAGAAAGTAAGAGTTACGAGAAGATGAAAAAACACAAAGTAAAGGAAATCCAAAAGTCACAAATAAACTTCTATATAAAGCATGATAGATAGTATTCCGCTATTATATTCATTGGTCACGATAGATGATATTATATTTTTGAAGGTAATTATTTGATTTTTTTCATATGTTGTAGTTATTTTGTTCTCAATTGTGTTGTTCTTTTATTTTTATTAAACAATATTTGTTATAGTTTCATCTTTCAGATCCATTTCTGTCGTTACCCAGGTTTTATACATCTCGCTACCTTATCCATGTTTTTCTTTTTTATTTGTCTTTTTTTTTTCAAACTGATATCTTCAATTGAAGAAACCCGATAGAAATAGAAGATGCAAGGACAACTAAAACCTGGAAACACAAAAGTGCCAAAAATTACAAGAAATTCTTACGTTTCTCAAGGTAATTATTTAATTTTTTTTCCATATGTTGTAGTTATTTTTGTTCTCAATTGTGTTATTGTTTTATTTTTATCAATAGTTGTTATAGTTTCATTTTTCAGAGTTGCAATTCTATTTCTGTCGTTACCGAGGTTCCATACCTCTCGCTACCTTATCCATGTTTTCTTTTTTATTTGTTTTTTTTTTCAAAATGACTAAAATAAAAATTTTGTATATTTGCATTCGTTTTTAGTATATGTTGCTAGGTGTTATCATTTCAATTGTTAACTCTAACTAAATTTAGATTTTTGGCTTATATGAACTCAATTTTTAGCTTTAATTGAAGTTATATTAATTTTTCTAATTCGAAACCTGTTGATCCACTCATTTTTTTTTAGTTTGAGTTTATCTAACTGATATGGATTGTATTTTTTTATTTCTATATATTTTGGTACAAGTAGATATAAAGTTTCATATAATAGTTGTTCATTGAAGTTTGAGACATATTGAATAAAATATGAAAGAGATATTGAAATATTATACTTACAAAGAAGTTTATTTCCATTATAAATTATGTTATATTATTATGTTATATTATTATTATTATTATTATTATTATTATTATTATTATCATCAATAAGTTATTTTTTCCAGTTCTCTAGACAAAGAGATTGTAAGCGTTTAATGCACTTGATAATATGTTTATTCTTGAAGAATTTGGATTATGCTATATACGAATTTAAAATGAAGGTAAATAAAAATAAATTTTAATGCTCAAAATCTTAAAAATATACATTAATTATATTATGGTTTGTACAAAATTGTTAGTATTTCAAGAGTTTTTAACATATGAAAATGAAACATGGTCATAGGACAAGCTTTGGAAAATATTAATTAAAAAAATATTATTATTTGAATCTCTTCAAATTCTCAAATATTGAGCATAATGATTCTAATTAATAGAATTAATTTCACATATTAATAGAATTATTTTTTATACTGAGTAGACTTAATATTTCATTAAGAAAAAAATAAAAATTTTAATTAATGGGCAAAAAATATTTCCACATTCTCCCTTATTTTCGAAAAAAAACGAGAGGATAGTTCTCTCCTAATTATCTTTTTTGTCCATTCATTTTTGTTTTCTATTCTTTTATTTGTTTTTCTTGCTTACAAAATTCAAGAATATATAATTATTATAAAATATTAATGAAATCAAATAAGTGATATATGCGAGCGTGACTGATATTCTATATAGTGAAAGAATGAAGAACAAATTGATTGAATGTCTTGATGAGATATTACGAGATGAAAATAGGAGAAATCATCACCTTAAGCTGATTCAATTAGATATATTGGGTTATTATAGCAGAATGAATAATTGAATTCGAATACTTGGTGATCATGAAATTCCATCAAGTAAGATGATTATCATCAAGATGAATTTGTGACTAATTCTTATGAATTTTATTTTTTTATCTGTAACATATTGAATTGATAAAGTTTCTTTATGTGTAACATTAGAAAAGTATTGATTGTAATAGTTTATAGCATAATATATTGATATTGCTTCCACTTTAACATAGATTGTAATTCTTTTGTATCGTAAATATAATATTTAATTTTAATTATAGTTTAATTCAATTTTTGTTTAACATATATTGTAATTCTTTTGTATCGTAAATATAATATTCAATTTTAATTATAGTTTAATTCAATTTTTGGTTTTTCATTACATTCTAATATATTTCTTAATTAATCTCCTATTTTATTATTATTGTTTCATAAAATTCCAAAATATGAAAATGTATTAAAATTACCAAAAAGTACAAATCATTGAATTTTATAAAAATAAATAAATCATTCACCTTTAATCAAAATTCTATAAAAAAATTAATCAATTATTTTCAAAATTAATTTAATTTGAATTATCAATAAAAAAATATATATTCATTTCAAATATACATAATATAAAAAAAATTCATAGCATGATGTAAAATTACTTAAAAGTAAATATGTCAATTTATTTATTTATCTAAATTATATAAAAATTTCGTATCCCGGGTTTTCGACTAATATTGATTAAAATTGGAGACATGATTAACAATATGCCAATTGGAGACAAATACCATTTGCCCTATGTTGAAATGCTTTCCTAATCTTAATGCTTTGAATATATGTAAACTTAAGGAGAACTTAGTTTGTATGGTTCTAGAGAATATTGGGAACAAAGGATACTTGACTCAAGCGAGAATAGTGAAAGATACATTTGATCTATGTTCTTAATTTCATGTATTAAAGAGAAATTTGCTTGCCCACTATCCTTTTTTTTACCATCGCATAGTAATCCTAATTTACTTTGCATGTTTATAAATTGTTTAGCCTCATTTATCATCTTGTTTATGCTTAATTTAGTTATTCAAACACCAACTTTAAGTAAACCAATCTTCGTTCTGAGTACCTGGCTGTTCTCTTTCAGTATTAATGACTTTTACTTGTTCTATCCATGTGGAAACGACAATATACTATCACTTTATTACTTTAAGTGCACGTTTGAAGCTCAAAAAATTATGATTTTGAAAAATCGAAAACGTAATTTAATAACAAATGTAGAACTAAACAAATTTAATACTTGAAATTTTCTCATTTAAGGTTATCAACAGTCAAAACTGATAGCGTCAACCTAAAATATCTTAGTTTTTCTAATGGCAATGACCTTAGTCATCTTTTAGTAAAAAAAGTTAAAAATTCAACAAGCACCTATTTGTAAATCGGCGAAACCATATGATTATATTTAGAATTTTTCCAATAAAAGATACAATCTCAATTAATAAAAATGATCTAATAAATAAATAAAAATAAAAAATTTATTTAATAGGGCAAAACTTAGTTTTTTCAGCAATAAAGTTATAGAAATATTAATAATATTAAACAAGAAGTATGTTGTGCGAAATTAACGAAAGATAAATAAGTAAATAATCGAAACACAGATTTACGTGGTTCACCAACGTTGTGTTGGCCAGTCCATGAACAGAAGGAGAATAGTATTTATTAGGAGGCAGAAAAACGGATTACATGATTAGGTTTACATAATGGGGTATTTATAATACCCAATCTAACCTAATCCAACTAGGAACCCATGATCCTAATCCAACTAGAAACCTATGATCCCACAATGTCCCCACGATTCCGAATCCAAGTAGAAATCTGAAACACAATACTACTCCAAATAGAAAACACGATATAATGATTCAAGGCATTACGAAAAAATATATTTGAAAATTAGAAGGATAATTTTGTCAATATCAAATATATATAAATAGCTTTTCACAAAAAAAAAAAACTCTAAAATGTTGATGTTTTATAAATCTAACTAAACACTATTTTTTTTTTTATGATTTCGAGTGAAACGCTATTCCGAAAAGTTGACAAAAATACCCTTAAGCATCCAAATAGTGTAATGGGTTTGAAAGATGGTTGTGGGATTTGGGCTAAAAGTCCACAACTATGAGGCCAACTATAAATCACATTAAGAAAATGGGCTACATTTTGCTCTTTGATACTAGGAAAAGAATGAAGAACAAGATTTGTACGGACAACAAGAAAATAGCAAAAGAGTTTAGAAATTAATTAGAATACCATTCAAAAAAAAAAAAAAAAAAAAAAATTAATTAGAATGTAGTATCTACAAAAAAGTTATATTGTTCTTGAATTTCCGGTTGCATAATAAGTACATAGTATAGTTAAAGGACCCAAATTAGATTACATTTATTATTCCCTTAATTAATAATAATTAGTATGTATTAAACCCCGGATGTTCTCTTCTGTTCTGTTCTTCGGCAAAATTGTCTTGTCTTGGAAAATTTCTACAATGGAATTCCCGTCCACTGAAATGATATCATCTTAACCCAATACTGATCCCGATATACAGTAGAATTCCTCATCTTATCTAATTATAACCACGACTGGATTGAATAGTTGCAATTGAACGAATTAACTCCACTTATATGTGCAAATATATCCGCTGAATCAACCATCTGGTCCTCTTGTTTCACTACTACCTGCTGTTATGCCATTTTACGACGCAAAGTTTAGAAGACTAATAAAACATTCGGGTACTAATCGGTTTTTTACTAGAAAGAATTCCTAATTGAGAATATTCTTACTTCATCCTCATCATCATCTTCATGATTGCTGCAAGCAGCCCGGGTATTGGTCTCGCTAAACTCATCATTCTTAGCGAATCTTCCTCTAACTCGAGGCCTGCTATCTGCTAGTGTTTTTCGGCACGCATACTGCAATTTTTTTTGTTAATTCAAATCATTAGTTTAATGAAATGTTTTTAATCCCAATTATAGAAATTAAAGTAAAAGAAAGAAAAAAGAACAAACCTTGATTTTCTTGCTGAAATTCCTCTCATTCCTCTTCTTCATATATCTATGGATTTTCTCTCTTCTTTGTTCAACAGTTAGCTTTCCAACTTTAAATGCCGGATCTTCCAAACATGAAATATCCGATGATGCCACCGGAGCCGGGTTCACAAATTGCTGATTTTCGTTCCCAAGTGGCTTCAAAACATAACAAAAAAAAAAAAATTTCACTAAACTGAAATTGACCGAAATTGACTGATAATATGAAACGGAGGGAGTAATTAATTAATTAATACCTGTAATTCAATAGGATTATTGAAGACTCTAGGAGGAATGGAATCATGGCAGAAAATTCCACCATTATCTCCCTGAAATTCAACATCTTGATGTTGTTGTTGAAAAACACCACCACCAAAAAACGCAGAATTATCACAATTCAGATTCCCAGCAGACAAGTAATTGTTAATCCCCGGACGGAAATACGAACAGGAAGGAGACGATGGATTCATCGGAACATAAGAAGGGACGGAAGACAAGCAATCATCTTCGAAAACCGACGTTAATGGAGCTCCGATAAACGGAGCAACAGAGTTATTCTGATCAGCAGGATATTGTGTTACTAATCCTTCTGCAGACAACATGTCTGATAGCGAAAACTGAGGTTGCAAGAAATCAAAATGTTCTTGTTGAGTAGTGAGAAATTGAGGAATTGGAAGTGTTGGGGATGAAGAAAAGTCTATGGAAGCTGAAATTTCGTTGTCAAGATCATCCTGAGGATCAAAAAGTAGAGAAAAACTGATGTTGTTGTTGTTGCTGTCGTTGATGTTGTTGTCTTGATTGGCCGCGGTAGTGGTGGTGGTGCTTGTGGTGGTTGTCGCGGTGGCGGTGGAATGAGTGGTGGTGCTATTGTTGTTCCCGTTGTTGTTATTTTGAAGCTGAAGCTGTAAGGAAAGATTATTATTTGTGTAATAAGAATTATCCTCGTAGCAATAGTTGGAGGTTGAAGTCACTTCAGAATTTTGGAAAGTTTCCAAAAATTCAGGATCACAGAATTCCAAAATCTGAGCACTAAGTGGACTTGAAAGATCATCCTGTAATAAAAACAGTCAACAACGTTATCAATTAAATGTCCAAACTTCACTTATACATATATATATAGATTTCATCATCTCATGTTAACTAGGCTTGATCTTGACCTTCTCATGATTCTCCATCATCTAGTTCTTAATATTTTGGATTGATACCTCGTTTTTATGGCTAATCCGATAAGTTATACTGTATACCGAGATGATAGAAAATAGCTACTGTGGGACCTTAACTATCAGCTTGAGTTTTTTGGTCAAATGTTTAAGTATATGCATATCACAGGGTCGAATGGATTAAGGTCGCTATAGAATTTTTCGGGATTGATTGTTATAGTTGAGTAATGGAATGGAAAATGTAAGTATAGGTAGCTAGCTAGTTTATGCTAGTTTTATAATATGGTTAAGAAGCACCAATCTTGTTGCCATAATTGAATAGCACAAGAATTTTGTAAAGGAAGACAATATTTATTTATATATATATATATGATGGTGAAAAAAGAAGAAAGAGATGTGTGATATCTATGTTGCATGTGACTTGTAGGAAGTGAAATAGCTAAGTTTAGGAAAAAAAATAAAAAATTAATTATAGCATTTTTACAAAGAAACAACTTAAAGGAATGCCTTTTTTTTAAAGGGTATATGTTTATATAATTATAAGATGACTCAAATAATTAAAAATCAATGTGAAAGCATTATTAGAGAAATATATAGAGAATCCCAGATTATAAATCTTTAGAAAAAATGTATATATTCCAAAATGATCAAATTTTTTTAAAACTTTGACTGGTTTATTAAAATGGGAAAGAGTTTTTTTTTTTTTTTTTTTTTTGGATTGCATATATGTATAAATCATGTAAGAACATTTCTTTTTGTAAGTCACTTAAAGCTAAATCATTATCAAGCTAGCAAGCATCTAATTCTTGGTAGATATCATACTTATCTAAAATTAATGTTTTTTTCGTAACAAATTGAAGTACGGTGTAAGCACAAACTATACCTTAATCTTTCATACATCAAAAAATGTTTGACAAAAAAAAAAAAAAAAAAAAACATCAATAAGTGGTTCAGAACAAGAATAACATATATCTACTTGCTTGTAATTACATTTTACCTTATTAGTCAACAATAATTGCTAAAGGAATGAAGAATTAGAAAAGTTAAAAATAGCATAAAATTCTTATTTTTTTTAGAATTACACTAATTACTCGTCACGTGTAACTTTTTGAAAAAAAATGAAATTTACTAACTGTAGCGATTATAAATAATACAAGTTGTGGAGGAAAATCAAAACACTATTTTAAAGTACTTAAATGTTTTTTAGAATTAAAAATAATTAATTTGCCAGGTTTTCAGAAATGAAATTCATCAACACGGATGATTATGAACAATGAACTGGAAAAGAAAACAAAACAACAATTTTCACAATTAAAATACTTTCTTTATAAGACAATGAGCACTAGCATACAATAAAAACAAAAGCTAAAAACTTACGACGAAATTTACGAGACATTAACATATATTTAATTGTATAAAAAAATAAGTAAAAATCCAAACTTTAATTCAATTATCGTGTTTCTTGCATATATTATATATAATCATATAGAAAATCTAAATAATAAACACGAAATACGTACGAGAAACATATGAAAATAAAAATAAAGAAACATAAAGAATAAAGAAGAAGGAAAAGAAGTATTACAATTGGGAGATGGTCTGGAGTTGGATGAATGATGTCCTGCTGGAACATGTTGTTGTGCTTGATGTTCTTGCTGGGGTTTTGGTTTTTTTTGTTGTAGATTTGTTTCCTAGAAAGTTGGAGGTTCCCTGAATGTAGGAGTGGATAAACTTAGGAAAAAGCTAGTTGGAAAGAGAAAAGGAATGCAACGACTAACGAAATTGAAAGTAGCAGTATGACAAGGTTATATAGAGGGAAAATCAACATGTGAGAGGATATGTTTTTTAATTACAAGACATTAAAACGTTTTTGTTTTGTTTAATGTTTTATTTAGGATTGTAGTAATTCAGGTATCATTCAAAAGTGAGCGTGACATAATCTGTTCTTAGTGTCAATCCGAGAAAGGAGGAGAGCCTCCATTACCAGATGACGTGGACAAAGTGGTGATGACATGGCATAATTGAAAGATAATTAGCATTTTTATTGGGTTTGAAACATGGTTGACCGCAGAATCCTCTCTTTTTACACACCTTATCCTCTCATATATTTTAGGAACATATGTTTTTTTTTAATGAAATTCAGACTCATGCATTGCGTCTAAATGAGTTCCAAGTTACAAAATTGTCTTGTTACTACAGCATCTTGTAAAAGACATGTTTCTTTTTCAAATAAATATCTTAAAGAGTATATATTGTTTCAAACTTCCTATATATCAGTACACAGGATAAACCATGATCTTTTATTCCTCCACCCTCGCAGTCATTTCATGTTATTCATTGCTACAATTCAGAATTGAATCTACATGATGATAATTATCGGATTTGTGTCGCGTTATTTATCAAATTAGTGTCAAATGAGTTAATCTTAATCTATTTCGTTAGAAAATATAGTACCATCATGTCAACTTAATTGGGTTAATATCGATTTCCTATCATATTTGCGGGTCATATTCATATATGTTATCAAACAACACATTTGTCAAATGAGTTAATTCTAAGTCAATCCAAAAAAATATCGTGTCAACTCAATTGGGTTAGTGCCGATTTTCTATCGTGTTTGCGAGTTGTTTGTAAAGTTACTAGCTATGTAGGAGGATAAGCTAATATTTTTAAATATTATATCATTTTTGGATTAATAGGTTAAATCAGACACTAATTATAAAATTAACTTTCACCTGAACTCTATTTAACATATACTTAACCCGTTAATATGTCATTTGAGTTTCGTTTAATATGTTTTACAAGTTAAATGTAAGACGTAGGTGATCATTTTTATTTTAGGACTTTTTTTAACATTTAGAAGCTATAATAATAATTTGAATATTTGTGATATTTTTGAATTAATGGATCAACTTTAATACAATTCAAAAACAATTGATATCAACTAAAAAATGACTTATTATATGCTTAATAAAACACTAATCTACTAAAAACAATTTCGTGTTGTTGGATCGTGTACATATATTATCACATATAAGAGAATCAAATTGATTTAAAATAAATTATTCTGTTCAAACTAGACATAAGTTAATATATTAGTCTTAATATATCAACGACAATTAAATTTGTTTTTAAAAACCGGTTGACTCATTGAATTTATCAAAGGTCTCGTTAGTTCCATGAACTTGTTTAAAGTGATATAATTAACTCCCTAAGTTTATGATGGGCTTGGCCCATTTATAATTTATGAAATTGGCTCATGCATGTGTCTTTAAGTTTTTTCAAGTGAAAAACATCCCACATTGCTTTCAAAGCACTTGGTGGAGATGTTTATAAGGAAGGTCCTCACATGCTTGGGGTGTGCCCCAAGGGGTACCCACTTTTGTGAAAGGGTGAGGACCTCTTAATTTTTTATTAAAAAATTTTATTATTAATAATATTATTTTTATTTAATTATTTATGCTCTGATTTAGTCTTTGTGAACGTTGTTCACAACGTCCATTTTTCTGAACGTGTCTTCAGTCTCCTCCACCTTCCTGGTTTTCCTCATTCTCTTTCTCCATGAAATTAGAGCTCAAACAGTTCTTTTTTCTTGTATAAATAGGTGATGAGAGACTGCCTTCAAACACAATTTACTTTCATTCATTCTGTATTTTTTCCGAAACTGAGCAAGTAAACAGAGAGTGTATATAGAACGATTTTCGTACGGTGCAATACGAAAATCGTATTTAAGAGGGCTGTTTTATCCTGGAGGCGACCGGAGTTCATACTGTTTGCTAAATTCCGGCAGTTCCGCGAACGTCTTAAAGAAAGCGACATTGTCCGCGACTCTGCCCATTTAATTTTGTTCGGTCTGTTCCTATTTTCTGAGTTCGAGCTACAATAGTTTATGTAGTAGAACAAGAGAGAATTTACATAAATTGAAATGTATATAATTTTAAAAAAGTATAAAAAGTCAATAAATTACCCTAAATAAATTTAAAAGACCAATATATATCACTTTAAAATTACATAAGAGGAAAGAGATCGATGAAAACTTTAAAAGGAGTTAGAAGAGTTTAAGGATAAAACGAATGATTGTATTACTAAAACAAACCTTAACAAAAACAATGAAATCTCGGTTTTCCCTTACCATTTCCCGAAACTTCAAAACAAACGGTCTCTTAGAGGGTGTTTGGTACCTACTTTTCACATCTTGTTTGCCTTTTCACTTTAAAAGACAGAGTTTTAGGCGTTTGGTTAGACACCTACTGTTTGCTTTTTACACTTCAAAAGTAGATTTATTACAAAAGCAGATTTTCCAAAGTCAAACAGCAAACCGTAACAGCAACTAGCAAACAAGAACAACAACCAGCAAATAGCAACATCAAACAGCAAGTAGCCAAACGGGCTCTTAATATGCACATTTATTATTGTTATGATATATACAAACAAACATAAAATTTGAAATATTGTTATATACCGAAAATGGTAAGTTCTGAACTCATTTAAGCAGAAAAGAAAAATGAATCAAACTGAATAATCATATCAATCTAGAAGTTTAAATCCGAACAATATCATTGATAAAAAATTCTGACTGAACTGGAAAAAAACAAAATTCGAAACTTAATAGTACATGTAAATGTTCTTAACTTTTTAAAGAAATGGTGTGTGGAACTTAAACATTACCCTTTTTAAATTTCTGTTCCTTTTGTCTTATGATAATTGACAATTAATTAATTAAAATTAATTAAAGTGATGGATGTTCTATTACATTACATTGTTGTCACCTCCAAATTTGAAACCATGAATAAATTGGTGTCTCATTCCAGGTGGTCCACTGGTCTACATCCATCTTTCACTGTGTAGCCAAAGATTGGTTATTATGGTCAAAACCAGAAATTTTATTTGAAGCATTTCTATGCTAGCTTAATCAAATGGAGGAGCTAGATTCTTAGTGTCAGTTTGTTTTCAATTTTCGAAACTAATTTTTACCAGCTGTTAGTTGCTGTTGCTGTTAGCTGTTGTTGTTAACTGTTTGTTATTAAATGTTTAATTATTAGTGTTTGATAAAATTATATTGAACTGTTGCTGTTCGGATTTAAAATGTCCAATATGGATATGTTTTAAATTAACCAACAAAAAAAATTATATGTTTGTGATATGTTATTAATGATGATAAAATGATACATATGTGAAGTGTAGATGACAATATTCATGACCAAGAAGGCAGTTTGATTAAATTATTTCTCAATTTGACTCAACTTATGAATATTAGGGATAAAATTGCTCTTGACTGCCAACTTTAGGGGTATAATTGCACTATTTTAGACGTTAAGGATAAATTTGCTTATAATTATAAACGTTAGGAGTATTCTTGTACCTTATCCTATTATAAAATAAAAAATGTGTTACACCTATTAATAAAAAAAATCTATATAAATAATAATAATAATAATAATTTATTGAATGCAACAAAACCTTGTTCTTCCGGTAATTATGTTATAGAAATATAAATAATGTTAAAGAAGAAACATATTTTATGGAAATAAAAAGGATAATTTTGTCAATAACAAATAACTACAAACAACTGTTTATGAAAAGCTCCAAATATGAGTTTTTCGTGAAAAGCTCCAAAACACTGCAGTTTCTAGAGAAAATGTTAAGCGCTGCAGTTATATAAATCTAACCAAACGCTATATTCATGCGGTTTGGAATGAAACGCTAAAGGCTTTTCCGAAAAGCTGAAACAAACACCCCCTAAATTAGAGACAAAAAACGTTTGGTAAAAATTCGAAACAACTGCGTTTTAGAGAAAAATCAACAAATACCTGCTACAAGAAACAGAAGCAGGTGAAACAAACGGGCCTTATTCTTTTAAATTAAAAGAAGAATAATAAAAAAAACATAGGGCTGTTAATTAAATTCAAGAGTTTAAGCTTATAAAAAAATCACAGAAATAATTTTTATTTTTACCACACTTTATACCTAAATACTCTTTAAGTTTGAAATGTATACGAATTATGCTTAAATTACCGTAAAAGAAAAAAGGATTATGCTTAAATTAATGTAAGGTATCAAATGTATTAAAATTTTATTAATAAATGATGTTATTAGGATTTCGACCTTTTCTTTAAAAAAAAGGGGTAAATAATTTATTAGTTTCTACCTTTTTATATAATATATTGTTAAATTTTCATATTTTGAAAAACCATATTATCAGGTCTCTATCTTTTATCAATATTAAACCTTTTATCATTTTGTCTATTTTTTAGATTTTTAACCGAATATATCTTAGGTTTCAGAACAGCGATAGTACGATACAAAATGAGCATGTTACTCTGTTATTTTCTGTCTGTCTTTTATGTCAAATATAACGGTTAAAAACTAAAAAAAATAGACAAAAAGACTAAATGGTTAATAATAACAATGATAGGGACCTTACAATATGTTACGTAAAAAGGAGGAGACTAATAAATTATTTACCTAAAGAAAATTGAATCTTTTAACTTAGACTTGGATTTAAAGAGCTGTGAAGATAGTAAAATTACAACTTTGTATAATTGAGTCTCCTCAAAGCGATAAGCGACCTACTTTTCCACCACCACTTCGCCGATCTCAAAAACCTCCCTACCGTCGGAATTCGAGATCAGATGCTGCAAACAAATCTTTTTGAGATGCTATCAAGGTTCCTGCTCCCATGGAAGACATAAATTGCGAAGATTATTTAGCGCTAGGACTAGTTGAAGTGGGGTTTGTGGATAATAACAAATTGCACCCTAAAATTGTGATTGCCCCGCATCTTGCTGATCGTTTATGGCAGTCGTGGAGGGATGCCTTACTCGTTAAAGTTTTAGACCGAGGCATAGAGTTTCTATCACTGGACAAGAAGATTAGGGAATTATGGAAGCCTACGGAGGATTTAGTGTTGACAGACTTAGGGTTTGGATACTAGCTGGTGAAGTTTGATAATTTGACTGATAAGGATACTGTAATGAATAAGGAGCCATGGATGATGCAGGGACATTATTTAACACTTCAGACATGGACGCCAAATTTTATTGCATCTGAGGCGACGGTTAACTCCACAATGGTTTGGACGAGATTTCCAGCACTACCTTTGCAGTATTATGATGAAGATGTCCTCATGCAATTGCAAATATGATTGGTAAAGCAGTAAAAGTTGATATTAATACTATTCAAGCTACACGAGATCGCTTTGAATGTGTCTATATTGAAGTCAGCCTTATGAACCCACTTGTTGCTCAATTTGACATTGGGAATGATACATTAAGGGTTGAGTATACTATATATAAATTATTGAAAGTTTTGGGATGTTACAGTATGAATGTTGTGTACAAGATCTGATATTTGTCACATTGTTGGGATGATAAGTAGATATCATTCCAACCTTGGACAAACATAATGGTCATCTGTTAAGAGAATACCAAAGTATATCAAAGCAAGTGCAGATTATTCTTTATGTTATCAAAGCAAATGTCTTCAACTAAAAGAATATACAAATGTTGATTGCGCAAGAGACTTGGACAAGAGGAATTCCACACTAGGCTATGTTTTCTTGCTAGGAAATGGGACTATATCATGGAGTAGCAAGAAACAGATATGCATATCATTGCCCACCATAGAAGCAAAGTATGTGCCATACTCGTCTGCAGTACACGAGGCAAAATGGCTCAACAGATTCATGAATCATCTGAATCTTACTACCTCTAATACTCATGCAGTGATAAACAGTGATAGACTGGCAGTCAATCTACTATTGCATTTGCCAAGGGTCAAAGATTTCATGGCAAGCCGAAGCATAAAAAGATTAAGTATCACTTTGTTAGAGAATTAATTGCAAGTAAAGAAGTTAGTATGAAGTATGTGTCTACTCAGGACATGGTAGTTGATCCTCTTACTAAACACGTGAGATATGTTTATGTGAAACATATTGAATTCTAGGATTTGCAGAAGATCTAAACATATTTCTATTTCATTTATTTATGAGAAAATGATCATCTAATAAGTCTTTTGGAAATTTTCAATACACGAGTGCAAATATTATTTGTTGATATTTGATGTTATATTGTTATGCATGTCAGATAGAGAAGTATCTTACTCACACGAATATTTATTCTTATTTTGTCACACGGTGATAAAAGGAGTAGGTATGGAGTTTTTTTTAGCAAAACGAGAGCTAGCTCAAAAAACATGAGCTGCCTTGCATAAAGGATGAAATTGATTTCATTTAAAGAGTAAATAAAGATATATGTATGCTATAACATATAACCATATAAGAGAATTATATGATATTAAATTATTATATGTTTACAGGTGGAAGTAGTCTTTGCATGGTGTAGACTGAAGTTAGATGTTTTGGCACATTTATACTGAAACTTACACATGATGCTTTTTTAAAAAAACATGCTCTCCTTTTAGAAACAAAAACATTGAACAATATAATGTATGTTTTCATACCATGTGTGCTTTGTGACCACACAATGGAAACACATTATATATCACAGATCTTAATTATTTTTTTAGTGTGAGACTCGCATCATGAAACTATGGTTTTTTATTATTTTTTATCTTCATGACCCTTAACTTGTTCTGGAAGTAAGATCTGATTTGACTTATCTTTGAAGAAAATTTTGAAGACCATGAGATAATTCAGACCGCAAAAAAATTCGCACATTCAAGTGAATTGGATCATGATGGAAGGAACACGGTAAAAGGAAAGAACCTCATTTGATCAAATGTATGTGTTTCTATTTATCAATGTCCTGGCACTTATGCATATATGCATATTTGTGAAGATAGAAAAGTGTAAATGAGATCAAAGTATTACATATGGTTGTAAGATTGATTCTAGGATAAGACATACCACTTCTCATAATACATGTTCAAATCAAAAGGATGTGTATCTCCAATAAGTATATAACAGTGACTTTGAAACATGCTCATCGAGACACTATATATTCCCAACGAGTATATAACACTAGTACTCTTGAGTGTATGCCGATCATACGAATTATTTGCGAGTATAAATGAGATTGAGAAAGAGATTGGATTGTGTCCCATTACATGCGAGTATGGGATATGTTGGAAATATATAGGTCGAATATAAAACTGCCCGTGAATGGAATAGGTAGGATCCATTAACCCTAGTCACTCTTTGTAAACAGACGACTTGTTGCTCATTTTAACCTAATCACTCCAGCAAAGTAAGAGAGCAAAAGACTGCCTCTTTCTCCCTCTATACACGCCTGCCCCTTTCCTCTCTTACACTTGCAATCACTTTTAATTCGTTTATCTATTCCGATTAAACTCGGCGTAATCAAAACGTGACCGATAATACAAAAGTCATGATGATCCATTCTTCCGATGTTAATCATATAAAGGGTTATTCGCACTTTAAGAGGTAATTCGATAATCCGTTTATCATGTGATATTTATCTTTAAAAATATATATGTATATATATAGTTTGTCCGTAGCAAAGGATATTTAGAAATTAGCTGGACACCATAGTGTACTTTCTTTGTCTAATATAGAGATAGACACTTTGTGAATGTTTGTTTGTAAATGCAAAGTATGTTATATTGCCAAAATGTTGGAAAGTGACCCCCAATTACTAATATTTCTTTAAGAAGCTTTAACTTTATGCCTCATGGACTTTGAATCATTTACCATACACATCAAACTTCACCTATACTAGTTGTACCCCCCACGTGCTTTCCCATTCTACTTGGCAAATTTTGCTCATTATTATTGCATTGTTTTGTTATCACCACAATTCTATATAAATTCTAAAAATAGTTTTATTATTAGCTAAAACAAAAATATCCTATGTATGCTTAAAGAAAACAATATTGGTAGATATAAAGCTCATATACTATGGGCATAAAAATCAAATGTCCTTCAATATTTTAAAAGTATTCTGCTATTTTTTAAAATTTTATTACAATTATTAGGATAAATTATATAAAAGGCGTATAATATTTATCCTATCTGAGAACTTAATGTACAACTTTCATTTTTGCATACAAAATTTCATAATCTTTACCAGTCACCACCCACTAAATTGGTGATGTGACAAGTTGACCAGTAAAATTTGTGAAGTTTTATATGCAAAAATGAAGATTTTACATCAAAGTATGAAACATAGTAAAAGTTGTACACTACAAGCATGTATTTAAAGGTGTCTTCTATGCTTACTTTGTTTTTTACAAAATAAGCTTTACTTTGTTTTTTTCACCATTCAATGGTGAAAAAACAAAGTAAATCTTACTTTGTCAAAAACAAAATAAACATAGAAAACACTTTTATTGAGTCTTTGAAAATAATCTATTATTCAGTTGAACTTGTTTTTAGTGATCTATTAATTCTCTTAAACGTGTTCAAAATCTTCTTTTATTTTATCAAATAGTTAATAAATCATGTTAAACAATAAATTATATATTTATTTTTTTTAATAAATTGAAAAGGCTAATAATGTATTATGTTTATATGATATAGACAAAGATGATTCCAAATCAGGTTAAAGTTGGTAGAAAAAGACAAACCAACAACTACATAAGAACCTATAAACATAAGTCTTATATCCTAGGTTTCTTTTCATTATAAAACCTACCTTTAATTATGTATTAGATATATGATTAAAGCATTATTTACTGCATAACCTATTCTAAATGTTAGTTTTTTCATGGTGAACTAATAAAAAAAATATTGGTATTTGACTATCTATTACTTAGTAATAGTTAATTTTTGATCTCATTCTAGTATCTTATCATCCATATTAGATTTCACGAATTTTAACAAAAAAAAAAAAAAAATCTCTGTTTTTACAATAACAAAAAAAAAATAGATAAAAATGAAATAAAATGAATAAATAATGTATTAGATAAAAATTAGAAATTAATAAATTATTTATTTAAGTGTACATAATAATTCAATTTAAATTTTGGAGTCACTATAAACTTATAGTTCAATTAATACATATCTAGTTTAGAGGTAAGAAGTTGTGCATTCGAATCCATCGGCTTAATAGACACCCAACCCCCTAAATTTGTAATTTTTTTTCACCTGGCCCCTTTAACTTAGGGGACAACCTTTCAACCCCCTCAACTTTCCAAAAACATCACATACAGCCCCTTACACTCCTATATTTGAGATTCGCTTAAATTACTTTTTAGCTTTTTGACATATCCAAAATTTTGTTATTTGGCTGTTGATATATTATTTGACTATATTCTACTCTCAATTGATGAAATTTCATTCAATTTGGATGAAGACTTGATAGAACCATTAACCCCTTAACACATGACGATGTTTTGAGAACTGGACTTAACACGTGGCATGTCTTAAATTTTTTTTATCACGTAAATTTGCTTATGTGGAAATAATTAATTAGATAAAAAAAAAGTAAAAAACAAATCTCTAAACGAAAATCTATTAAGTTCAGGTAGGGGCGGAGAAAAGGGGGGCTTGGCCTTGTTTAGCAATTAGTTGTTAGCTGATAACTGGTTACATTAGGTGTTAGCTGATTTGATTAGCGGATTGTGTGAACTTGTTTTGTAAAAACTTAGCTGATTACTAATAGTTGTTTGTGTAAAATAACAAATAAGGACATGAATAAAATATTTATTTGAGATTAAAGAGTATTAATTAGGGATAAATCTATAAAAAGAGATGAAGCAATAAGCTAATCGAAAAAGCTCTTAAAATGAACTGTTTCAAAATTAGTTTTTTTGACCTAATAAACTCATTCAAACATTTCTTCACCAAACATAATCATTAGAAATTTGATTAATCAAAATTTTTAACTGGCTCAAATCTCTAATTTTACTTTAAAAAAACCTCTTAACCAAAGTAGGCGAAATTGGATAGGTTAAAGGAATTGTATATATTTTCTTCCACAAATCAACGTAAAAAATGAAAAATATTCTGAGCAATAAATGTTGGGTTCGAAGCAGTAATGAAATGTATGGATGCATCAATCATCACATGGCGGTATTTATTCAAGATTCTAATCAGATTTTCCATTTTCCATTTTAAGAATCAAAGACCCACGTCCTAATAGTGCATCCATCACACTAACTCTTTATATTTGAAAAATCTTTGAGTGCTCACCGACGAGCTTGATAGAGTAATCCTTGATTATAATGTTTAGTATAAGTAGGAATTGGTGCATACATCAACTGGGACACTTTATTCCCAACGAAAGAAATGTCCGGTCGGGTAAAATTAAAATATTGCAAGCTTCCAACAATGCTTCAGTAAAATGAGGGATCGGCAAAGGCTTTCCCATCATCCAATTTCAATTTATTTGTCAAGTTCATGGGACTCGAGATAGGTCGTGAACTACAATATTTAGTCTGATGAAGAAAAAGATCATGGACACTTCAATCAAATCGATACCTAAAACATAGGTAGCACATCCGAGATTCTGAATAGCAAGATATGAGACCACGAATGAGAAAGGAACAACTACATGTAATAAACAGATCATCAACGTAAATAAGACAGTAAACTCAAACATTCCTTTTAAGGAAGAAGTGGAGTGGCATGTTTATCTTGGAACTTTGAAAACCGAACATAATTAACTTGGAAGTTAATTTTTTATGCCACATCCTCGGTGATTGTTTGAGTCCTTAAAGTGATTTCCGGAGTTAGCAGACAAAAGTGGAATGGGTTGGGTAATGAAAGCTAGAAGGTTGAGTCATGTAGACATTTTCTTTCAAATCACAGTGCAAGAATGCATTATAAACATCACGTTGAAACACAAACTAGTTTAGAGACATCGCTAAGGTAAAAAATAAGTCGTATAGTTGATTTGACCACATGACTGAAAGTTTGAGAGAAGTCAACTCCAAGACAGTGATGAAAACCTTTATCCATCAAACGAGCTTTATATCATTCAATTGTGCCACGACTTTAGTTTTTGTTGGAAATACCCAATGACAGTCAATGAGATTAACATTAGGAGGTAAAGGGATGAGAGCCCAAATTCCAGATGCCATCAAAGCATTATACTCGTATTCCATAGCCCGACTCTAGTGTGGAAATTTGGACTGGGTCAGGAGAAACTGTAGCAGTCAAGACTTTAGCTTTAAAAACCCCAACTTGCGACCTTATAACCATTCTTTTAGGTAGAGGCACCTCTTGGATATATAGCTTGAATAATATAAGATTGGGACCCTGACGTAGATTCACAAGTAGCTTAGGCGATCTATGAGAGTCGTTAGTTTTAGGCGAGCCATGAGGAGCAGACCGCTCGGCTGATGAAAGGACTTATATATATATGCCAAGAGAGCCATGAAGGTCGTGCAAGCCATGTAAGGCATGTGAGCTACTAGCAGTTGAGCTCTTAGTGAATGAAGAATCACATTATATATGTTTTCCATTTGAACCCAAATTTGAGGGAGTGGGTTTCGAGGGAGAAATGAATGGAAATGTCACAATAGAAGTAGATAACAAAGCAAGTTCTGAAGCATGGATATCAGGAGAATGATAACTCAAATGAAAACTCTTTTCCATCAAAACATACACGATAACAGTGAAATTAATTTCTCGTTAAAGCCCTTCCATGTGAGGTGTCGTTGGGTTCGATGAGGGGCACTTTGATGCCAAAATCAGTAATGATATCAAGAATAATCTCAAAAGTACTTTAGTAAAAATAAAAAAGCATACCTAGTACCCCTTGAGATTGGTGTATTTATATTAGATTCTGTAACCTTCGTCATATACGTTGTAGTATATGAACAGTTAAGGTTTTAGTGCTCTTTAATGTATTTATTGCACATTCTCCATGTTTGTCTGTTAGTGTCACTAATGAACCATTAATGACATTGATTCATGAAGTTCATGCAAAACGGCTTAATTGCAGTTATGATGGTGTATCGGCCTTAATAGGCGTATCCATCCCAGTTGGCATATCCAGCCTCAACTAGCGTATGCCTTATCCTTGTATACGTTGTTTTTACCATGTTCTCGTGCTTTGTACGAACATGTCCTTTTATCCATGGGTTTTTTACTATTTTTCCCCAGAGATAACATGCATATGTTATTAGAAGCCCCCCTAAAATGCCATTCAAGTCCTTTAGGGTTTTTCATCTTCGTGACGTGCTTACGCATTTATTATACTATGTTGGCACGATTTTTCTTACCATTTAGAGGAAGACAGGTGACATGTTGTGATGGGTGTCGAATTCACCAAAAATAAAATACCTACTCTTGGAACTAGAAAACTGTAGTAAATATGGAGTAGGGTCGAATCCACAGAGACTGGTTGAATTATAACTTTTTGAAACTAACAATTAAAAGTAAAAAGGAGGGGAGGGGGGTTGGTTTGTGGAATGAATTGAATATAAGATAACAAGTAAAAATTAAATATCAATAATGAAATAAATGAGAAATATGTATGAGAAAGATTCTAGCCAGAGATTAGGTTCGAGTCTTGAATTGAACAAATTGATCATCGATCACAGAAAATATATATTTCAGCCATTCAAATAAATTAGCTAGTTATTAAAAAGCATTAACAACTAATCTTTTTTTACAGTTTAGATAATCAGGAAACGTTCACTAATTACCTCTATTCAATCAAACCGTTATAAACAAGCTTTAGAATTTAATTTGATTGAAAGCATTAAATATAAAAGAGATGCTAATTCTACTCAACAATCACACAAGCGGGTTATTTAAAGCATGTCAATCTCAATTCACAACATAGGTTAAAAGTTTGTCCACAATCAGCTATGTTATTTGCTACTTGTATCCGATGATTTAAATGATTACGTATTTAAACATCTAATTAGCAAAACGATTGCAAGTAAATAATTAAATCAAGGATTCAATTAAATCACGCAATACGAATAAGAACAGAATGGAAATCAATTACTTGAAATAGATGAAAAAGATGAAGTATAGAATGATCTCATAATTCCATTGTTCAAGACCTAAATCCTCTAGCTAGAAGTTGAAGTTTAGTTCATCATGGAAGAGAGAATAAAACGCCAAAGATGAAGAACCTTGAAGAAGAATGATGTTGCCGGAAGAAAAAGATGTCGATAATGAGAGATGATCCTTGATTCTCTGTTTGTCTTTTTAAAACGTAAAATCCACTCTTCCCACTCTTCCCACCTTTCCACTTTCCACGTTTTTCTCTTAGGAGAAAACTAAATAACTCCTCTAAAAATCTAATAATAAAAATTCTATATAGAATTAAACTCCCATTAGGATTCTGTATTTTGAAATCCTAATAGAATTAAATCCTATAATAATGTCTTAACTTATTTAAAATTAATAATGAAAATTACAAACAGTGAAAATCTTAAAATAGAAGTCTTCTAATCACAACTAAGCTCCCAAATTCGTACTGGTCTTTACCCGTGGGCATGGGTTAGGACAAATCAGCTTTTTAGTGCATAATTTCCTTCTTCAGCATGACCTAAGCCATGAGCATGAGTTAGGACCTGACAGATTTCTCCAATTTCATTTTAAGCTCCATAAATTAGCATTTTAATCTCCAATTTGAATTGAATCTCCAAAAACACCTATAGAACACAAAACAAGATAAATAAGCACTAATAAAGTAAAACTAACATTAAACTAAAGAGAATTAAGATATAAAGATGCACATAAATATGGACACATCATGTTGGTCCCAATTCCCTAGGTACCAACGACCTTTCTTTTATAAGGGTGGAATTTTTCCCCTTTTAGAATTTTCACTTTTTCATCTACTTCTTCACTCTCATTCCCAGAACTCCTCCCTTTGCTTTCCGAATCATCTTCTTTCTATATCTTTCTTTTCATGTAAGTGTCTTTCTTTCTTTGACAAATTTTCTGTAATTTATCTTTGAACATGAGTCAAAATCATTATGCCGAGTCATTTGTGGAGGATTCTGAGAGGACTTTGGGTTTCGAGGAGACATAAATGGTACCTCAGAATCTTCTGGTGCCTCCACCGGCTACAACTCTGGTTGTTAAGGTGGAGACATTTAATCCCCTTTCCGGGGAGAGGGAAGAAGCCAGTTCTTCGGGCCCCAGAAGAAGGGAGTAAAGGTTCCCAGGATGGAAGCCATCGAGTCAAAGGTTAACCTAGGCGTGATTGTTGTCATAAAGAGTCTTTACCCTGGTTGCGGGATGTTGAATGTGTGATCCCAGTACCTTACCACCGTCCTACCCAGCCCCCAAAGGGGTATTTTTCTATATATATGAGTCATATAGAAAGGGGATCCGAATATCCGGTCCCGGGGTGATAGGTAACATCATGGACTTCTTCGGGATTCCTATTTGACAGCTTCATCCTAATGGATGGCTGGAAATTTTGTTTGATTCGTATCTCGCGGTGAATCTTGGAATCACATTAAGTCCTTGTGTCTTTCGTTCGCTACATACGCTGACTAAGCACGAGGTGGAAGATCATCTCACCTTCTAGCGGTTGCGTGGTTTTTGCCCTGTCCATGGTGAGGTGTCGAACGTCCACGATTGGGGGAGCAAGTATTTCTTCATTAAGGAGACAAGGGGCGTTCCCAGATCTTGGAATTGGAATCCTAAGGACCAGGCAAATAGAAAGTTTTATCTGAACCCCGCGAAGGAGAAGATCATTAAGCTGGTGAATTCCATCAAGGCGAGTTTTTGGACATTCGACCAACTACTGGAGTTCAAGAAGGCGGGTGTTCCTTTGGTGGAGATCCGCGATAACATCCTCCACTACCGTTCTTTCTCTTTTTTTGCTGAAGGTATGTTGCTTATTCTTCCCTTGTATCTAACGCTTCTTTTTTCGTCCCTTGGCAGGGAGGTGGTTAACGCAGATTCTCTGATTGCAGAATGCATAAAGTAAAAGAAAGCCCAGGTGGCTCAAGAGAAAGCACATGCGGCCCTAGAAAAGAAGGTGGGCAAGCGCGTGACGACTCAAGTTTTTTGGTCCCGTGTAACGTGTTGGTCCCTTATAACGTGACAAGGTTAGTTCCAAGGGGGGGGGGATAGGAACTATCTAAAATTTTGTCCATTAAGGCTGACTTCATTTCTTAATAAAAGGTTTACACAGCGGCACTAAGTAGTTTTAAGACACAAGCTTAGTCAACTTGTGACTAAGTCTGTTTCTTTCCTTGAGTCAGGAGATAGCACTTAGAGTCTATTCCTGAACTCAGCTTCTTAGTGCACTCAACTCAGTGTGAGTTCGTTACTTAGTCAGTTTTATAGCAAGCAATATATAAAGGAGTTTAAGGGTTAGAAATATGTTACTCAGCAGACATATCCTGGTTCGGCCTCTCCACCTACGTCCAGTCCCCGGAACGCGTTCCAAGCTTTTCGAATTCTCTACTGAGCTCTTTAAAGGTAGAGCACGAAACCTTTTACAATAGAAGCTGAGTATACAAGAGTACCTTCCTCTATACCTCTACTCACTCCTATAACTACTGATGAGTACTATAACCGAGTACTCAGCCTCTCCTTTCTATTCTTCTAGAAATGATAAAGTGTTTGTCCTAAACAACAATTGCTAAGACACTTTAGATGATTGAAATCACTCTAGACTTTTACACAATGATTGGAAATTGGTGTAAGATTTTTCTTTGCTTTTCTCACAGAACTTCAAGTATGAATTTGGTCAGAGTTTCGACTAATTGAAGGTCTGCATCGAATGAAGCAATTGAGAGGCCTTTATATAGTGACACTTCAAGCACCGGTAATTTCAAATTTCGAAATAACCGTTGGAGGCTAACGGCTTCCTGTCGTTGTCACTCAGGACGTGCTCAATGTCGTTGGCTAATGAGATTCTTGCATCTTCTGTCTACGGCAGTGCTCATCAGCTTTTCGTCAGATAAACAGAATGTTTTGACATTTACGGCAAAGTCTTCCAGACAGCTTCCTGCGCCTTCTGAACTTTACCCAAAGTAGAAATACTTTATCTAGAAGTTGGTTTTGTTCTGCCGCTGACCTGACTGCATTGTCGCTCAACTCAGCAGCTTCCTCTTGAAGCTTTTGTTAGAAGGCTTCTCGATCCTTCTTCATGCTGAGTCGTCGTTTCACTTGATACGACTGCGTTTTATCTTCTTGGACCGTGAGGTCTTGATCTGTTGACTTGGGCTTGACTTCCACTTATGGGCCTTTAGACTTTTTATCTTAATATCTTATAAATCAATAAACTCAATATTGAACAAACACATTAGTGTGAATAAATCAAAGCATTTAAATTTAATGTGTTAGAATATTTTTTATCATTTACTTAAATAATTTTGTCAAATCAAAATCATGTGGAAAAGTGTTTCAACAAACTCCCCCATTTTGATGTTGGCAAAAATATTCAGTGAAGAACTCAGTGTTGAGCTCCCCCATGATATTTGACCTTATATTACTCAGGATACTCCCCCGTAAGGGTTGAGCTACTGACTTAGTTTTACTTTAAACATTTCAAGGTTTAATCAAGTAAGTCTAAGGTCAGTTTTCAGAAATAGGTCAGCTCATGGAACATATTCTTTTTAACTCAGTTTGTGCTGAAGATCTAGATATCAAAGAGCGCTGAGTATATCTTTGTTCAATGTGATTTAGTTAAGAAGACATATAAAAGAGGTCAACTTATAGATCAACACAGCATACAATCATAGAGCAATGTAGACAATTAACACAATTGATTTAATGAAGATGCGTTAGAGTTTATCACAAAACATAAGTAAGCATCACATAAGATTGGTCAATTTTGAAAAGGTAGATGCATGCATAGTTTTGTATTCAGGGTCAGCACAACAAAATACATAAGGGAAAGACTACAAGTTTAACAAAACTAAATCTAGCAATCCTAGTCAAGCTATTTTTTCTTGTAGTTAATTTGGACATCATGCTCTTTAGCTTTTCCTTTTCCCTTGAATTTCTGCCGACTTCCTGATGCTTCTCCTGATTGTTGAGTTCTTTGAGCTTGTTCTTTCTCCCCCGTTTTGTCAGCATTGGGAGGAGGAAGAATGAAGGTGTCGTCGATGGCAGCACGAGTTAATCGGCCAGAGAATGCCTTAAGCCTGCGCGTGCTTTCATTGATGCCATCAAAAACAGGAACACCCTCATCCAAGATAGAACGTGGAATCCTGATAGCCGAGGCACTGAGCATACTCAGGATGTATGCTTGAGACTTTCCAACCCAGGTTATACTGTCAGTCAGCATGGCAAAGGCTTGATGAAACATCTTTAGCAAAGCCGAGTCAAAATACTGACGTTGAACATTTGAATGGCGCACATGGTTGAAAGTGACTCGAGAGTACCTCAAAATTTCATTCATCTTGAGTTGGTCAGTTTCCATCTCTTCCTTACTCAAGTTGAGTAGACGGACAGCCTCACTAATTTGCTCAATGGAGCATTGGGAGGAGGAAGAGAGTTGCTCATTTGTTCTGGCTTGCTCAGTGTGAAGCTGGTTGAAGAGTTGATGAACTTCAGCAGAAGTTGCATACATTGTGGTTCTGCTCAATATTAGAAGTGCCAGCATGATCAACGGCTGGTCTTGAGTGGATATTTCCAGCAGGAGCTGACTGGTTGATATTCTGCACTTGTGTTTGTGGAAGAGGATGATCGGTAGAATTATCTACTTGCTCATAGTCAGGCTGAAGCTGACTGGTTTGAGGAGGTTGAGGTGTTTCAGCACTGACCTGAGCAGGTATTTCCTTAGCTATCTCAGTGTGTTGAGGAGCAGGAACTTCGAGCACTTGCTCGGTATCACCTTGGCTTAAAGGAGCAGTTGAGTTGGCATGTTCCTTAGGCTGAGAAACAGCGACTTGCTTTTCCTGTTGCTCTGGTGGAGACTCAGTGGGATTTGAGAAGAACTTAAATTGCATATCTGATAGGTCAGTGATTGGATCCCGCAGAGGTGAGTCACCCATAAGGTCAATAACAGGGGATCTATGTGCCTTCTTCTTAAGTCTCCTTAATTTCTTAGTCTTTTGAGGAGAGGGGTCAGCAGGAATGGACTCAATAGAGTCAGCAGGAGAAGTTGCCCCTTGATCAGTGTGATCCTTTGCTGTTGGCTCAGCTTCTTCGTCAACCTGCTCAGTGTAGGTTGTTTCATGTTGGTCAACATCTGATGGCTCATGTTGCTCAACATTTGCTGTCTCCTCAGCATCAAACTGACCACCCAATTCTTCTTGATCTTGGTCAGTGGGATTTTTCTCAAGAACAATGCCCCGACTTCGCACATAATGAGAGTCTTCAGAAATGACGACTCCAAGTGGGGCTACGTTGATAGGACTTAACCCAGAAGAGATTTTCTTCTTCTTCCTAAGTGGTTGCCCATCAGTAGTGTCCTCTTTTTCTCATTCTTCCTCAGGCTCAGCTTGCCTTTTGAGGTTTTCTGCTGACTTAGGCTCAGCTTGACCTTGTGCAACTTGAGGCTTTGTTCCTCTGGACACAAACTGAACTTTCTTCGGTGGAGAAGCAGCATCTTTTGAAGAGTTCTGAACAGCTTTTCTCTTTCTGTCCTGTTTGTCAGCTTGAACTTGCTTTCCCTTCTTCCCTTTTCGGGTATGCATCCCCTCGGTTTCCTGAACAGCGGCCCCTTTTCCTTTCTTGGGCACAATTGGTTGATCATAGAATAGACCAAACAATGCAGCTGCAGTGATTTCTGTGCCCCAGGTGTGGATTTCCTCAACCAAGCTCACCCGGTGATCTTTGAGGATTCTGGTGATAATGGAGCCTAACCTAAGGGTTCCAGTACTTCTTTGAAATCCGCCGATTATAAAGACTAGCATGTTGATCGGCTTATAGGTCAGCATGTGCCAGATGAAGCACTGCTCAAAGTTTGACGCTGAGTTGGTGGAGTTGACCTTAGGAAAGAGGAAATTGGTCAGTATGTAGTGGGCCATCGTTTGATGTTGACCCATGGAGGTACTCAAAATTTCCCCTATATGACCAGGAGGTTTACAGAACTCAGCGGAATACTCAATCTTATCTTGGTCACCTGATTTTCTGAGTTGAGCTCCTTCGTTTTTCAGTTTGAGCAGTGAGGCAAGGTAAGCAGGGTTGATGAAGATGTCCTTCCCTCGAACCTTGGTGACCATGTAGTCCCGGTTATCATCAGTGGCTCTTAGGTTAGCGTAGAATTCCTTCACTAACTCAGGATATGTAGCTTCTCGAACTGAGAACAGCTCGGTCCAGCCGTTCTTTGTGATCCACTCACAGAAGGGTTGCTCAGCTTCCACAAATCCCTTTGAAAACCATCGAGAGTGGTCAAACTTACACCCTCTTACGCTCTCGTAGACTAGGGAGTAGGTGCGTTCCACGGGTTTCTTTGCCTTATCCTGTTTTTGTTTCCCTTTCGAGGAGGTGGCTTGGTCAGCCTTGGTTTTCTTCCTCGGTGTAGTGACCTTTGAGTGGTCACGCTGACTAGTTTCTTGAGACTTGGTGGGAGTCTCACTATGTTCCTGCTGAGTAGGAGATCGAGGGTTTTCATCGAAGCGGTTGTCGTAGTAACCGGCACCGGAGACGTTCTGAGAATCGTTAGACATGATTCTTAGAGAAGTTTGAGAAGTTTGGGAATTTTTAGAGAAGAGTATTTGAATACCAGAGATTTCTAAGCGTAAAGAGGTAAAAGTGGGAAATCGTCCACTATTTATAGAGGTGTCGAGTTGATCTGAAGCGTTGAGGTGGCTGTTTGACCTCGAGATACTCAATCGATAAAGATTCTGGCATTTATGACACATTCGGCGCATGTATTTTCTAATTATTGCGCTTACGTCATCCTAGGTGGCTATTTAATTCGCGTGTTTTGCATTAAATTTTGCAACGGATCTTTACTCAGTGTTAAGGATTCCAAACGTTCAAAGTTCTGAGTAGTCAGTGTTACGCAAAGGAATAATTCGTATACTTAGTAGCTCAGCTTAAGATAACCACTCAGCGTGTATATCTACTCAGCATGCATATATCACATATTATACTTGGAATTTACTGAAGAGGATTAAACATACCAGTGGCTTCTCTAAGTATGTTGAATTGCTCACGAGCCAGTGGCTTTGTGAAGATATCAGTAAGCTGCTCATCCATTGGGACATAGGTCATCTTGATCTCTCCCTTGAGTACATGATCTCTGATGAAGTAATGTCTTATGCTGACGTGCTTCATCCTGCTGTGCTGGATTGGGTTCTTTGATAGGTCAATGGCACTCTTGTTATTACATTTGACTTCAATTGTTTTAGTCTGAACGCCATAATCTTCAAGCTGTTGCTTAATCCATAGGACTTGAGCAACACAGCTTCCAGCATCAATGTACTCAGCTTCAGTGGTTGACAGGGCTACTGACGCCTGCTTCTTGCTGAACCAGGACACAAGACAGCTTCCAAGGAAGTGGCATCCTCCTGAGGTGCTTTTTCGTTCAAGCTTGTCTCGTCCGTAGTCAGCGTTAGTGTATCCAATGAGTGTGAAATCATGAGTATTGAGATACCACAAACCTGCATTCACTGAGCCTTGCAAATATCTAAGGATTCTTTTTACAGCTATGTAATGAGATTCCTTAAGGTTAGATTGATATCTAGCACAATAACATACTGAGAACTGAATGTCCGGCCTACTAGCAGTTAAGTAGAGTAGAGAACCAATCATACCTCGGTACAATTTGTTGTCTACTGACTTACCATTTTCATCAGCGCAGAGGACAGTGTCAGTGCCCATAGGGGTAGATATTGACTTGCAATTCTCAAGTTCATACTTCTTCAATATTTCCTTAGCATACTTAGTTTGACTGATGAAGATGCCATTTTTCCCTTGTTTGATTTGAAGTCCAAGGAAGAAGTTGAGTTCTCCCATCATTGACATTTCAAACTCAGTCTGCATCTGCTTACTAAATTCCTTGCACATGGACCCGTTAGTGGCACCAAAAATAATGTCATCGACATATATCTGTGCCAATAGGGTATCTTTACCCTTCCTCTTAATGAATAAGGTTGTATCAGCTTTACCTCTGACATAATTTCTAGTCAGCAGGAAACTGGTCAGCCTCTCATACCAAGCACGTGGTGCTTGCTTGAGACCATACAGAGCCTTTTTGAGCTTATAAACGTGGTTTGGGAACTTAGGATCCTCAAACCTTGGAGGCTGATGAACATAGACTTCCTCGTTTATAACTCCATTAAGGAATGCACTCTTAACATCCATTTGAAACAATTTAAAGTTCATATAACTTGCATATGCACATAAAATTCTTATAGCCTCTAGCCTTGCCACTGGGGCGAAGGTCTCACCGTAGTCAATACCTTCTTGCTGACTATAGCCCTGAGCTACAAGTCTTGCTTTGTTCCTGACTACGTTCCCTTGTTCATCCAGCTTGTTGCGGAAGACCCATCTTGTTCCTATGGTCTTCTGGCTTCTTGGATTTGGCACTAAGTCCCATACTTCATTTCTTCTGAATTGATCAAGTTCTTCTTGCATTGCACTCATCCAGAACTCATCATGCTCAGCTTCAGCGAAGTTCTTTGGTTCCTGAACTGATACGAATGCTACGTTGCTGAGGTATCTCCTGAGTTGATTTCTTGTCATCAGGATGTTTTCAGCAGCATCAAGAATGGCACTTTCTGAGTGTCCTCTTGGTATTCTGATCTCTTTTGGAAGAGTGATGTCTTGAGCTGGTTGTGTTTCAACAATCTCTGCAGGTATAGATTGGTCAGTGAAAACAATTTGAGTTTCGCTTTTACCTTTGGTCAGCCCTTGAGGTAGTGACTCAGTGGCTGTTTCTTGGTCATCGGGTGCTGAGTATGGATCATCCTCAGTCAGCTGCTTATCTTTTCCTATAGGGTTAGTTTCATCGAACTCAACGTTTACTGACTCTTCTAGGACCTGAGTTCGTTTATTGAAAACTCTATATGCTTTGCTGTTTGTTGAGTAGCCTAAAAAGATAGTTTCATCAGCTTTTGAATCAAACTTAGCAAGGCTGTCTTTGGTATTTAGAATAAAACATTTACAGCTGATGCGCCTCACGGCGTTCGGTACCGCAAGGCTCACTAAGGGATAAGTGTACCCCGTCATTATTAAGTAATAAATCTGGAAAGTCCAGGTATCGAATCCACAGGACTTATTTACCACAAGTATCGAGCTACTTGGTCTCAAGTGTTATCTAGGCTTTGGGGGTTTTGAGTTTGGTTTTGCTTAAGTTAATCTACTCCTAGGTTGAATTATACTACTCCTAGCTAAGTTATCTAAGTCTAACTAAGTTATTCCACGCCTAATTAAGTCAAACTACTCCTAATTAAGTTATACTACTCCTAGGTGATCTTTCACTAATGCAATTACCCGAAGGAACATGGTATGAACGATAATAATGAAGTTAGGTTATTAGGTCTATTGATTAAAAACCTAATCTAAGTCACTTGTATTCAAGGAGATTAACCCTACTTACCCTCCTGAAGTTCCTAGTGCGTGATTCCCTTGTAAGGCCGAAACTAGGTCTAAGGCTCAGCAATTTGGGCTTAATCAACTAAGAGGTCGTCAATCTCCTAGGCTCTGACTAGGTCAGATTCGGCTCACAATATGTGCCTACTCGATTTTAGGGCTTTTGAATGAGTTAAACCAATTGAATAAAGCGTAAGACAAAGATTAAACAAATAATCATAGAACAAAACAAGAGCTAAAATATTATTAAAGGCGAAGAACAATGTCACAGGATATAATTAGCCTAGGATTCATAGACTGTATCAAAGAGTACAAACAAAGAAAGATAAAAGGAGATACGAAAATCCCTTTCAGGGAACCTGTCTACTCTGCAGCCGGCTTCCTAGGTCTTAAGGACGGACCTTGAATATTCCTCAGAGAATAGCTTTGAAGGAGCTTCAATGGAGGTTGAAGAAGATGGAGGAGATGGAGAGGAATTTCAAAGGGAAAGCTAAAGTAAATTACAATAATGAAACATATCTACTTTACAATGAAAAAGTTCTATTTATAGTTGTAGCTCGGGCCCTCTTTTTGACCTATTTCGTATCCTTATGCGGGTGGGAAGTCATGGGACCGGTCGTGGAGTCGTGGGGTCAAAACTGCTTATTTTGACCAATTCCCGCATGTCAGCTCGCCGAGCAGGGCGCGCTGCTCGACGAGCTGGCCCAAAGGCCAGCTCGTCACGAGCTGGCATGGCCAGCTCGCCCGAGCAGGCCCCTGGAGGCCTGCTCGGCGTGCTGGTATAGCCAGCTCGGCGAGCTGGCCTAAAAAGGCCAGTTCGACGAGCCGTTTTGCCCTGCACGCATCCGCACGGTTGCTCGATATTCCACGATGTAATTTTCGCCCGAATTTATCCCTGCGCATGCACGAAATCTCCAAATAACATTAGTCTCGAGGCTAAATTGACCCGCCAATCGCTCATTTTATGCAAACGCTCCGTTTGGTGCGACTTTTGGCGGATCAATTAGCTATAAAAGATAACGGAATTATAACATACATGCCATTTTGGCCTTATTTGCCTAAAATGATCATAAAACGAGCCTAAACAACAAAAAGTTAATAAAACATTTCCAATTCCTAACTAACTCACACAAAGGCATATAAATGCGAGAATTGCTCGCTTATTAATGAAATAACACTAAAAACCGTCCTAAAACTGTACCCAAAGATAGGGGTTTTTGACCCCTATCAAACCTCCTCGCACTTAAAACTTTACTTGTCCCCAAGTAAACTAAAAAACTAAACCCGCAATCACAAGCAAGCTAGAAAACCTCCCGGTTTGACTAGGTGCTTGACACAATTTCGAGCATCTGTAATTACATGCATTCGGAAATACAAAGTAGAGACACGATATCCAAAAGCCGCATTTCAATTATCATAGGTCATATGTTTTAAGAAAAAGGACACATGTTCAATTAAACGAGCTTAAAGGGATAGCTAAATAAAACACCTCACCATAGGTAGTTCACTCAATTCACACAATTTTGGTGGCTAAAATGTTTACTCTCGGCTTATGTTCTTGCTTAGGATTACGTTGATTTTGCACGTTCATCCGAGTTCCTCTACTATGCTACATGACTCCGATGATATCAAAAACAGCCTCGAATTGGGGTTGTAATGTGGTTAGATGGTTAAAGGTACAACAAGGGTTAGGAGTTCTAGCGCTAGAAAAACAAAGTTTAAAGATGGCTTTAGCAAATTGTGAAGTGATTGAGCTTTTTATTTACATATATATTTTTTTTCTTTTCTGGGACGTTCTAATTTTAAGAACTGGGAGATAGAGTTCTCCTTCTTTTGTTCGTCTCTTTTCTTTTCTTTTTCTGTTTTTCTTTTTCTCTCTTTTCTTTTTCTTTTTTTTTTGAATAGTGATGCTCATTCACTTCTTAGCCTTTTGGCTTGCTACTATGATGCCATAAACAAAGATAAAGCGCTAGAAGAAAACAAAGGCTCGATGCGAGCTTCGCAAAGACTCGGGTTAAGTAACAAACCAAGTGATGGTTTGCAAAAATTGGGTTAGGACGAAAGAAAAATCTACAAACTACAAAAAAAATATAGGCTCAAAGGGGCTTCCTAGAGTGGATGAAAAAGAGAAAATAAGGTAAATAAAAGGGTTAATTCTAATAAGGCTGATTCATCGTTTATCATCTCAAATCATTGCATGTAGGTTCAACACAGTATTAGGTGCAAAATCTGTAATCTTTCCACAAGTCAAAGCATTCACACAAAAATGTCAAGAAAAAGAGCTTTTTGATGTTCGCTCTTAGGCTCAAATTCAACTCACAATTCTTTGGGTTTCAATTTTGTGTTTACTAGTTCTCCCCAAACTCAAGTTTAACATCACATGCCTTCAATTCTTAAGTAATCTACCTAAGTAATGATTTTAGCATTTCTTCAAAAGTAGGGTCTAAATGCAAACTTTAGCTCATGCTTTTACAGATATAAGGATTGTGTCCTACACCTAAACTAGTTGTCATGCAATCTTAGATTCGGTTCTCAGCCCTCAATGACAAATAACGAAGTTTAGATTCGAAGGAGGCTCACGGTTTTAGGTCCTAAGCATGCAGAAACATAAATAAAACCCGAAAGCGTTTAACTAAGCTAGACACGACGCAACAAAAATTTAAAAATTATACAAATTTTTGTAAGTTTGTCTACCCCTCCTCCTCACACTTAAAGTATGCAATAAGTTCCAACATTGCATCTAAAACCATAAAACACATGTGCAAGAAGTTAGGATGGAGAAGACAACTTACTGATTTTATCGCAATCGCCAAAAACTTGATGATTTGCGGTGCCAAATTTTTATTATTATTTATTTATTTATATATATTTTTTTTCAGCTCCGTTCGGAAAAAATCCCGAAATGTTGCTTATCTCGGCCGAGCAGGGGTGCCCGGTGGGCTGCGCGGCAGTGCCCAGCTCGCCCGAGCTGGGCCTCCCGGGGCGAAATTACGATTTTTTTTTAATTTTAATTTAAACCGAACACTGAAAATAAAAACCTAAATGAACTAAACCAACCTAAAAGTATATCTATAAAATTTATTAAAAAGAAAAACAAACCTAGAAAAAGTTTAATCCGAACTTGGGTTGCCTCCCAAGAAGCGTTACTTTCATAGTCGGTTAGCTCGACGTAGAGTTCCTTCCTAAGTATAAGCTTCTATCCGCGTTAGGAACTCGAATTCCTTAACAAATAATCCGTACCTACAAAACGGATTAGGAGCCTCAAATGAGTTAAATAAAAACAAGAGGCCAAATTTAAATAGATTATGAAAACGTTTGGTTTGCTCCCTTTTGGATTCTCTTGGTAGGTCGAAGAGAATGAAAACTTTTGAACAAGGAGTAAATCCAAACTTTTCTAACTTCTGAGGAAAAGGTAGTTCATATACACAAGCTTCAATCTGATCATTTATTTCTATCACATGATTTAGGATTTTAGGTTTTGAACCGGGGTTGCTTACCACTTCCGATTCCTCACTTACCTTGAGTGATGCATGTGACAGTGGGCTTGGTTCTACCTTTTTGTCGTTCCTCAAGGAGATGGCTTGAGCTGATTCCCTTTGTGGGATTTCTATGTTTTCCTTTATGCCTGGGAGAGCATCTCGGGATTGCTCTTGCATCTCATGGTTTATTTGAGCCAATTGGTTGCTCAAGTCCTTGCAAACCTCCTCGTTGATTGTAAGTCGGGCTGATATTCCATTCAAAAGGGACAGCACCTCATCTCGTGAGCTAGAGGGTTATGGAGGAACTTGGCTTGCTTGTTCGTAAGGGAACATTCCCAATTCGTTTTCCCTATGTCATTAACAAACCTATTTGGAGGCCTCAACATGTTAGGGTTCCCGTAGGACAGATTTGAGTGTTGAGGTCTCCGCCAATCACTACAATAAAAGCTGTAAGAATTGGGGTTAGAATTATACCTTTGGTGATTACCCACAAAACTTACACTTTCATTTGTGTTGAGGCTCAGTTTCGCCATCAAGATATCCATTTTCTTATTTAAGTCGGCCATGGAGGGATTGGGAGCCTCATTCTCCAGGGTACGAATGTATTGTCTTGATGGTATAGTAAACTTTTGAGCTTGCCACTCGACTCTTTCTTGCCAATTCATTGATCAGAGAATGCTGAGAAAAAGTAAAGTTCTAGCACAAAAGTTGATAAGCCAGTTTTTACAGCTATGAATACAAAATTTTAACAAGTATAAAAGAGTGTAAAGAATTATATATAAACAGGTATAAACGATATAAAATTTTCGATTTTCATCGAAAAAACCCGGGTTTTAGCAACTTTTTTATCTAAAATGATATTTCTATTTTAAAAATGAGTTAGTTGAACTTGAAAATTCACTTTGAAAAACTTTGAAAATAAGTAAATAATTCAATTGGATTTGTTAGATGGCATCAAATCAAGGAAATCGAGTACTAACTCCCATTTTTTACTGAATTAATTGATCAACTTGCCATCGAACATTTATTTTGGACTCGAAAATTTTGAAAAAAAAAAAATGCAACATATTTCTTTGTTTTTCTTATTTTTATTACAAAGGATATTCATAAACGAATGCCTAAACTAACAAATCGACCTTTGGTTCGATATTATAGAAGAAATAAATCCCCGGCAACGGCGCCAAAAACTTGATGCGCCTCACGGCGTTCGGTACCGCAAGGCTCACTAAGGGATAAGTGTACCCCGTCGTTATCAAGTAATAAATCTGGAAAGTCCAGGTATCGAATCCACAGGACTTATTTACCACAAGTATCGAGCTACTTGGTCTCAGGTGTTATCTAGGCTTTGGGGGTTTTGAGTTTGGTTTTGCTTAAGTTAATCTACTCCTAGGTTGAATTATACTACTCCTAGCTAAGTTATCTAAGTCTAACTAAGTTATTCTACGCCTAATTAAGTTAAACTACTCCTAATTAAGTTATACTACTACTAGGTGATCTTTCACTAATGCAATTACCCGAAGGAACATGGTATGAACGATAATAATGAAGTTAGGTTATTAGGTCTATTGATTAAAAACCTAATCTAAGTCACTTGTATTCAAGGCGATTAACCCTACTTACCCTCCTGAAGTTCCTAGTGCGTGATTCCCTTGTAAGGCCGAAACTAGGTCTAAGGCTCAGCAATTTGGGCTTAATCAACTAAGAGGTCGTCAATCTCCTAGGCTCTGACTAGGTCAGATTCAGCTCACAATATGTGCCTACTCGATTTTGGGGCTTTTGAATGAGTTAAACCAATTGAATAAAGCGTAAGACAAAGATTAAACAAATAATCATAGAACAAAACAAGAGCTAAAATATTATTAAAGGCGAAGAACAATGTCACATGATATAATTAGCCTAGGATTCATAGACTGTATCAAAGAGTACAAACAAGGAAAGATAAAAGGAGATACGAAAATCCCTTTCAGGGAACCTGTCTACTCTGCAGCCAGCTTCCTAGGTCTTAAGGACGGACCTTGAATATTCCTCGGAGAACAGCTTTGAAGGAGCTTCAATGGAGGTTGAAGAAGATGGAGGAGATGGAGAGGAATTTCAAGGGGAAAGCTAAAGTAAATTACAATAATGAAACATATCTACTTTACAATGAAAAAGTTCTATTTATAATTGTAGCTCGGGCCCTCTTTTTGACCTATTTCGTATCCTTATGCAGGTGGGAAGTCGTGGGACCGGTCGTGGAGTCGTGGGGTCAAAACTGCTTATTTTGACCAATTCCCGCAGGTCAGCTCGCCGAGCAGGGCGCGCTGGCCCTTGCAGGCCCCCAGCTCGCCCGAGCAGGCCCCTGGAGGCCTGCTCGGCGAGCTGACATAGCCATCTCGGCGAGCTGGCCTAAAAAGGCCAGTTCGACGAGCCGTTTTGCCCTGCACGCTTCCGCACGTTTGCTCGATGTTCCACGATGTAATTTTCGCCCGAATTTATCCCTGCGCATGCACAAAAACTCCAAATAACATTAGTCTCGAGGCTAAATTGACCCGTCAATCGCTCATTTTAAGCAAACGCTCCGTTTGGTGCGACTTTTGGCGAATCAATTAGCTATAAAAGATAATGGAATTATAACATACATGCCATTTTGGCCTTATTTGCCTAAAATGATCAGAAAACGAGCCTAAACAACAAAAAGTTAATAAAACATTTCCAATTCCTAACTAACTCACACAAAGGCATATAAATGCGAGAATTGCTCGCTTATTCATGAAATTACACTAAAAACCGTCCTAAAACCGTACCCAAAGATAAGGGTTTTTGACCCCTATCAACAGCCGAAGGCGCGAAAGTATCCAATGTTGGGCTTTCGTCCTTTCCAAAGTTCGTAGGGAGTCTTCTATAATATGGGTCTGACTAGAGCCCTATTAAGTATGTAACAAGCTGTGTTGACAACTTCTCCCCAAAAGTACTTTGGAAGCCTATGCTCACTCAGCATTGTCCTGGCTATTTCAACCAATGTTTTGTTTTTCCTTTCAACAACCCCATTCTGTTGAGGCATTCTAGGAGCAGAGAAATTATGGTCAATGCCATTGGCTTCACAGAATTCAACAAACTGTTGGTTTTTTAATTCTCCACCATTATCACTTCGGATGTGAGCTAACTTAAGGTCTTTATCATTTTCAAGTTTTCTTACTAAAGTTGAAAACATCTCAAAGGTTTCATCCTTGCTACTCAGCAAGATGATCCAAGTGTACCGAGAAAAGTCATCTACAATGACCAAGGAAAATCTTCTACCACCCAAGCTCAGCGGCTGGACTGGACCGAAGAGATCCAAGTGTAGCAACTCTAATGGACGCTTAGTTGAGATAATGTTTTTACTATGAAAAGATTGTTTGGTTTGTTTTCCAGCTTGACAAGCGTTGCATAATTGATCTTTTTCGAACTTAAGTTTTGGCAGTCCCTCAACTAATTGCTTTCTTGCTAATTTGGCCAGGTGGTCCATGCTTACATGACCAAGTCTCTTGTGCCATAGCCAGGAATTTTCTTCCTTTGACACTAAGCATACAGTCTTTGAAAATTTCTTTTCTAAATTCAGCATAAATACATTATCAATACGAGGGGCAGTTAAAATCAACTCATTTGTTTTACCCTCGAATATTTTACATCCAGTGTCATCAAATATAACTTTTCTCCCATTATCACATAGCTGAGCTACGCTGAGTAAGTTATATTTGAGTCCGCTGACTAGGGAGACTGACTCAATAGTAGGATTACCACCAACGGTTCCTGACCCTACTATCTTACCCTTTTTGTTGTCTCCGAAACTTACGCTTCCACCTCGTTTACGCACAAATGTGATGAACTGAGTTTCATCACCAGTCATATGCCTCGAGCATGCGCTGTCAATGTACCACATCTTTGACTTCTCAGCACACCTCAGGCTTACCTGCAATATAGCTAGTTATCTTTAGGTACCCAAGTCTTTTTGGGTCCTTGTTTGTTACGCTCAGTAGGTAAAGCATCATATTTAATCTTATGACGACACACTTGGACAGTGTGTTCATTTTTCCCACAGAAGTCACAGCTGACCTTCCGTTTAGGATATCTCACTGACTGGTCAGCACCCTAGTGCTGAGCATGCCAGCACACCTTTGTGGTGTGTCCTTTCTTCCCACAGAAGTCACACTGGACATTGCGCTGAGAATTCCATCTCTGCTGACTAGTACTTCGGTACTGAGTGTTCAGAGGAATATTTCTTTTATTCGGAACCTTGAGTTGGTTCTGAATAGATGTGACGTCTTTTTTCAGTTTCTTAGAATCTGATTGGACCTCAGAGACAAACTTTTGCATAATTTCTACGTTGCTATGCAAAGTTGAGTTGTCTTGGAGAAGATATCGAAGGTCACTCAGTCTGACCTCTTCAATCTCGTCACATCGCCTGCTGAGTGCTCTAACCTTCTTGTTACACTTTTTGACAAGTGTGTAGAGGTCACTCAGGGCATTAATCATTTCATTTCTGAGCAAGGGTAGTGATATTACCTCAGTTGAGTGTACCTCATCGTTAGATGCAATGGAGGGGTCAGCATGCTCAGAAACACAAGGCTCAGCAAGCTCATCTGCCATGAAGCAGATCTTTGCTGACTCAGTGGCATCAGCTTCTGATGATGGTGACTCATCACTATCACTCCAGGTTGCCACCATTGCCTTCTTGCCGTTCTTCCTTTCCTTCCTCAAGGTAGGACAGCTCGATTTGATATGGCCAGTTTGATGACATTCAAAGCATGTAATGGGCTTTGAGCTGTCCTTCTTGTACTTGCTATCACTGGACTCAGCTTTGTACTTGTCAAACTTCTTGTAAGGCTTCTTGGAATATTTATCATTCTTTCTGAACAGCCTTTTCATCTTTCTAGTGAACATTGCCATTTCTTCATCGTCTGTTGAGCTCCCATCAGTGGAGTCAGCTTTCATGATAAGAGACTTTTGCTTCTTGTCTTCAGACTTCTCCTTCACCTCAAAGTTCTTCATTGAGATCTCATGGGTCAGCAGCGAGCCAATGAGTTCATCATACTTGTAGGTGGTTAAGTCTTGAGCTTCCTCAACAGCAGTTTTCTTGGCTTGCCAGCTTTTAGGAAGACTCCTCAGTATCTTCTTGACTTGCTCTTCCTCATTAAAAATCTTGCCAAGTCTCTTGAGCTCGTTGATTATGTTTGTGAATCTTGAGTTCATGTCAGAGATTCCTTCATCATCATTCATTTCAAAAAGCTCGTACAACCTCATGTGCTGGTTCATATTGGACTCCTTAACTTTGTTGGTTCCTTCGTAGGTGACCTCCAGTTTCTTCCAGATCTCCTGCACTGACTCACAACCTGAAATCTTGTTGTACTCTGTAGCATCTAACGCACAGTGAAGCATGTTTATAGCCGAAGCATGATTTTGTAGCTTCTTGAGATCATCTTCTATCCACTTAGTCTCAGCTTTAACAACCGTTTGGCCGTCAATAGTTTCAACAGGAACAAATGGGCCTTGGACTATAGAAAGCCATGCACTCATATTTGTTGCCTGAATGAAGTTTTTCATTCTGTTCTTCTAAAAGGTATAGTTAGACCCGAAGAACAGAGGAGGCCGAGTAATGGACAGTCCCTCAAGTAAAATCTGAGTTGTCCGATTTCCTGGGAGGAAACGAGTGTTGTTCTCAGCCATTGTGGGGATCAGCTCAAGATAGTTATATCTTGCTCAGTGAGCTTTTAAGCTCTGATACCACTTGTTGGTCCCTTATAACGTGACAAGGTTAGTTCCAAGGGGGGGGGGATAGGAACTATCTAAAATTTTGTCCATTAAGGCTGACTTCTTTTCTTAAGAAAATGTTTACACAGCGGCACTAAGTAGTTTTAAGACACAAGCTTAGTCAACTTGTGACTAAGTCTGTTTCTTTCCTTGAGTCAGGAGATAGCACTTAGAGTCTATTCCTGAACTCAGCTTCTTAGTGCACTCAACTCAGCGTGAGTTCGTTACTTAGTCAGTTTTATAGCAAGCAATATATAAAGGAGTTTAAGGGTTAGAAATATGTTACTCAGCAGACATATCCTGGTTCGGCCTCTCCACCTACGTCCAGTCCCCGGAACGCGTTCCAAGCTTTTCGAATTCTCTACTGAGCTCTTTAAAGGTAGAGCACGAAACCTTTTACAATAGAAGCTGAGTATACAAGAGTACCTTCCTCTATACCTCTACTCACTCCTATAACTACTGATGAGTACTATAACCGAGTACTCAGCCTCTCCTTTCTATTCTTCTAGAAATGATAAAGTGTTTGTCCTAAACAACAATTGCTAAGACACTTTAGATGATTGAAATCACTCTAGACTTTTACACAATGATTGGAAATTGGTGTAAGATTTTTCTTTGCTTTTCTCACAAAACTTCAAGTATGAATTTGGTCAGCGTTTCGACTAATTGAAGATCTGCATCGAATGAAGCAATTGAGAGGCCTTTATATAGTGACACTTCAAGCACCGGTAATTTTGAATTTCGAAATAACCGTTGGAGGCTAACGGCTTCCTATCGTTGTCACTCAGGACGTGCTCAGTGTCGTTGGCCAATGAGATTCTTGCATCTTCTGTCTACGGCAGTGCTCATCAGCTTTTCGTCAGATAAACATAATGTTTTGACATTTACGGCAAAGTCTTCCAAACAGCTTCCTGCACCTTCTGAACTTTACCCAAAGTATAAATACTTTGTCTAGAAGTTGGTTTTGTTCTGCCACTGACCTGACTGCATTGTCGCTCAACTCAGCAGCTTCCTCTTGAAGCTTTTGTTAGAAGGCTTCTCGATCCTTCTTCATGCTGAGTCATCGTTTCACTTGATACGACTGCGTTTTATCTTCTTGGGCCGTGAGGTCTTGATCTGTTGACTTGGGCTTGACTTCCACTTATGGGCCTTTAGACTTTTTATCTTAATGTCTTATAAATCAATAAACTCAACATTGAACAAACACATTAGTGTGAATAAATCAAAGCATTTAAATTTAATGTGTTAGAATATTTTTTATCATTTACTTAAATAATTTTGTCAAATCAAAATCATGTGGAAAGGTGTTTCAACATAACGTAATAGGATTAGTTCCAAGGGGGGGTTAGGAACTAATATAACTTTTTCTCGTAATAATGCTGACTTAATTAAATGTTTGATAACTTAACTCAGTTTCAGGTCAGCAAGACTGAATGAAGTGTGAGACAGCTTTAATCAAATACTGACTAGAGTTGTTTCACTTGTGAGTTAGGAAGTAACACTTTAGGTCAGCTTCCAACTCAGCACTCTGATTACTCAGCGTCGGCTTGTACAAATTATTTACTGAGTAATTTAAGCAAGCAACACATACATATACATATATATCAAGATAAAGGGTTAGAGATTACTCAGCAGACTTATCCTGGTTCGGCTTCACTGCCTACGTCCAGTCCCCAGAATCCCTCCGGGCTTTTTCAATCCACTATTGAGATCTTTAAAGGTAGAGCACAAACAATTTACAACAGCAATTGAGTATGCAAGAGTACCATCCTTTATTCGTCTACTCAATCCTATCAACCACTGAACACTATAACCGAGTGCTCAGATTTTCTCTACCACTGAGTACTATAACCAAGTACTCAGCTTCACTCTTCTACCCTTTACAATTGATACAAGATTGTTCTCACAAAACGAAGAACACTTTAGATGAATACAATTCACTCTAGACTTTTGCACAATGATTGGAATTTGGTGTAAGAACTTGCTTTTTGTATTCAGACAGCTTCTCTTTTGGAATTTTTGACTTGGTGAAGGTTTTGCTTGTCTGTTTCTCTTGTATATATTCGGCATATTAAAAAGAGATGAAAATCCCCAATTAAAAAGACCGGCATATTGAGCGGTTTGTAGTTCAACATGTGCCAAATGAAGCACTATTCGAAGTTTGAGGCTGAGGAGGAGGCATTGACCTTAGGGAATAGATAGTTGGTCAGGATATAGTGGGCTTATTTCTGAGGCTGGCCCATACTCGTACTAGAGATTTCTCCTTTATGATTCTTTTGTTTGCAGAACTCAGCTTCGTAATCAATATGCAGGTAGTCATTTGTGCACCTGAGTTCCGATCCTTCTGCCTTCAGTTTGAGCAGTTTTGCAAGATAAGAGGGAGTGATGGTGAACTCTTTATTCTTGACTTTCGTGACCATATAGTCGCAGTCATCATCGGCTACCCTTAGGTTTGTGTAGAATTCCTTCACTAACTACGAATAAGTAGTTCCAGGAAGAGAGAAAAGATCGGTCCAGCCATTCTTTGATATCCATTCGTAGAAGGGTTGCTCAGCTTATACAAAGCTCTTATAGAACCAACTACAATGGAAAACTTTGAGAGTTTTAATGTTTTTGAGGACCGGAGAGAACGTCCTTTCTTTAGGTTTCTTGTTCTTTTTCTCCTTCTTCTTCTTCGATGAAGTTGGTTAGTCGGTACATGGGTTTTGGTCGTGAGGGCTGACCTCACCCGTTGATTGGTCATGCTGACCATGAACTTGTCCTTGAGACTCAGAGGAAGTCTCCTCGTATTCCTGCTCAGCAGGAGATGCAAGATTTATATCTGAGCAGTCGTCGGCGTATTACGTGCCGGAGTTGTTCTGGGAATCGCTAGACATGGTGTTCTTGAGGATTTGAGAAATGCAGAAGATTAGGGAATTGAGAGAGAGAGAGATCGAGTGTGATAAGTTTCAAGCGTAAAGAGAAGTTAATGGGAATTCATTCACTATTTATAGTCGGAGCGCGTCGATCTGATAGGTCAGAATGGCGGTTTGGTTTTGAAATGTTCAACGGCTTTAAATTCTGACATTTATGACACGTTCGGCGCATGGGTTTCTAATCATTATGCTTACGTCATCCTAGGTGGCTACTTAAATACGTGTGCAAAACATTAATTTTTGTAGGTTGTCTTACTCGGCATCTAGGATACTAAATGTTTGGAATTCTGAGTGCAGAGTTTAGTGTAGAAGGGATTCATATCATGTGAAGTAACTCAGCATTTAGTAATCACTCAATATATATAGCAACTTAGCATACAGTGATTTTATAGCATTCAGTTTTACTAAGCATATGATAGTTACTCAACATGTAATGATCACTCGGCATATTATAATCACTCAATATTCATTTAGCTCAGATATTTATTGAAGAGGATTAGACATACTGATAGCTTCCCTTAGTATGCTGAACTGCTCACGAGCCAGTGGCTTCATCAAGATATCCGCAAGTTGTTCATCTATTGGCACATAGGTCAGCTTGATCTCACCCTTGAGTACATGATCTCTGATGAAGTGATGCCTTATGCTGACATGCTTCATCCTGCTGTGTTGGATTGGATTTTTAGATAAGTCAATGGCACTTTTGTTGTCACATTTGACTTTAATCGTTTTGGTTTCAACTCCATAATCATCCAGCTGTTGCTTGATCCATAGGACTTGTGCAACACAGCTTCTAGTAGCAATGTACTCAGCTTCAGTTGTTGACAGGGCAACTGACGACTGCTTCTTACTGAACCAAGACACTAAACAGCTTCCAAGGAATTGACATCCTCCTGAAGTGCTTTTCCGCTCCAGCTTGTCTCGTCCATAGTCAGCGTCAGTGTATCCGATCAGTGTGAAATCACTTGTGTTTGGATACCATAAACCTGCATTCACTGAGCTTTGCAAATATCTAAGGATTCTTTTTACAGCTATGTAATGAGATTCCTTAGGGTCAGCTTGATATCTAGCGCAGTAACATACTGAGTACTGAATATCTGGCCTACTTGCAGTTAGATAGAGTAGAGAGCCAATCATACCTCAATATAATTTGCTGTCTACTGACTTACCTTTCTCATCAGCACAGAGCACAGTGTCAGTACCCATTGGGGTAGATATTGGCTTACAACCTTCCATATCGAACTTCTTCAATATCTCCTTAGCATACTTAGTCTGACTAATGAAGATGCCATTCTTGCCTTGTTTAATTTGAAGTCCAAGGAAGAAGTTGAGTTCTCCCATCATTGACATTTCAAACTCAGTCTGCATCTGTTTGCTAAATTCCTTGCACATAGATTCATTAGTAGCACCAAAAATGATATCATCTACATATATTTGTGCCAACAGGGTATCTTTACCCTTTTTCTTAATGAATAAGGTTGTGTCAGTTTTTCCCCTGACATAGTTCCTGGTCAGCAGGAAGCTGGTCAACCTTTCATACCAAGCACGTGGTGTTTGCTTTAGGCCGTATAAAGCCTTTTTGAGTTTATAAACATGGTTTGGGAATTTTGGATCCTCAAACCCTGGAGGCTGACTAACATAAACCTCTTCATTTATAACTCTATTAAGAAATGCACTCTTAACATCCATTTGGAACAGTCTAAAGTTCATAAAGCTAGCATATGCACATAATATTCTTATTGCCTCTAATCTAGCTACGGGTGCAAAGGTATCACCATAGTCAATACCTTCCTACTGACCGTAACCTTGAGCTACAAGTCTGGCTTTGCTCCTGACTACGTTACCTTGTTCATCTAGCTTATTACGAAATACCCACTTTGTTCCTATGGTCTTTTGATTCTTCGGTTTAGGCACTAGATCCCATACTTCGTTTCTCTTGAATTGATCAAGTTCCTCTTGTATAACATTGATCCAGAATTCATCGTGCTCAGCTTCCGAGAAGTTTTTCGGTTCATGAACTGAGACGAACGCAACATTACTGAGATATCTCCTGAGTTGATTTCTGGTCATCAGGGTGTTCTCAGCAGCATCAAGAATGGACTTCTCTGAGTGTCCTCTTGGGGTCTTAATCTCTTTTGGCAGTGTTGAGTTTTCAGGAGTTGGTGTTTCAACAATCTCTGCAGGATTATATTGGTCAGCAAAGATAATTTCAGGTTCATTTTTACCTTTGGTCATCCCTTGAGGAGGTGACTCAGTGGCTCCAATTTGGTCAGCGGAAGCTGAGCATGGGTCATCTTCGGTAGGCTGACTTATCTTCCCTGCAGGGTCAGTTTCATCGAACTCAATATGTACAGACTCTTCTACGACCTGAGTTCGTTTATTAAACACCCTATATGCTTTGCTGTTTGTTGAGTACCCTAAGAAGATAGCTTCATCAGCTTTAGAATCAAACTTAGCAAGGTTGTCTTTAGTATTTAAAATAAAGCACTTGCAACCAAAGGCACGAAAGTATCCAATGTTGGGTTTTCGTCCTTTCCAAAGTTCGTAGGGGGTTTTCTTAAGTATAAGTCTAACTAAAGCCCTATTGAGTATATAGCAAGCTGTGTTGACAGCTTCACCCCAGAAATACTTTGGAAGCCTATTCTCACTCAACATTGTCCTAGCTATTTCAACTAAGGTTCTGTTCTTCCTCTCAACTACCCTATTGTGTTGAGGAGTTCTAAGAGCAGAAAATTTTTGGTCAATGCCGCTGACTTCACAGAATTCATCAAACTGTTGGTTTTTGAATTCTCCGCCATTATCACTTCGGATGTGAGCTAATTTTAGGTCTTTGTCATTTTCAAGTTTTATAATCAGTGTTGAGAACATCTCAAAAGCTTCATCCTTGCTACTCAGCAAGTTGACCCAAGTGTACCGAGAGAACTCATCTACAATGACCAAGGAAAATCTCTTACCACCCAAGCTCAGCGCCTGGACTGGTCCGAAAAGATCCAGGTGTAGTAACTCTAATGGACGTTTGGTTGAGACTACATTTTTACTTTGAAAAGACTTTTTTGGTTTGTTTACCTTGCTGACAAGCATTGCATAATTGATCATTCTCAAATCTAAGTTTGGGTAATCCCTCAACTAATTGCTTTCTTGCTAATTTGGCAAGGAGGTCCATGCTTACATGATCAAGTCTCCTATGCCATAGCAAGGAATTATCTTCCTTTGACACTAAGCATATATTTTTTGAAAACTTCTTTTCTAAACTCAGCATGAAGATGTTGTCAACACGAGGGGCAGTGTTAAGCCCAAAATATACCTAAAATATCATTAGTATTCACATCAGTTTTGCTACGAATTTGTGCCATTTATAACTATTTAGAATGCTTTTACTCTCGAATATGTTTCTTTCTTATAAGGTACGTAAATATTTGGTAAAATCCAAATAGGAACGAAAAGAGCTTAAAAACAGAATAAAAACCCTACAAAAAGAGTCAAAAACAACGAAGATCAATTACACCTAAACGAGGACAAAGACGAAGTCAGAAACAGAAGAAAATGTCACATTCTCGGTTGAGGAAACAAGATTCTCAGTAGAGAATTTACAAAAGCCGCGATCGAGAATGTCAAATTCTCGGTCACGACACGCGTTTTTCAGCAGCTCCTTCCCTTCGTTTGAAGACCAAATAATTGCTCCCCCATTCTCGGCCGAGAATTGACATTCTCGGTAAGTGCAGAAATTCCTCCAAGTACAATGAACACATGTTTAATTCCAAGAAACGCGTTCGTTCGGATGGATAGAAACGTCCCTTCACAGAGGATACGATCCTTCACAATGGACACGACACTTCAATCACGACTCTTCAACATCTATAAATAAAGAGTTGATGGAGAGTTGGAGAGATATAGAAGAAATAGATTAGTATAGAATTTATGGAGAAATTTCGAGTCAAGTGATTCAGAATTTAGATTTCATTTCTGTAAAAAGCAATATGATGTACACACATTGTTTATTCAATAATTACAAACACAGTAGCGTTTAGATTTGTTCATATTAGTTTACATTTTGGTAGAGACCGACCGCATCCCTATTACGAAGTTACAACGAGAAGATTGAGTAGAGAATCCGCCCTGAGTTTGACAAACTCTAACGAAACCCAAGGAAAGGATTGACAACCCGTTCACTTGCAAGTCGTCAAATGTTTTCATGCTTCTTGTTCTCTGTAAACTTGTATCAAATTTATATTTCATCTAATAAAGTCCGTTCTATTCGATAGATTTTCACGCAGCACTTTGGTAAAGGATCTGAAGTGGATTGCCGGTGTTTTCATTAAAACGTAGTTTAATTCAAAATCTTTACAAGGAAACTTTGTTGAACACTTAGACAAATTGATATCTCGGTAGAGTTTTAATTTGGTTAAGGTAGCGATCTAACCCGACCGTATGAGGATTGACTACAGTTCAAAGCCTAAAAATTAGAGGTTCCGTCATTTATTTTATCGTTATAATTTATACAAAGTTTAAAGTTGTTTTCTTTGCTTAATGCAAACGAATACATTTGTTTACTTTTCTAAAAGAACTTAACGTTCCTGTTTTGTAAATTCATTCCTAAATCAGAAGTATTTTCTAACATTTTTATACTCTAATCTAATTCTCATTCTAGCAATTTCAAAACCAAATCCGATTTAATGATTTTCCATATTATAAACCTTAAAAGTATATTTAACCAACTCAAAATAAGTTTTTGTTAAAAAACGTTCCCTGTGGGATCGATATCTTTTATTACTACAAGCGTATACCGTGCACTTGCGGAAATCGCTCAACAAGTTTTTGGCACCGTTGCCGGGGAACTCCAAAATTTTTGAAAAAAATTTAGATTTTTGATGTTTTATTTCGAATCTAGGTTTATTTATACTTATTCAAAATTTTATATTTTACTTATTTCAAATTACTAACATATTTATTTTTCAAATTCTGTTTTGAAGGTAGTTTCGGTTCGTGCTAAATTTCAAGTTCATGCGCAGTTCTCGAAGTTCAGGCATTCCACCAAAACAGCTAGACCCAGAAATTGAAAAGACTCTTAAAAAGAACAAGAAAGACAAGAAAAAGAAAAACAAAACTCTAATAAAAACTAGAATTACTGAGCCAGAAATTATGGCTACGCTTATGGATTACGCTAGGCCAGGAGTGGCCGGTGTAACAAACAGCATAGTTAGACCCCAAATAAATGCAAATCAATTTGAGATCAAGCCAGCATTGCTTAATATGTTACAAAATAACGTAACATTTTACGGGTTACCTAACGAAAATCCTAACACCCATTTGATAAATTTTTTTAGAAATTTGTGACACTTTTAAAATACCAAATGTGACTGCGGAAGCAATCAACCTTCGCCTTTTTCCTTTTACTTTGAAGGATCGAGCCAAAGAGTGGTTGACTTCTATGCCAGCCGCAACATTTGAAACTTGGGAACAATTAGCCCAAGCATTTTTATCAAAAAAATTTCCTTTAGCAAAAACCGCAAGAGTCATAAAAGAGTTAACATCTTTCTCTCAAAATGATAATGAAACTCTTTATGAGGCTTGGGAACATTTTAAAGAACTTCAACGTTTATGCCCACACCACCAATTGCCCGCTGAACTTTTAATTCAAACATTTTATAATGGATTAAATCCTACAACTAGAGGTTCATTGGATGCTATGTCTGGAGGGTTATTCATGAAGAAAACATCGGCCCAAGCAAGAGAACTTTTGGAGGAAATGGCAATCAACAGCAGTATGTGGCCCGCGGAGCGTGGACACGTACCAATGGCGAAACCATCATCCTCAACTACGTCGTCGGTTAAAGGTATAGTGAATCTTGATCCAGTTGCGATGTTGCAAGCCCAATTTTTTGCCTTATCGCACAAAATTGATAGGTTTATGGCACCGTGTGATCCTAATGGTTAGCCAATCCAAATGGATGTAGATTATGAAGGGATGAGCGAAATTGAACAGGTAAATTTTGTCCAAAGACAAAACCAAACTAATAACCCTTATTCCAATACATATAATCCTGGATGGAGAAATCATCCTAACTTTAACTGGAGAGATAATAATAATAATGCTAATGCTAATCAAAATCGTACAACCAATTATCAAAATCAATCAAGAGATACGATTAGCACTTTATCTTCTAAAATCGACAAATTTATTGATGCTATGAGCGGAAAAATAAGTAATCACGATGATGGTTTTAAACGGATCGAGAATAAATTCGATCAGCTTATTAAAAACCAATCATCTAGCATCCATAATTTGGAGGTTCAAATTGGACAACTTGCTAAATCAATTCCATCCCGCAAAGAGGGAAGTCTTCCCAGCCATACGGAAGAAAATCCGAAAGAGCATGTAAAGGCTATCACTCTCCGTTCAGGGAAAAATTACTTAGGTCCGGAAATGCCCGAAAATTCAACTTTACCAGGAACTGATTTACCAAAATCCAAAGAAGATATGTTAAATAAAAAAGATACACCAATTGACCAGAGTACAAAAACTTTTGTACCCAAACCACCTTTTCCACACAAAGTCCGAAATAAGGACTATGACAAACAACTTTTAACATTTTTAGACAAACTTAAAAATTTGCATATTAATTTGACGTTTATGGATGCAACTACGTAAATTCCCAATTATGGTAAATTCCTAAAAGATTTAATTTCAAAGAAAATCAGTTGGGAAGGAATTTCATCCATTTCACTAACCGAAGATTGCAGTTCAATTGTGTCGAGTAATTTGCCCACTAAACTCAAAGATCCCGGATGTTTTACCATTCCGTGTAAATTGGGAGATATTGAATTCCCAAGTTGTCTTTGTGATTTAGGAGCAAGCATAAACTTGATGCCATTATCAATTTTTAATAAGTTAGGCTTAGAAGAAGATATCAAACGTATCAATATGGTTTTACAATTAGCGGATCAAACCACTAAAAGACCATATGGTATAATCGAGGATGTTTTAGTTAAAGTTGACAAATTTATTTTTCCAACCGATTTCGTTATATTAGATTTTGCATATGACGTTAATTGTCAGCTAATCTTTGGTAGACCGTTTATGAACACGGGACGTGCTCTAGTTGATGTGTCGGAAGGGAAAGTAGTTTTAAGAATAGGAGACGATAAGATCGAGTTTGATATGAATCAAGCAATGAAATATCCTATAGAGGATTTCGCTTGTATGAAACTTGATTTAGTTGAAGAATGTGTAAATGACATTGTTCAAAAAGAGGAAATAATAGAACCTATAATGAGTGAAGAATTAGAAGATAAGGACCCAGAGCCTTTGATTCGAGAAGATGGACCAGTTCCGCCTTCAATTATAGTTCCACCTAAATTAGAACTTAAAGAATTACCCAGTCATTTGAGGTACGCTTTCTTAGGCGAAGGCGATTCTCTACCTATAATTATCTCTAACAAATTAACACAGGTTCAAGAAGAGAAATTGAAAGAAGTTGTTAGAAATAGGATAGGAAGTATGGGATGGCAAATTTCAGACTTAAAAGGAATTAATCCTAGCATTGTAATGCACAGAATTCACTTAAAAGAAGATAAGCCGCCTAAAGCGGATAGACAAAGACGCCTCAATCCGAATATGAAAGAAGTAGTAAAAAATGAGATTACTAAACTTCTAGACAATGGAATCATTTATCCTATTTCGGATAGTGAATGGGTTAGTCCAATCCATTGTGTACCTAAAAAGGGAGGCATAACAGTTGCTGCCAATATTGTTCCGGAAGGATTAACTTTCCAAAAAAAGAAGAAATTCTTCTTTGACATTAAACAGTATTTTTGGGAAGATCCTTTCTTGTTCAGAACTTGTGGTGACAGGATAATTAGGAGATGCGTTAGTGAGAATGAATATGAATCCATAATGTCAGAATGTCATTCTAGCTCTTATGGAGGACATAATGGGGTTAGTAAAACAGTAGCTAGAATATTTGAATGTGGTTTCTTTTGGCCTACGATGTTTAAAGACGTCCGTTCATTTATTACTCGTTGTGACAAGTGCCAAAGAACAGGAAATTTAGGAAGGAAAGATGAGATGCCCCTCACAACCATGTTAGAAGTTGAAGTCTTCGACATGTGGGGAATAGATTTCATTGGACCTTTTCCCCCTTCTTTTGGTAAAACTTACATATTAGTCGCCGTCGATTATGTTTCGAAGTGGGTTGAAGCAATTGCAACCCCGACGAACGATTCTAAAGTGGTTACTGGTTTTCTAGAAGATATATTTTATAGATTTGGTTGTCCTAGAGTCATTGTTAGTGATGGCGGTACCCATTTTATTAACCGAAGTTTTGATATACTTATGAGGAAATATGGAGTACGCCACCGAGTGTCAACGTCATACCATCCACAATCAAATGGTCAGGCGGAGATATCAAATAGAGAACTTAAATGGATTCTAGAAAAAATAGTTTCATCTTCAAGAAAAGACTGGTCTTCTAAACTAAACAATGCGTTATGGGCATACTGTACTGCATTTAAAACTCCAATAGGAATGACTCCATACCAATTAGTGTATGGGAAAGCATGTCATTTACCAGTCGAATTAGAGCATAAAGCCTATTGGGCTATTAGGGAACGTAACTTTAATTTGCACCAAGCAGGTAAGAAACGTTTGCTCAATTTAAATGAGTTAGATGAGTTACGTCATCTATCTTACGAAAATGCGAAAATATATAAAGAAAAAGTGAAAAAATGGCACGATGCCAAGATTAAAGTAAAAAACTTTAATATTGGGGATAAGGTGCTGTTATTTAATTCACGACTCCGTTTATTTCCAGGTAAACTTAAGTCCAGATGGATAGGACCATATTTAGTCGTCAAAACATTCGATTATGGTTCTTTAGAACTTGAAGGACCTAACGGAGTTCGTTTCAAAGTTAATGGTAATCGATGTAAAATTTATTACGAAAATATTTCGAATATAGGAATTGAGTTCGTAACAAGATTATCTGAAGTATAATTCGTTCAGCTTTTCTAACACATCTTATTTTGTTTTATTTTCTTTTAAATTCTTGTTCATTTACATGTTTCATTCTTAATTAATTATTAAATTTTTGTTTTTTGTTTTTACACATACCATTTTTATGATTAGATGACTTTATATTATGATTTAGATGCATAAATTATGTTTATTTCATGATTTTAAATTTGATTTTAGGTAATTAATTCGAATTTGAAGATTTAGGCGATTCTCTGCCGAGAATTTGGAATTCTCGGTCGAGAATTCTCCTTTTCAAAATTGTCCAAATAGGTAAGGTTTTTTCTGAACTTACCGAGAATATTTAATTCTCGGCCGAGAATCGGAGAAATAGGTTTCGACGCCTGATTTCTGCAGGGAAATCAGCGTGTCGCGACCGAGAATTTGGAATTCTCGGTCGCGACACGCGCTATTTTTGCACCATCAGACCTGAATCATCTTCAACCTGTAGACAAACCCTTTCATAAACGAAAAATTAAGTTTCTTCAATTCAAAGAGGTATAATTTTGTGCCTTTTCGCATCAAAACAACACCTCATTTCATCCTAGAATCCTATAAATAAGTCCTAGAGGATCATAGTTCTGTTACATTCTTTTCATCTTTGTCAGATCAATTTTCTGATTTTCTTAAAATACCATTTTTTTCCCTAAGTTATAGACACCTTGTTTCTTTAGTTCTTTACTATGCCTACTAAACACAAAACCTCAAAGAAAAATGCTGCTTCAAGCAACAAACGTCCAGACTTTTCCAAATGATACGGGGTGCCATTTCCTATCTTCAATCATGATGAAGGAAGGCGCTACTGGAAGCTTCGTTATACATTCTTCATTGGAATGTTATATGTGGATGACTTCTTGAATGATCAACTCGGTATAAGCGATGACATGCGTCGCTATTTGGAATGCTTAGGGTGGACAAAATTCGCCAAAATGCGATTTCCAATCATTGGCGATTGGATTCTGGAATTTTTCTGTACCGTTCGTTTTGTTAACAAACGACGGGTCCGTCTTAATTTTCGTCGAGATGGTGAAATCTTTACTTTTGGCTATCCAGAGTTGCAGGCCTGGTTTGGTTTTCCCCCGAGGGATACAATCAAACATCATCCTGGCAAAGACATGACATCCACAGACATATGGAGAATGCTTACTGGTTTTTGGCGTTTCAATCCTAGACTCGCCTACAATCATTCCTTTCACTCCAACTCCATGCTGTATTTACACAAATTTTTGTGTCACGGTTTGTTCGGTCGCACATTTAGTAGTGTGGTCCGTGACACCGATTTATATGTTCTTGGAGATATATTCCAAGGAAATACAGTTGATTCTTCAAAAATTCTGATGGAGGGTCTTGTCGCCACTTCTCGATCCAAGGATAAAAATATTGGGTTCGGAAATATAATCTGTGGAATAATTCTCGGTACCAAGGGTACTATTGATGTTCCCTAGAGTGATGCTGAATTCTTCCCGACGATAGACTATAAGTTTTTAGAGTTTGAAGAACTCGTGAAACGTGCCTTTCATGCAGGCCCGTATTTTCTTTCTGCACCGGAACATCAAGCTTTCGTGCAGTTGAAAATTGACCGCTATAGGGCCACAGAAATCCCGCTTGATAGGGATGAATATATAGAATAATTTAGGTTTTTACATTTTATTTTGTAAATATTTTTTTTTTGTTTTGTGTTAATTATTTTGTACATATGTTTGATTTAATAAAAATTCTATTCATTTTAGTTCATTTCTTAATTTCACCGTAGTTATATATTTGTTCCATTCCCTATGTGATCATGGATAAATCTATACTTAGTTCATTTAGTATGGACCAATTCTAATCATTCTAGCTCAAATAGAGATACAAAAAATGATTCACATGAACTAATATAGTTTTTCTTAATCCACACATATATTCACATTTAATTAAATTCATAACTTAATCTATTATTTTCAATACATTAAGATTTAATTCAATTTATTACTCCATGACCTAGTATTTATTTGCACTTAATATGATTCATTTAACTTATATACATAAATATTCATTAAGGTTTCATTACTTCTTAATATGACACATTTATTTCTCTTAATTTTCACAATTAATAAGGATAAACCTTTGGTTTTCCTTGCATTTAATGTTTTCATTTCAGTATTTAAGTGCAGGTACAGTTCACATTAAGTTTAGGGCACAATTAATCAACCAAATTACACAAACTAGGTCCAAATACACAAAATCAGCCACTTTTGACCGATTCTCTGCCGAGAATTTAAAATTCTCGGTAAGTCCAGCAACAACAGGCCGAAATCAGAGCAACATATTCTCTGATTTTCGCGTGTCGCGACCGCGGATCGTCATTCTCGGTCGCGACACGCGACCTGTAGGGCGAATATTTTCGGATTTTTGACACATTTTCAAGCCTATTCCTATTCCTATTCACCCTCTACATCTCCCTATTTCACCCTATATAAACCTACTCCTTACACAAACCTCACATCACCTCAAATTTCACCCAATCACCTACCCTAACCTCTTCCCCATACATTATTTTTACTCTTCCCCAATTATTCTTTACCCTCTCTTATCACTTCTCAATTCATTACCTCATTTTACAACTCTCACTTCATCTTCATCCTTTGCTTCTCTCTTTTCTTCAATTTTTCTTCTTCTTCTTTGCTCAACCCTAACCACCACCATTACCATGCCTAGACAAAAGCGTGTTGGTCAAAAGCCTCCGGTTATGGAAGTTAATCGCCTTCGTATTCGTTGCGGAGCCTATTTCGATATCGAAACGGAGGAGGAAGCCGCTCGATTTCTTCACTTTTCCAATTCTAAGCGGGAGTTTGTGGATATGCACTTCCTTGACTTTGATTCGGTAAGAGCATTAGATTTCTCTACTAGAATTGATGCTTTTATTGAAACATTGGGTTGGCAAGAATTTGTTTCTATGCGATTCCCCCGTATTCATGAATATGTGGTAGAATTTTTGGTCACTTTGACCATGAATAAGAAGAAAACATCAATTTCTTTTAGAAATCATGGTGTCACCTATACCATTGATTATGAAGCTATGGAAAATATGTTTGGTTTCCCTACTAGTGATTTCTATGACAAGCCTAAGGATTTTGATAATGACTCTATTTGGCAAACTCTTTCGGATCAAGAATATTTTAACTCCAAAAACACTTCAAGCAAGTTGATTAAGGACAATTGTGTGTTCTTCTTTCACAAATTTTTGAGTTTTTCCTTGTTTGGTCGTGTTGAGAGCTCTAAGATTCAAGTTCAGGATTTGTTTGTTTTGGATTGTCTGTTTAAGGGTTTGAGGGTTGATAACATCGGTATGCTATTTGACAATTTATTCCGTGCTTCGAGGGCTTCCACAATTCAAGTCCCTCTCGGTAATTTTATCACGGCTATTGTTTTGGGAGCACGGGGTGAATTGGCCGATTATGACATGTCCACCTACCATGGGTATGTTCCAATTTTGGACATTTCGGGTCTTGAGCGGGCTCACTTATTGCTTACTTCGGTTCCTCCCGGTTTTATATCATATGCTTCCCGTATTGCCCATCTTCGTGGCACTATGGGTGGAGGAGCTTCGAGTTCACAATTTGTAGGTACCGAAGAAGGAGGCACGGCGGAAGGCGCGGAGGATGCACCGCAAGCACAACCACAACCCCAAGTACCTCAAGAGGACGATCCGGTAGATTTGAGGTGGATTTTGAACCAAATCAATTCCAATAATCGCCAAATGAATTTAAGAATTGATGATTTGGTGGAGAACAACATGGTGATGAATGACAACCTCAATACTTTGAGGCGCGGGCATAGGTCTACTCGGCATCGGATGCTTTCATTTTTCCGTCGCCGCAATGTGGAAACTTCACCAACACCTCCGGATTCCCCGCCTCAAGCTTAGGTTTTATCTTTTCTTTTTCATCTTATTATGATGTTTTTCTATTTAAGTTTGGTACAATATTTTTATTTATTATGTTTCGTACAATTTTTAATTTTATGTTGAATGTTTTTCTTTGCTATATTTTTATTTTTATTTCGTATGCTTTATTTCGTGCTTCTTTTTCATGTTATCTCAATATTTGCACCAATGAGGACATGGTCCAATTTAAGTGTGGGAGAAGATATACATATATCCTTTTTTAATCTTTAGTACGAATAATAAATGCAACGAATAATTTTTATGCAAATGCAACATATATTGCAACACATTTTCTTTCACATTAATTTTCATAACTTTACATTTCCATATGTTTAAAATATTTTAACTTATGATTATTTTTAGGTTATCATTATCAATAGAAATAATATTTCTATACGGGCAATAATTTTTAAATTTTTTTTTCATAAATCTCCGATACGATTTTAAGTAAAACATCTCGAGTGAATGTATTTAAGTAAATAAATTCTTTATTTTCAATCTCTATTTTATATCATGAAATTCATGATACAATAAATCTTATTTTAAATTTTCAATTAGGTTTATAGGCATTAAATTGAACTAACATTTTTAGCTCGGTTTGATTTCGTCTTACATTAACACCAATTGAAGTTTTTAAGGAAACTTTAGCCATAATACATGTTGAATTTTAAGTCAATATAGGATGAATGTGTTATCTTTCTTTTTCCCAATTTACAATTTTATATTTCATATTAATTAATCAATTAGTTGAATTCTTAACTTTTGGCCACGATTGAGACCAACCTTATCACAATCGAGGTATGAAAGGGAAGAAAATTAAGTGCCGTTTACTTTTGGCCACGGTTGCGACCACCCTTATCACAATCGAGGTATGGAATGAACGTTTAAACAAAATAAAGAGTGTTTAAGTTTAAAGTAACGATTGCGTCCACCCATGGCATGGTCGGTACCTCTTAAGCAAACACAAAGCAATAAAATACGTATAAGGTTACGATTGAGACCACCCTTATCTCAGGCGTAACTAAGCAAATAATTAACCCTATTACTTACTCAATTTAATATATTTCATATATTAGTTTAGGTTTGGGAAAGGAAATTTTGTGCTTTAAAATGCCTTGAGACGAAAGACTCAATAACATGCGTGCTTATATCGTCCCGAATACTTCAATTCAAAATTGAAAACACAAGACGAATGATATATCATATTTATACTAAGTTAGTTTGATATTTTGCGTATAAATTTGCCATGCGAAGTTAGTCTTTTTCGGCTTAACTAATTCAAAAGGTAATACAAAGATATATGTTTTATTTTCATAACGAGATTAGTTAAAGAATAAATTCAGTGAAATTTTGCTCGGGACTAGCAAAAGATTAAGTGTGGAGATTTGTTAAGCCCAAAATATACCTAAAATATCATTAATATTTACATCAGTTCTGCTACGAATTTGTGCCATTTATAACTATTTAGAATGCTTTTACTCTCGAATATGTTTCTTTCTTATAAGGTACGTAAATATTTGGTAAAATCCAAATAGGAACGAAAAGAGCTTAAAAACAGAATAAAAACCCTACAAAAAGAGTCAAAAACAACGAAGATCAATTACACCTAAACGAGGACAAAGACGAAGTCAGAAACAGAAGAAAATGTCACATTCTCGGTTGAGGAAACAAGATTCTCGGTAGAGAATTTACAAAAGCCGCGACCAAGAATCTCAAATTCTTGGTCGCGACACGCGTTTTTCAGCAGCTCCTTCCCTTCGTTTGAAGACCAAATAATTGCTCCCCCATTTTCGGCCGAGAATTGACATTCTCGGTAAGTGCAGAAATTCCTCCAAGTACAATGAACACATGTTTAATTCCAAGAAACGCGTTCGTTCGGATGGATAGAAACGTCCCTTCACAGAGGATACGATCCTTCACAACGGACACGACACTTCAATTACGACTCTTCAACATCTATAAATAAAGAGTTGATGGAGAGTTGGAGAGATATAGAAGAAAGAGATTAGTATAGAATTTATGGAGAAATTCCGAGTCAAGTGATTCAGAATTTAGATTTCATTTCTGTAAAAAGCAATATGATGTACACACATTGTTTATTCAATAATTACAAACACAGTAGAGTTTAGATTTGTTCATATTAGTTTACATTTTGGTAGAGACCGACCGCATCCCTATTACGAAGTTACAACGAGAAGATTGAGTAGAGAATCCGCCCTGAGTCTGACAAACTCTAACGAAACCCAAAGAAAGGATTGACAACCCGTTCACTTGCAAGTCGTCAAATGTTTTCATGCTTCTTGTTCTCTGTAAACTTGTATCAAATTTATATTTCATCTAATAAAGTCCGTTCTATTCGATAGATTTTCACGCAGCACTTTGGTAAAGGATCCGAAGTGGATTGCCGGTGTTTTCATTAAAACGTAGTTTAATTCAAAATCTTTACAAGGAAACTTTGTTGAAAACTTAGACAAATTGATATCTCGGTAGAGTTTTAATTTGGTTAAGGTAGCGATCTAACCCGACCGTAGGAGGATTGACTACAGTTCAAAGCCTAAAAATTAGAGGTTCCGTCATTTATTTTATCGTTATAATATATACAAAGTTTAAAGTTGTTTTCTTTGCTTAATGCAAACGAATACATTTGTTTACTTTTCTAAAAGAACTTAACGTTCCTGTTTTGTAAATTCATTCCTAAATCAGAAGTATTTTCTAACATTTTTATACTCTAATCTAATTCTCATTCTAGCAATTTCAAAACCAAATCCGATTTAACGATTTTCCATATTATAAACCTTAAAAGTATATTTAACCAACTCAAAATAAGTTTTTGTTAAAAAACGTTCCCTGTGGGATCGATATCTTTTATTACTACAAGCGTATACCGTGCACTTGCGGAAATCGCTCAACAGGCAGTTAAAATCAAATCATTTGTTTTACCCTCGAGTATCCGACACTCAGTGGCATCAAATACAACCTTTCTACCGCTGTCACATAGTTGAGCTACGCTCAATAGGTTATATTTAAGACCCCTAACTAGGGAGACTGACTCAATAGTAGGATTTCCTCCAATAGTACCTGATCCCACTATCTTACCCTTTTTGTTGTCTCCGAAACTTACATTTCCTCCTCGTTTATGCACAAGTGTGATGAACTGAGTTTCATCACCAGTCATATGCCTCGAGCATGCGCTGTCAATGTACCATAGCTTTGACTCTCCGCGCACCTCAGGCTCACCTACAATTGAACTAGTTATATTTAGGTACCCAATTCTTTTTGGGTCCTTGTTTGTTAGAGCTAACAGGTGATGCATCATATTTAAGTTTGTGATGACATACATTTATAGTGTGGTCATCTTTCCCACAATAGTCACAATAAACCACCCTTTGAGGGTGTTTCCATTTTTGATCAGCACGATGGTGCTGAGCATACCAACACACTTTTATAGTGTGTCCTCTCTTTCCACAACAGTCACACTGACTGTACCGTCTTTGCTGACTAGTACCTGAATACTCAGCATTTGGATAGAACCTTTTCTTAGCCGATGAACTCAGCTGGTTCTGTATGGAGGTGATGTCCTTTCTCAGTTTCTTAGAATCTGATTGGAATTTCGAGACAAACCGATGAATGATTTTTAGATTTTCATCTTGCCTGGTATTGTCCTAGAGAAGATGTTGGAGGTCACTGAGTTTGACCTCTTCAATCTCATCACACCGCCTGCTGAGTGTTCTTATTTTCTTGTTACACATTTTGATCAGTGTATAGAGATCACTCAGGGCATTAACCATTTCATTTCTGAGCAAGGGTATAGAAGTTACCTCATTAGAGTGTTCCTCATGGTCAGACCCATCGGAGAGGTCAGCTTGCTCAGATCGGCAGTTGTCAGCAGCTTCGTCAGCAATAAAACAGATGTTTGCTGACTCAGTGGCATCAGCTTCTGATGAGGTTGACTCATCACTGTCACTCCATGTGGCCACCATTGCCTTTGTGCTTCCTTTCTTGTCCTTCTTTAAGATAGGACAACTTGATTTCATGTGCCCAGTTTGATGGCATTCGAAACACGTAACAAGCTTGGAGCTGTCCCTTTTGTGTCTGCTATCGCTGGACTCAGCTTTGTATTTATCGCTTCTTTTAAATGGCCTTTTGATGTTCTTGTCATTTTTCCTAAACAGCTTCTTCATCTTTCTGGTAAACATGGCCATTTCCTCATCGTCTGATGAGTCAGCTTTCATGACAAGAGATTTTTGCTTCTTGTCCTTAGTCTTTTCTTTGGCTTCAAAATTTTTCATGGATATCTCATGGGTCAGCAGAGATCCGATGAGCTCATCATATTTGTACGTGGTCAGGTCTTGAGCTTCTTCAATAGATGTCTTTGATAACAAGGGAGAAACTTCTGATCGGAGCTCGTCCCTGTGGGGGGCGTCGTTGGGTTCGACGGGGGAAACTCCGATGCCAAAGTCAGTAGAGAATATGAAGAATAAACTGTATTGATAAAGCTTAGAGAATATAGAAAAGTCTGAGTACCTTGATAGCCTAGAATGGTAGGCTATATATAGTTGAGAAGTTCGTAACCTCTAAGTAACTAGAAAGTCCCCATTAATGCTCATTTAATGGCGGTTACAAGTTACTCTTAACCTGGCGGGTAAGACAGTTAATGATCCATTTAATGATCCTTTATGGCCGAGTCGGCGGCCAGCCGTTACCAAGGTGAATGGAGAGATTCGCCTTAGAGATCCGCCAGCGGATCTCCTAGAGCTAGTCCAGGGAGATCCGCCAGCTGACTTCCCTTGCTACGTGGCATACTTAAAAGCAGATATCTCTTTTGGTCCTCATGATAATATCTCGATGTTATCAGAAGCCCCCCCTAAAATGCCTTTAAAGTCCTTTAGGGCTTTTTGACTTCCGCGCGCCGTCATATGCTCCATCATTAATGTGCGCTCTGTTCAACGCCATTTGATGGTTAACACGTGTGGTGGCACACTGTCCTAGGCAAGTTCAAAAGAAACCTTTTTCTCCTTCTAATTTCTCTTTCTTCTTCGTTTCTTCATCTCTCTCCGTCTTCGAAGCTTTTCCTAGAAGTTTTCCAGAGCTCTTCTTCAAACTTCTACGTTTCCATGTAAGTGCCCTTTCCTTTTATCTTGAATGTTTAGAAGTTCATCCTCGTCTTCTGGGTCGACTTCTGAACTTTTTAACTCGTCATCTCCTGCTCTTTCCTTAGCTTGCCAGCTCTTAGGGAGACTTCTTAAGATTTTCTTCACCTGCTCTTCTTCTGTGAAGTTCTTGCCAAGTCTCTTAAGCTCATTTATGATGTTAGTGAATCTTGAGTTCATCTCTGAGATGTCTTCATTTTTGTTCATTTCAAATAGCTCGTATAGCCGTATGTGTTGATTCACTTTGGACTCTTTGACCTTACTGGTTCCTTCATAGGTAACCTCCAACTTCTTCCAGATTTCCTGTGCTGACTCACAACCTGAAATTTTGTTGTACTCTAAAGCATCTAATGCACAGTGAAACATATTGATAGCCAAAGCATTATTTTGTAATTTCTTAAGGTCATCATCTGACCATTTATCCTCACTTTTGACGGACTTTACACCATCAATAGTTTCATAGGGAACAAACGGGCCTTGGACTATAGCTAGCCATGCACTCATGTTTGTTGCCTGAATAAAGTTTTTCATCCTGTTCTTCCAGAATGTATAATTTGACTCGAAGAACAGTGGGGGCCGACTAATGGATAATCCCTCAGGGAGTATCTGTGTTGTTTGATTTCTTGGAAGGAAATGAGTGCTGTTCTCAGCCATTTACAGGGATCAACTCAAGATAGTTTTATCTTGAATAGTGAGCTACTGGGCTCCGATACCACTTGTTGGTCCCGTGTAACGTAATAGGATTAGTTCCAGGGGGTTAGGAACTAATATAACTTTTTCTCGTAATAATGCTGACTTAATTAAATGTTTGATAACTTAACTCAGTTTCAGGTCAGCAAGACTGAATGAAGTGTGAGACAGCTTTAATCAAATACTGACTAGAGCTGTTTCACTTGTGAGTTGGGAAGTAACACTTTAGGTCAGCTTCCAACTCAGCACTCTGATTACTCAGCGTCGGCTTGTACAAATTATTTACTGAGTAATTTAAGCAAGTAACATATACATATACATATATATCAAGAGAAAGGGTTAGAGATTACTCAGCAGACTTATCCTGGTTCGGCCTCACTGCCTACGTCCAGTCCCCAGAATCCCTCCGGGCTTTTTAAAGGTAGAGCACAAACCGTTTACAACATCAATTGAGTATGCAAGAGTACCGTCCTCTATTCGTCTACTCAATCCTATCAACCACTGAACACTATAACCGAGTGCTCAAATTTTCTCTACCACTGAGTACTATAACCAAGTACTCAGCTTCACTCTTCTACCCTTTACAATTGATACAAGATTGTTCTCACAAAACGAAGAACACTTTAGATGAATACAATTCACTCTAGACTTTTACACAATGATAGGAATTTGGTGTAAGAACTTGCTTTTTGTATTCAGACAGCTTCTCTTTTGGAATTTTTGACTTGGTGAAGGTTTTGCTTGTCTGTTTCTCTTGTATATATTCGGCCATGAACCAAGTGATGAACTTGTCCATTTATACTGAATTTTGAAGCTTCAATGATTTGAAATAAGACATATCCGTTGGGAGTAAACGATCTTCTTTCGTCTTGCATTGGTCAGCTTCCAGAACTGCAGGCCAATCCTGTCTTCTGATTTGCGCAGGAGGCAGGCTTGCCAGTTTCATCTTCTTGCGCCAGGTTCGTCTTCTAGCGCCAGGTTTTGTCTTCTTGGCAAATGCCAGACGGTCCATGCATCTCGAAAAGGTCATTGATCATATTTTCGAGACTTCTGATTTGTTGCAGAGATCTGTCGGGTCTTGTCTTCTAGTAAACGGATCATTGGTGTTGTCCTGATGAATACACAGCTTGATTGTTCGACTTTGCCTTTAAGATTTCCTTTGTCGGGGCTGAGTTACATCTTACTCAGCTTCTTTGATCGGCTTTGCCTTCAAGCGTTATTCCACAGAAGACTTTTCTTTTAACGAGGCTGAGTTACATTCTACTCAGCTTCTGCTGACTTCGTTCTGTCTTTCTTTTTTATGAACACTTAGTTCCTGTTCTCGTTAGTTAATATACTCAACATTGAACAAACATATTAGTACAATTAAACCAAAGCACTTAAATTTAATTGTCTTAATCATGGGATTAACTTAAATAATTTCGTCAAATCAAAATCATGTGGAAAGGTGTTTCAACAAAGTTGAGGAGATGCCACTCGCCAAGAAGTCCAAATCTGACACATTAAGTATTGGCGAGAAGGTGCCTCAATAATCTACTCCACCTTCCAACGGCACGAGCGGCGATCTCCTATGGACGGCTTGGTTTCCACCCATTCAAGGGTGTCTGTTTGGAGCTCACTTCCTACAAAGTGGTAAGTTTTTCCATTTATTTTGTTCTGTTTCACACTTCATCTTTTGTGTTTAATATATTTTCTATCTTTGTAGCCGGAGAAGCCAAATGTTGGCGAGTACTCGTGTGCCAAGTACGGTCAAACCTTGACCTTGGAGACTGATAAAATGCTCGAGGACGTGGATGAGGTGATCCGTCAAGTTCCAAACGTCACTTTGAGCCGGACGAAGTATACGCCCTCGAGCCATCTAAAGTAAGCCAAACGAAAGGCTATGGCGGTTCGTATCATGTGAACCTTTTCTGTAGTTTTTCATGTTTTATCGTTTTTAACCTTTCTCTTTTTTCAGATCTTCAACCATCTGCAAACCATTGAGGCGGGTCTAGTTTAAGGCATAGCCCATAGGACTCGCGTCCAAGAGCTTGAGTCGGAGTTGGTCTTGGAAAAGGCAACTAACAGTGTAGCTCGAGCAGTAATCGAGTCTTTCAAGGGAAAGATCCGTACTCTCGAAGCCAAAATGGCAGACTCCAAGAAGGTTAAGGATGAACTGGATGGGGCGAATGATGCCTTGAAGGCGACTGAAAAGGAGCGAAAGGAGTAGGGTTTAAAGTTCAGAATTAATTGTAATTAGCTTAATTTTAATTGTAATTTATTGTTTTTTAGAGTTTTAAGTTTTTGTCGGCTTATTTTCATTGTAAAAAGAATAGAAAATTCTTATTGAATTTTAAAAGTTTCAATCGGAAATCGTGCGTGATTCAAGGATTTGGAACCGCCACATCAAGTACCAAATTATAAAAGTAAAATTTACAGTACAAAAATTAACAAAAAAAAAATCATTCAAAAGTGTACACAAATTAAAAATTGTACGATAATTTTTACATTTTACGTGATTTTACTTACTAACATTGGAAGTTTATTAGAGCATCCATAATGAGGTATAATGCAAAGCTCATTATACCCCATTCCATCATACTCTCTCATTGGAGGGAGTATGATGGAAAAGCTTATTCATCAACCGGTTGATGATTTGCTTTTGCTGCCATTTGTAAACAAATGGCAGCAAAAGCACTTCTTATTTTTTTTTTTTTTTTAAATCAAATTATGGTAAAAGTTATTTTAAGTTTCTATAAATTACATTTATTTTTTTCTAAACCCAATCTATTAACAACACTTAATTATATAAATGATTTTTTATTAATTATAGGGTAAATTCCAAAAAAAAACCCTGTGGTTTGATGTTGTTCTAAAAAAACCCTTGTGGTTTGTTTTTACAAAAAAAAAAGGACCGTGGTTTCGCCGTTACCCAAAAAACGGAAAATGACTTAACACCGTTAAATTAGCTGACGTGGCAAAGGGTAAAATGGGAAAAATTATTTTTTTTTATTTTTTTATTTTTCTTTCTCTCTCTCTTCCTTCTCTCTCCTCCTTTTTCTTCTTTTTCTTCCATGGTTCTTTTATTCTTCTTCTTCATATCTCTCTTCTTCTTCTTTTCTTCTTCTATTTTTTTTTTCAAATTCTGAAATTTCAAGATCTGGAAATTTCCTTGACTTTCCTTCTTTGCCTTTGAATTTAATTTAATTTGACAGACTCTCAATTTCCTGGTTATATATCCTATTCTCTCTTTGTTTTCTATCTAAAAAGTTTGGCTTTCATGGAATCGCGAACAATGGATCCAAAGATTCAGAAACTCAACATTCGTGTTCAAACTCAGATTTTTATTTCTTCCCTTCTCTTCATGTTTTGTCCATTGCGTTCGATTTATAATTTGAGGAATGAATCGATGTTCCAAATCTCTCATATGTAATCTCTGTTTACAGGATGGATTGCTGCGTTTTTGGTGTGGAGGTTCGACGAGAATCGGAGTCGGAGGAGGAAGGGGTGCCAGGGGATTTTCAAGAATTTTTAGTCGGAGGTTCGACGAGATATCTGTTCAGAATTTTCAATCTGGACAGATTTTCGGAAATCTGAAAAATTTTCAGATTTCCGTCAGAAAATTTCCAGAAATCTGGAAATTTCCAGATCCGAACTTAAAAAAAAAAGAAAAAAAAGAAGGAAGAAGAGGAGGGAAGAAGAAGAAGAAGAAGAAGAAGAAGAAAAATAAAAAAAAATAAAAAAAATATTTTTCCAACTCTACCCCTTGCCACGTCAGCTAATTTAACGGTGTTAAGTCATTTTCCGTTTTTCGGGTAACGGCGAAACCACGGTCCTTTTTTTTTTGTAAAAACAAATCACAATGGTTTTTTTGGAACAACATCAAACTACATGGGTTTTTTTTGGAATTTACCCTTAATTATATAACTTAATTTTTATAAAAGATATATATATATGTATATATATTATTTTGTTATAAAATTAATTGTATAATTTTTTTAGCTGAAAATTGATTGTGTAGTTAAATTATGAAGATTAAATAATGAATTAGGTAAAAATGCAGGGAACCTATTAAAAAATTAATAAAAAGTTTTGATTGAGTGCCGTAGAATATAACTATTAGAAAATAATAGTAATGAAATAAGAGTTAATTTTAGCAAATCCTAATCAGCTAACTGCGTCAGCTCGCCCAAACAGACCATGCGATCTCAACCGAGTCTGTGGCGGCAACGGTTATGGAAGCACGACGGATTTGAGAGAAGGATGTGAGTAATAGAGAAGCGTTGATCCAGTACTTGCGGCGAGTCAAGACTTGAACTCGACAAGATCTTTTTCAGGTACGATTTTGCTTTTCATGTGCTTACAATTATCCTTCCGCCTCATCATAGTAATCAACGATTTGAAAGGTAATTTCATATGAGAAACAGAGCTTTACAGAGAGATGGAGAAAGATCGAAGCATTTGATATCATATAGGTACGAAATACTTCCTTCATTACTTGTCATCCATCCTTTCGCTCCTTTGCCTCGCATTTTGACACCCAATTTCAGGGTTTGACAACCAAATTTGTGAAGGTGCTGCTGATACTCTCTCCGACAGGCCCATTCATTCCTCTCCTCTTGCGCTTGAATTTTCAGAAGGTGCTGCAGGAAGATTTAAGGGGAGTTTCTTCCACCCTTGCTGTAGTTTGTTACTATTTCTTCTGATGTTGTTTTGCTTCTTCTGTCCTGCTTTTTTACCAGATAATTCAGAATGTTATGCAAATTGAGTAGATTAATGAGGTTAACAATTATTTTAGGATATGTGAACCCGTCAACAAATTGTTGTAGTCAATACACTTGTTTTATTTTAATATGATTTAATTAGTCTTCTGCTAAACTAAATCTTTTCTTCCCTCATTTAGTTATTGTATAACTATGCATACTTCACTCTTGTCTTTGTCGGATTCCAGGTAATACAGTAGAGAAATGCTTTAAAATATCACTAGTAATTACGAATGGCCGGGAATACCCAACAACCGCCACAGGCCATATAATGAACTTTGATCTTTAATTATATTAATTATGTTCTCACAAGAAGCAAACATTTAAGGCAAAACAACCTCAAACCTGCTTCAAGCAAAATCAGAATGTCACCATTTTCTGTCCGAACCTTTATTCTTACCCTCCTTGAATGCAATTTGCTTCTGATTATTCATTGTTTCTCTTCTTCCGCGCTGGCCAGTGGAAACAAGACTGACTATGAAACATTGCTGGCCATCAAATCTAAAATTACTCAGGACCTTACAGGGCCCTGAGTCATGGAACGATTTTCTCCATTTCTGCCAATGGACTGGCATTACTTGTGGCCGCACCCATATGAGGGTGACTGTCGTCAATCTAAGGTCCATTGCCTTGATTGGTTCCATATCTCCCTATATAGGAAATCTCAGCTTTCTGAGAGAGATGAGACTCTCAAACAACACAATTCACTGTCTAATAACTCCTTAGTTGGCCAAATTCCGGCCAACTTGTCCCGTTGCACCAACCTCATAAGTCTTGGTTTAGGCAACAACATGTTGGAAGGTAAAATTCCTGCAGAACTAGGTGATTTGTTAAATCTTCGAATGCTGTATATATATATATAAACCATTTGCAAGAGATTCCTCACTCTGTCGGCAACCTAAGCTCCCTGGAACTTCTATCTGCAGCTTCAAATACCTTTGTGGGAAGTATTCCAGATACTATTGGTTTGTTGAAGAGCTTGACAAATCTTGACCTTGGTGCTAATAAACTATCTGGTATGGCCTCTCCTCTCTACTACAATCTATCATCTGTCAGAATTTTTTCTTTAGGCTCTAATTACCGAATCTGTGGAAACCTTCCATCAAATTTAGGACTTATGCTCCCTCGGCTTCAAATTTTTGAAGTCACGGATAATCAATTTTCTTGACCAATTCCTTGGTCATTATCCAATGCTTCTCAACTTCAAACTTTTACTTTGGCAAATAACAATTTCACTGGAAAAATACCTGATATTTTTGGGAGCTTGCAGCATCTGACAGAGTTGGTTTGAAGTTAACAATCTAGGGGGTGGAGGAGCTAATGACATGGATTTTCTTCCTCCTCTAGTTAATTGCAGCAATCTGGAAAGAATAGGAGTAGGTTTCAACAGATTAGAAGGGTCATTGCCGCTGGAAGTTGCCAATCTTTCAACCCGGATGTTTTCTATTGGAGTCGAACCGATTGTCTGGAACCATCCATTCAGGTATAGGAAATCTAGTTAACTTAGAGGCACTTGGGCTGAGTGAAAATCAATTTATAGGAACAATCCCAGCTTCCTTTAGTCAGCTACAAAAGCTACCGTTTTTGTCATTGATTCCAACAGGCTGTCTAGAGAAATTCCTTCCTCACTCGGAAACCTTTCTTGGTTGACTAAATTTTATCTTTATGATAACAGATTTCAAGGAAACATTCCCCGTACTCTTGAGAATTGCAAATGCTTGTTACACTTGGATGTTAAACAATCTAAATGGTAGCATACCAGCAGAAATTTTTAATATTCCCTCTTTGACAATTGCACTGAATTTATCTCACAATCTCTTTACTGGTCCATTACCTTCAGCCGTTGCAAATCTGAAAATGTTAGGGTTATTGGATCTCTCATACAACAAGTTAAATGGTGAAATTCCAGAAAGCCTTGGAAGCTACGACAGCCTTGAGGGGTTATTCTTGCAGCATAATTTCTTTCAAGGCCTTCATCCTTTAGGTTTTTGAAGGGTATCCAAGTTGTTGACCTTTCTCATAACAACCTCACAGGTCCTATTCCAGATTACGTAGAGAGACTTCCATTACTTTATATAAATTTATCGTTTAACAATTTCGAGGGCAAGGTCCCAAAGAGGATCTTCAGAAACACAAGTATTGTATCTGTTGCTGAAAATAGTAGACTTTGTGGAGGCATACCCGAACTTCTCTTGCCTAGATGCCTCCATAAAAAAGATATACAAGTTTTCTCCTTCGCACCTATCTGTAATCGTAATAGGCTGCAATTTTCTTGGACTAGCCATCTTCACATTTTTCCTGTTTTGTTGGTTAAGAAAGAAAAGAAGAGATCAAATTTCTGTAATTTCTTTGAAAGAATCATACCCCCAAGTCTCTTATGAACAAATCCTTAGAGCAACAGATGGCTTCTCGCCATCTAATTTGATCGGTGTTGGTAGTTTTGGCTCTGTGTATAGAGGAAGTATAGATGAAAAAGGAGAATATTCAGCAATCAAAGTACTTAACCTTCATCGTCGGGGTGCTTTAAGAAGTTTTGCCGCTGAATGTGAAGCTCTGGGAAATATCCGACATCGAAATCTTGTTAAGATCATAACTTCTTGCTCGAGTATTGATTTTCAAATGATTTCAAAGTTCTAGTATATGAATATATGCCAATTGGGAGCTTAGAAAAATAGTTGCACCCAATTTTTCAAGAAAATGAAGTTGAAAATTTGAACCTTCATAACAGACTCAACATTGCAATTGATGTGGCTTGAGCACTTGATTATCTTCATCACCAATGCCAGGAGCCAATCACTCACTGCGACCTGAAACCGAACAATTTTCTTCTTGATAATGAGATGAGTGTGCATGTTGGGGATTTCGGGCTGGCCAGAATTCTGCTTCAAGAAGTTGCAAACCCGAATGAAAGCAGTTCAATTGGAGTAAAGGGAACTATTGGATATGCTGCACCAGGTAATTATGTCAAATCTTATGAGATTATTGTAATATATGATGTTTCATTAACAAAATGTGCATATTAAATATGATACTTTTGGTCCATAGAATATGGTTTAGGAGGACAAGTATCAAGAGAGGGAGATGTGTACAGCTGTTGAATTCTATTATTGGAAATGATGACAGGTAAGAACCTACTGATAATATGTTTGAAAATGAGTTAAATCTCCATGAATTTGCCACAAAAGCTCTATCTGATCAAAATGTTATGGAGATTGTGGATCCTATGATTGTAAGAGATGATGATAACAAGAGAAGATCGTCCGCAAATGTTGGAGGAATTGAAGTATGCATAAGTAGCATGGTTGAAATTGGAGTCCGTTGCTCCATGGATTCACCTTCAGATCGGATGGAGATGAGTATGGTTGTTCAAAAGCTGTTTAAACTTAGAGATGCTTTTGAAAAATCTTAGGCAATGGCTGGAAACTTGATTGCTTGATCAGTTTTCAACTCCATCTAATCGAAGGCAAGGGTGGAGAGACAGGGGTCATTCTATTGTCAATAGAAGTTCGCGTTAGTAATTTCATTATATTCAGAATATGTCACGGATTTGATATCATTGACGTAATCAGGACGAAATAATTGGTCGCTGCTGCTTAATCCCCAAAAAACCTGCAACTTTCAATAAATTTTCGTCATTGACCCGAGTATTTGGTTCTAGTTCGCTACTATTCGGAGAGTAAGAGTATTTGGTTCCAGTTCGCTACTATTCGGAGAGTAAAAAGCCATGTTTCAGAAACAAGCGAATAATTTGATGCATTGTTGTGGTGTGTTTGACATATAGTATACTTTTTGCTACCTTGGTCAACAACTCTATCTAATTTCATATGCTCATCAAATAATTTTTTCTGTAGAGAAAGATTACACAAACGTCCCTTAGAGACAATACCCTACTATATTTAATTTACTACTAGTCTTTTTCCTAAAATAAATATAGCTTACGTTGAATTACATGGATATATAATAATGGCAAAAGTAAACTTCTTGAATATGTATATAAATATAATTTTTTAACTTTTCTTTTATAGCAAGTCTTTGTTTTCTAATAAGTGTGAACCATGTAAATCTAAGGGCCTGTTTGGTTCAACTGTTAGCTAATAACTGTTGTGGTTGCTGTTAGCTGTTTACAGTAAGCTGTTAGCTGTGCTATTAGCTGTTTAATTACTAGTGTTTGGTAAAATTATATCTGTTCGGATTTAAAATGTCTAAAATGGACATGTTTTAAATTAATCAACAATGAAATTATAAAAGGAAAAATATGAAAAAATGCCCATAACGTTTACAACTAGGAATAATTTTACTCTTAATGTCTAAAATGGTACAATTTTACTCCTAAAATTGGCAAGTTGGGTCGATTTCATATATTACTAGAAAATATAGATATTTTATTTTTTATTCTACACTAATTGCACATACCAGTAGTTCTAAAAAAGAGATTTTATATTTTTTTTATGATTTAATAATAAAATTGAAAATTAATATTTATAAATTCGATAAAATATTTGAAAATTTTCTGTCCAACTCGTACAAAAGATAAAATATTTTTTTTATTTTCTTAAAAAAAATCACATCTAATCATATGTTTGTGATCTGTTATTAACGATGATAAAATGGTGCACATGTGAAGTGTAGATGACAATATTCATGACCAAAAAGACAGTTTGATAAATTATTTTTCAAATTGACCCAACTTGTCAATGTTATGGATAAATTTGCTTTTGGCTACCAAAATTAGGGATATAATTGCACCATTTTAGACGTTAAAGGTAAAATTGCTTCTAACTATAAATGTTGGGGGTATTTTTGCACTTTATCCTATTATAATAAAAAAAAATGTGTTACACAAATTAATAAAAATAATCTATATAAAAAAATAAAAAATTTATTGAACGCAACAAAACTTAATGTTAAAGAATAAATATATTTTGTGAAAATAAGAAGGATACTTCTGTCTATAACAACCAACTACAAACAGCTATTTATGAAAAGCTCATGTAAATACATGATGATATATTATTTGTAATAAAATTAACTAACTCTTTTTGTTTCTTTCTCTCCTCTTGAGTCTTAAAAGAAAGGTTCTGCTCATTTCTACTACGGTAGCAAAATTGAGCTGTTTTTTTACCATGAAAACAAAATTGAACATCTCGGATAACCTTAGGAGAAAAATTGACCCTTTATGTCCTTACCAAAATAAATAAATTTGGATTATAAAATTCAACAACTCAGCAGAAAAAAAAAATGGAGTTGATTTCCTTAAGAGTCAGCAGCATAAATACGTGACGTAGAAGTTAAGAACAAAATTGAAATTGTAGAAGTCAACAGCATAAATAATGAAATTGTAATTTCCATGTTCATTTATTGACTAATTCGTTTGAAACTTGCATATATATACATATAGTTGTGGAAAATTGAAAGGCAAAAAGAAAAAGAAGCATGAAAATGAGTACTCTGTCTCCTTCATTTTCTGTATTAACATTTATTCTTACATTCCTGCTTCTAATTCAATGTTTCTCTTCTTCCGCCATAGCCACTGGAAATAACACTGACTATGAAGCATTGTTAGCCATCAAATCTAAAATAACTTCAGACCCTTATGGATCCTTAAGCTCCTGGAACAAGTCTTTACATTTCTGCAACTGGCCAGGCGTCACCTGCAGTCGCCGACGCACGAGGGTCACATCACTCAATCTAACCTCCAGACACTTGTTTGGCTCGATATCTCCTTACATAGGAAACCTCAGCTTCTTGAGAGCTGTAAGAATCTCCAACAATTCTTTTCATGGTCAAATTATGAAGAAATCGGACGCCTTTTCAGGCTGCAAGTTCTGAGATTCACAAACAATTCCTTTTCCGGACAAATTCCGACCAACTTGTCCCGCTGCCGCAATCTCATTCTTCTTGATGTTGCTAACAACAGGATACAAGGGAAAATTCCTGAAGAAATCGGGTTCTTGGTAAACCTTCAGGTTCTTTCGATCCATCGAAACCGTTTTCAAGGAGAAATTCCTCACACTATTGGAAACATTAGCTCCCTGGAATATCTATCTGCAAGAGATAATAACTTTCAGGGAAGTATTCCAGAGAGTATTGGTGAGTTAAAGAGGTTAACTGCTCTCGGACTTAGTCAGAATAATCTATCTGGTATTGTTCCTGCTTCTGTTTATAATCTATCATCCATTACAGCTTTTTCCTTGAATGATAATCAAATCCATGGAAACCTACCATCAAACATAGGCCTTTTGTTCCCTCGTCTGGAACGAATTGAAATTCGGGGCAATTTGTTTTCCGGGTCAATTCCTCTGTCATTGTCCAATGCTTCTCAACTTCAAATTATCACATTGTTGAGAAACAATTTCAGTGGAAAAATACCATCTATTTTTGGAAGGTTGCAACATCTGTCTGTTCTGAATTTGGGATATAACAATTTAGGGAGTGGAGGAGTATCTAATGACATGGATTTTCTAGCTTCTTTAGTAAACTGCAGCAAGCTAGAAAGATTGGGACTAGATAGCAACATGCTTGGAGGATCTTTGACAGAGGCGGCTGCGAATCTTTCTATTCAGATGACTCATATTGCAATTGCAGACAATCAATTATCTGAAACAGTCCCGTCCGGTGTCAAAAATCTTGTTAACTTAGTTATGCTAGATCTTAGTCTCAATCAATTTACAGGTGCATTGCCAGCTTCCATCGGTCAGCTTCCAAAGCTACATTCTTTATCAGTTTTTTCTAACAGGCTTTCAGGAAAAATCCCTTCTTCTATAGGAAACATTTCTTTGTTGAGTATACTTGATTTGCATGATAACAGATTGCAAGGAACAATTCCTCCGAGTCTCGCAAGTTGCGAAAACTTGTTGCAGTTGGATCTTTCTCTAAATAATCTAAACGGTACCATAACCAATGAAGTTTTTAGCATTACTTCCTTATCGATTTTACTCAATTTATCTCGCAACCATTTCACTGGTTCCTTACCTTCAGCTGTCGGAAACCTGAGAAGTTTAAGCGAAATGGACATCTCCTGGAACAAATTATCAGGAGAAATTCCGGCTAGCCTTGGAGATTGCATCAAGCTGGAGAAATTACACTTGCAGCATAATTTCTTTGGAGGATCGATCCCTTCATCTTTTCGTTCTTTGAGGGGTATTCAAAACCTCGACGTGTCTCATAACAACCTCACAGGCCTAATTCCAAGTTATCTGCAGACAATTCCATTACTCTATTTGAATTTGTCCTCTAACAGTTTCGAGGGTGAGGTCCCGAAATTGGGGATTTTCGGAAACAAGAGTGCATTATCAGTACAAGAAAATGACAGACTTTGTGGAGGAATACCTGAACTGGAACTGCCTAGATGCCCTACTGAAAACACTGAGCATCAGAAATTTTCATCTTTGGAACTGGTTTTGATCATAATCGGATGCCTTCTTCTCGGACTAGCCATCCTGCTATTATTCGTATTCTGTTTGTTTAAGAAGCGAAAAGATCGAATTTTGAGAACTTCATTGGAAGAATCGTATGTTCCTGTCTCTTATGAAAACATCTTAAGAGCAACAGATGGCTTTTCGCCGTCTAATTTGATCGGTATTGGCAGTTTTAGCTCTGTATATAAAGGAAGAATCAACGATAGTGGAGCATTTGTAGCAATCAAGGTACTTAACCTTCAACGTCGAGGTGCAACAAGAAGTTTCAGAGCTGAATGTGAAGCATTGAGAAATATTCGACACCGAAATCTTGTAAAGATCATCACTGCTTGTTCGAGTATCGACTTTCAAGGAAACGATTTCAAGGCTCTAATATATGAATACATGCCAAATGGTAGCTTGGAAAAATAGCTGCACCCAGTTCATGAAGATCAGACTCTAGACCTTTGTAGCAGACTCAATATTGCAATTGATGTGGCGTGTGCACTTGATTATCTTCATCATCAATGCCAAGAACCAATCATTCACTGCGACCTCAAACCGAGCAATATTCTTCTTGATGAGGAAATGACTGGACATGTTGGAGATTTTGGGCTAGCTAGAATACTTCTTCCAGAACCACAAGTCACAAACCTAAATGAAAGCAGCTCAACTGGAGTAAAGGGAACTATTGGATATGCAGCACCAGGTAATCTTCAATCATCTTTTTTGGATTTATTAATTGTAGAGATAAGGTCAAAAATTTCCCCTAATGTTTTTTTGGACTGTATATAGAGTATGGTGTAGGAGGTGAGGTATCAGTGGAGGGAGATGTATACAGCTATGGGATATTGTTACTAGAAATAATAACAGGGAAGAGACCAACAGATAATATGTTTGAAAATGGACTTAATCTCCATATTTTTGCTAGAAATGCTTTGGCTGATGATGTTATGGAGATTGTAGATCCACTACTGGTTGATGATGATGATGAGAAAAAGAATGTAAGAAGGATAGTTGAAATTGGAGTGGCATGCTCCATGGATTCACCTGCAGATCGGATGAACATCACTATGGTTGTGCAGAAACTGTTCAAGGTTAGGGATGCTCTTCAAAAATCATGGACAATGCCCCATACCAACAAGTCTGCAGATTTTCATTATTGACAAATTCATTTTTAGGTTAATTATAAATAGATGTCTTGTGGTTTCACGGATTTGCAGATGAGTACTTGTAGTATTTTCCGTTACAAACGCAACCCAATGGTTTGTAAAATTTCCATTTTTGTGGACTTTGCCAAATTTGGCCGATAACAACCTCAATATCAGGTCTATCTTCGGGTCTTTGGTTGTAGGACAGGCGTAATCTCCATAATTTCAAACCATAATGGGTTGCAAGTAAAAGTGATAAACAAATTTGGGTTGCCATAAAATTTGCATATAGTCATAGCATCGTAGTAATGTTCTAACATGTATCTAGGGCCTCCCGTATATGTGGAAGGTAATATAATATTTTTACCAAGCTTTGAGCCATCAGCATCACCATTTAAAAAAGCATCGCGTAGGCTTGAATAGATTTCAGATCTTAGAGCTGTTTAATTATGCCTTATGAAATCTAATCTTTCTTGTTCAACACATGTGTAAGAGTCTGCAACAAACTGCTGAAATAAGTGTCCCCCTCGAAATAACGTAGAATTATCTATAGGCCGATGATGCAAGCGAAAAGCGTAATATTCCCGCATTGTGGCATATTTTCTTTTCAGATTTTTCTTATTGTCGGAATCAACGTAGCATATATCAGGAGTATAACCATCATCACCATGTGGAAATAAAAGTGGGTACTGCATGGACATCAAGCTTGGATGTAATATACTTCTGCGCTTTAATGTTTTGTCTTGATGCTCCACAATTATATCTCTACTCATATCATAAATGTCACGCCCGTGTCTAAAATTCTAATCTTCGATGTAGATTATAATTTTTATAGTGTTATAATTACGAATTCAATATACTACCGGATTTAATTTATCGGGTTTAATTTAATACTTTTAGGTGTAAATTAAAAGTTTTGTGTAAATAAAAAACAAATGATTTTATTAAGTATCAAATGTGACCAATGTTGTTTTTATGATATACACAAAAATATATTTCAAAATGATATCAACAAAATTGTTTTAATATATAAATATATATAGAAAAAAAAGAATAACATGGAAAATGAAAATAAATAAATAAATATAGGAATGTTGTCTTTAATATTGTGGTGATTTATGTCGATTAACACGTGTTACTTAAAGGTAAATTAGTTAAATAGGTGTCAATTAATTAGGTTAAGTTTTGGTTAGGTGTCAATTAGTAAACATGTGTCAATTAATTAGGTTAAGTTTTATTAGATGTAAATTATATAAAGAAGTATTTGGTACATTATAAAAGGAGATGATTTCATGAAAATTCATTTTTAATAAATATAAGGTTCCTTTGTGTGTGTTTTATATAAAAAAAGATATAGAATTTTTGGTGATGACGATGAATATTCGGTGATCAATGACGATATTCGATATTCGGTGATCAATGACGATATTCGGTAACTGTATTCTAGACTCCAATTATTTTTTAAAAATGTTTTAGGTATGTTTTGTGTAAGTTTAGTTCTGGTAGTTTTGTTGAATTTTAACAAGGTTAAAATTATTAATTTATCAAGCCTATGAGTTACTAATAAAAATTGAAAATTTAGACAGTTGTCCTTTAGATTTATCGATGTGAAATTCGGTATAAAGACCTTTTAGCCGCGTAACGAGTTTAAATATATAATCGGAATATAAGATTAGCACAAGAGTTGGAATATAAAATTAGTACGGATAGACTCGTAGCAGTGTCACGAGTCTAACTGAACCTTCGGTCATAGTTAACGATATTAGTTTAGTTTATACGTTACAATTCCGATAGTCTGATAAAAGTGTATGAAAATAGTCTGGTAAAAGTGTTTGATTAACATTTTAGAGACTTTGAATTATCGAGTTAAATAAGTTATAAATTAGTAGGACTAATACCGATATTTGTTTAATAGAGTCTATATCAATTTGAATATAAAAGTTCAAATATAATTTGAATGTAAAATTAGGGCAAATATACTCTTAGTAGTTTAACGTGGTTTAACGAGTCTAAGAGTATTCATAGTTTAAATTAATTATTCAGTTTAGAATTTTTGTTTCGGTGACCGGAATTAGTCTGATAAGAATATTTACTTTTAAACGATATAATATTTTGAGCTATTTAACTCTTGAAGTTGAATTAAATTATGAATCAGTTATTTTATATGAGTTTTTAATAATTTTATCTACATTAAAAGAATATTTAATTTTAAAGGATTTTGGTATTTTGTTTATGAACTATTTTGAATAATTGTGTTTGTTTGCGAAATAGTTAATTGAAATCAAATGATTTGGTTTTGTAGTTATGGAATTATTTGGAAATTCAATTTTGTAAAGAGATTTGAGGACATCATGATCTTATGAGTTGTATATATCTATCTAGAGTAATCCGGACGGTTGGTTTTGATATTTGAAGACCATGTTCAGTGAGGAACGTGGCCTGTGTACACAGTCTAAAGACCTAGTCGGGTATTGGCAGCGAAGTGTTGGGTAAGACCAATACAAGATTAGGCAAGGTTAAAGAGACGTCTCGACTATGTGGTTATTGAATTGATATGTGTAGTTATGGATTAATACATAAAGGGAGAAACTCTAGGATGGATATAAGGATATAAAGTTTTATGTTTTCGGTTATGAATTAATTTTGATATAAGGTTTTATGTTTTCGGTTATGAATTGATTTTGATATAAGGGTTTGTGTTTTCGGTTATGAATTGATTATGATATAAGGTTTTACGTTTGATTAATTACGAGTTTGATTGATTACGAATTTGGTTTGATAAATCGTTTATTTGATTACGGATTTGGTTTGATAAAACATTTGATTGATTACGAATTGGTTTGATAAAACATTTGATTGGTTACGAGTTGTTTTGATAAAATGTCGATGTAATGATATCGATATTTATCTGTGATTTGATTTGATTTGATAACGTGATTTTAAGGTTTTAAAGTTTAAGTTTTATATTGTCGAATCGATAAAGTATTCGCGTATATTAAAGAAATAATAAATAAATTTTAGACGGTCTGAATAAGCGTTTTTGGTCTATTTCGAAATTAAGTTAAGTTAGGAAATTAAATTAAGTTTTTAATGGGTTAAAAATTGACGAGTTGAAATCTTAGATCGAGATACTAAATATACTAGTCGAAAACCCGTGCAATGCACGGGATATGAAACTTTTATATAATTTTGATAAATAAATAAATTTACATGCTATGAAATTTTTTTATATCATGTATATTTAAAATTAATATATATTTTTTATTGATAATTCAAAATAAATTAAATTAATTTTGAAAATAATTGATTAATTTTTTTATAGAATTTTAATTAAAGGTGAATGATTTATTTATTTTTATAAAATTCAATGGTTTGTACCTTTTAATAATTTTAATACATTTTTATATATTTTTTTTATGATTGGAATTCTGTGAAACAATAATAATAAAATAGGAGATTAATTAAGAAATATATTAGAATATAATGAAAAGCTAAAAATTGAATTAAACTACAATTAAAATTAAATATTATATTTACGATACAAAAGAATTGCAATCTATGTTAAACAAAAATTGAATTAAATTATAATTAAAATTAAATATTATATCTACGATACAAAAGAATTACAATATATGTTAAAATGGAAACAACACCAATATATTATACTATAAACTATTACAATCAATACTTTTCTAATGTTGCACATGAAGAAACTTTATCAATTCAATATGTTACATATAAAAAAATAAAATTCATAAGGATTAGTCACAAATTCATCTTGATGATAATCATTTTACTTGATAGAATTTCAGGATCACCAAGTATTCGAATTCAATTATTCATTCTGCTACAATAACCCAATATATCCAATTAAATCAGCTTAAGGTGATGATTTTTCCTATTTTTCATCTCGTAATATCTAATCAAGACATTTAATCAATTTGTTCTTCATTCTTTCAATGTATATAACATCAGTCACGCTTGTAGATATCACTTATTTCACTTTATTAATATTTTCTAATAATTATATATTCTTTAATTTTGTAAGCAAGAAAGGCAAACAAAAGAATAAAAAAACAAAAATGAAGGGACAAAAAAGATAATTAGGAGAGAACTATCTTTTTCTCGTTTATTTTTTTGATGAATTTCTCGTTTATTTTTCGAAAATAAGAAAGAATGTCAAAATATAAGCATATAAAGAGAAAAGTGAAAATATTTTTGCCCATTAATTAAAATTTTTATTTTTTCTTAATGAACTATTAAGTTCATAAATTAATTTTAGTTAAATAAAATTAAATCGCAATTGTAACCACTCAGTACTAAATAGAATTAAATACTAATAATTTTGTACAACCCACAATATAATAGTTAAAAACTATATAAGTCAATGTTGCAAAAGCAATTATCTCAATATCCCATAATTAATTGAGTTCATATAAAGCCGAAAATCTAAATTTTAGTTAGAGTTAACAATCGAAACGATAACACCTGGCAACATATACTAAAAAAGAATGCAAATATACAAAATCTTTATTTTAGTCATTTTGAAAAAAAAACAAATAAATAAAAAAACATGAATAAGGTAGCGAGAGGTATAGAACCTGGATAACGACATAAATGAAATTTCATCTCTGAAATATGAAATTATAATAACTATTGTTTAATAAAATAAAACAAGAACACAATTGAGAACAAAAATAACTACAACATATGAAAAAAAATCTAACAATTACCTTGAGAAACATAAGAATTTCTTGTAAATTTTTAACACTTTTGTGTTTTCCGATTTTAGTTGTCCATGCATCTTCTATTTCTATCGGATTTTTTCAACTGGAGACATCAGTTTGAAAAAACGACAAATAAAAAATAAAACATGGATAAGTTTGCAAGAGGTATAGAACCTGGATAACGAAAGAAATGGATCTGAAAGATGAAACTATAATAACTATTGTTTAATAAAAATAAAACAACAATACAATTGAAAACAAAATAACTACAATATATGAAAAAAATCGAATAATTACTTTCAGAAATATAATACAATCTATCATGGCTAATGAATATAATAGTAGAATACTATCTATCATGCTTTATATAGAAATTTATTTGTGACTTTTGGATTTACTTTGCTTTGTGTTTTTTCATCTTCATGTAACTCTTACTTTCTTTTATTATTTTAATTAATGGGCTAGTAATTGTATAATATATTATAAATTTAAATCTGTTATTTTTAATTAATTAAATCCTTTTAATTTTGATTTTCTTACTACGGTGACAACTCATCAAAAAGGCCTCTAAAACACTTCTCATCATTTCTCTCTGCTTCTGCTATTATATATAGTATCGATTGTGAATAGCAGTAGCGATAAAACGAAACTATATAGCAATAAAGTGAAGTCTATTAATTTCATCAACGTGTTAATAAGTTAAGAGAACTACCTATTAGAACTACCTGAAATAGGTAGAACTACGTGGCTTTGATTCCCGATTTAAAGATTAAAAGATGTTCGGGATACGTAGGAAACTTGATAGAATTATCAAGTCCAAGCCAAATAATTAATAAAACTTTAGGTAGTCCAAATAAATTTTTATCTATTCGAAAATCGGCTCGGCTTTCAAGTTGTTAGGCGTTCGGTATCCTATTTTTCATTCATACCCGATGTCGTTTTGGGTCGGGTGTGACAATAAAAATCAAAGTCTCCGACAACCAAACTCGCTATTTCAGGTGAGTGAGGCACTGCATATTGTTTGCTATCTGAAGGCCGGGTAGCAATTAAGCGTAATTTATACGGGTGCATGGTGTATTCATTGACTCTATCGCGGATCATCCTAAAGGCCCTAGCAAGTTGATTATGTTCATCAAACATCGCAATAAGTTTTTGAACAACTTCTTGATCGATAGTCTTTTCTAATGCAATATTAATGAAAGAAGGCATTCTGTTAAGAAGCTCATTTGTTGTGTCATATACATAAAGTTTTGCAAATTTAGGTTTTTCGGTTGGGGAAGGGAGCAAAGAGCCAATTAAATGATGGTTTTGTCTAGAAATTTGAAATACATACGACCCTAGTGTTTTATTTATACTGTGATCAATTTTGGCTCTAAGGGACGTGAACGCGAACATGGAATTGTAAATGTTAATGTTTTCCATAAATTTAGTTCTTTTGTATTCGCCATTATGGTTCAAAAGGTCATCAAGAAGGGGTGGTGGACTGCGAGAAGGTGACAGTTATATGATGCCTTTCTTGCAGCAGCGGTTATATTCAGGATTCTGCCGGCATGCAGTTGATTTAATAGCTTCTTCCCGCCAAAACATTTCTCCACAAAAGGGGCACTCGCAGCTGGGGCAACCCATGTTTGAGATTTCAACATCTATTTGCATGAAAAGGGTATATGATTGAACATGAAAAGCAACTATCTTGTGAAAGGAAAAGGGTAGTGAGGAAAAAAGGGATATGAATACTAACTTCTAATATTGTCTTTGGTCATATAGTAATTGTAGACTGTGCAGTCAAGGTTAATTGGAGTTTTGATGCAATTGCCTATAAGTTGCGGATCATTATGTTTTTCAGGGACTAAATAAGAGGGATTTGGTATTGAGACAGGGCATTGAGGTGGCAAACATTGCTTTGGGCTCTTTGAGGAGCGTCTTTTTTTGTTGGATTTCCATTGCAAAGCATGAGTTGGGATAAGACGATGTCTTCAACATTTTCTAATAATGCAACGGGTTTAGTAATTTGGGTAATAAATCTGAAGTGAAACCTGTATTAAGGAATCTGATATATTTTTTCAGCATTACCAAAATCAACTTGGATAGGAATATCAACAAAATGACCATCGATGATGTCCAAATTGGAAGAGGAAGTCATTAATTGAGCAGCTGGCAATATGTGTTAAAAAAAGCCTGAGCAAACAGAAACGAAAAAATATAGCGTGGGCTAAAACAACCCATAAAAACTGAGCATTAATTTATAGGCTCGATAGATCTTGATACATAAATTCGGGGAGTCTATAATAGAAGTAGGTATGCATGGTTGAGGAGGTTATTGATTTTAGGCACAATAGCTTGTAGACGTGCTAAGAGCCCAACCGCGGTGTTCATTTTTTTTAAAAGACTGATAATCAGAAAGCAACTTTTCATGGAGGTCTACTATGGCACTCTTATAAGCTTGCAGTTGATCAAGATATAAGGTTTGAAGAGATGTGGCCTTTTCGTAGTTGAGATCAGCAATCTGGAAATGGTACAAACATTGAAGTGATCTTAGGACACTAAGGCATGCTTTTTTTTTTTGCTTCTAAGATACTTTCTGCACTGTGGCCACAGTAATCAAAGGGATATTCATGGTTGCAAGCATCTCTGTATATGTAAGAGACACGACAGACATAATTCCCTGGTTCAGATGAGTCTAGTTCAATGCTTGGAGGAGGAAGATTAAGTTGACTTAGCGTGTAACGGAGTACCGCCTCGAAAGAAAGTACGAAGGTAGGCATCTGTGGCACAAAAATTAGTGAATTACAAACTCAAGTATGTGTAAGCCTTTTCCAGTGTCAACACTATGTGCCAACTAAATGGATGTGCACAATTTAAAAAAGAAAGGGAAGACAAATACAAATTAATAGAAGCAAAGAATTCTGACATCAAGCTGAAATTCATTTAGAAAATAATATAACAATGGCAGGGACATATTTAAAAAACAACAAAGCATATTAAAGGAAACAAAGAAAATAGGATTGAAGAGCAACAACTCTAAGACATATTTATAAGGTCTGCAAGATCAAAGGTGGTAAACACATTACTCATAGCTTGAAGAGTGTTTGTAATGGAAGTGTACATTTGGTATAGACGATTATATGTGCATATTAAAGCTGATAAGGATTCTATTCCGGCATCCCGAGCCATTGACAGTAGTTGCATTTTTGAAGTGATCTCAGTTATATCCTCGGAGCTGAAATCAGACACTTCAAGGTCGTAATAAGGTTTAAGATACTCAAACATTCTAAAGGCGGCTACATTTTTAGCCTCTTCGTAACCCTCTGCACTATATCCATATATGTCAACTGCAGGGAAATTTTCTCCATGATATGTGCAAGCGGGCAACGAAAAACAGCAGGAAAATAAACTCGTCTGCTCAGAATGGCTCAATGTTTCATTGTAAGGAGGTATTTCCCTTTGTGACAGACACTCAGAAAGCAAGCAATATAATGGTAGTTGTATAACAACCATCTGTAGAGCAAGTAGTTAAGCTAAGAAGGAATAGAAAGATGGACTGGAAAAAAAGTGAATTACCTTGTTGAAAGCAACTGAGCCGAAGTTATTCTGTTAAGATAACAAAAAAAAACAATAAGTTGGATTGGAAAGACAGTTTTTATAAATGGTAGAAAAAATTGATAATCATTTATTCAATTCAGTTGACACCAAAAATAATCATGAAGCATAAGTTACTTGGGTTTTAAGTTTATAATAAAAAAAATGCACTACACATATAGAGAACCAACCATTCAATTTAAAAAGTTCCATCTTTCTCCAAAAGTAAACACCTTAATGATGGATTAATTAATTTATAGTATATTACTCTATTGAGCTAAGAAATTATGTTAACTTTTATGATTTTGCCTTATTGAAGTAAATATATAAGTAAAAATAATCATTAGAAATTCAAATAAGATTTGATCTGAACTTGGACTGATTTAAAGCTTAGGCATTAACATATCTAGACCAAAATTATGAAATAATAATGTTGCACTGTTAAAAAATAAAATCAGAAACTATGTTTTAATAAAAACCAACATACAAGAGCATTATTAAAATTTATTCTATATATTTAAATCATAAATAATTGTTTTTTTTTTATGTTTAAATATGTTATTTTTTTCAAACTATTTTTCAATTCCAAGGTCCAAGAACACATGTTGTGGACATTTGAGGGGAATGAAAAGTTATTTTTTTGAAATGTAGTATTTGTAGGATTCCACAAAAGGTCATTGAATTTCTTTTAACTGTAAAAAAAATCATTTACTCAATACCCAACAAAATCTGAACAAAACCCGGACACATTTTAATTTTTTACAAAAATCTTCTAGAAGCATGGTCTAATACATTCTCCTTAAGCCGACTTGCTGGAATGGTTGAAATCAAACATTCATAAAACTGATCTTTTGAGGGAAAAATATATGAAGGAAAAACTGGCATATTGAACAACACCAAGTAATAGAGATATTAAAATCTACCTGCAAAAGAAGTCTGAAAGAACAAAAAGAACAAAATGTGTTAAAGAAAAGAAAAAATATTGTATGTCAAACTGAAAAAAAAATATTATGCATGAAATGTAAACTCACCACAAAGTGAAGAGTAATGGATGGTTTAGTATGTATGTATCCACTAAAGAGTATGTCCCTATTTATTAGAAGCCAAGAAGGTTTCTCAGCCCAAAAAATAAAGAAGGCGTGAAGTTTTGACCCTATTTTCGAGGTGAGCATGCTCATAACCATATACTTAGGAGATAAAAATTCTACAAATGCAATGAAGAATGACACAATTAGCAAGGCAATGTAATTGATATTGGTTGTAACAGTTGCGTTGTATTAATTCCTGCAATGATATCTAATGTTTGTGAAATGTGTTAACTTATGGCACAATTAGCAAGAATATATTTTGCAAGCATTGTTTATTTTGCCTATTTGCCATTCTATCCAAGCAATTTATTTTTTTATATTTCATTAAAATGTATTTTATTTGTCTGATAGTGGCAAGTTTCCTAAAAGATTTAGTGGGTTGTGCAACGTGATCAAAATATAAGTAGGATGTAAGGTATTTCTCATTAATAGGGATACTTATGAACCAAAAATATAAACATCTGATGAAAATATAAGTATTTTTTAGATAAAACATTTCAAAGAAAAGTAAAACCTTTACACTCTTATATATTGAAAATATGTATGACTAAAATTAGTCATAAGACCCATTTGGCTCCCTAGTTTAAGGTTTAAAAGTCAATTAAGACTTTAGACTTTCACAATCATGCATCAAGTTCATGAACTAAGAAAAAACCATTAATTGAGTCTTCATGCTTATTAAGGGGATGTTTGTTGCTTCTTTTTTTAGTTCTTGTTTGTTCTTTGACTTTGAAAATGAGAGTTTTAGGTGTTTGGTTGGATATCTCATGTTTGCTTTTTGCAACTAAAAGTAGTTTTTTTTTTTATAAAGGCACAAAATGCCTGCTTTTTGGAGAGGCAACTTTTTCAAGTAGAAAACAGCAAACCATAACAGGAAACAACAAATATCAAGATCGAATAGTAAGTAAAACAAACGGGACCTAAAAATCATCAATTGAGACCTCATCGACAATCATTCGATTGAACAGTTTTAACTCATTTTGAACAAACACAAAAATCTTTATTGCTTATATTAAATAATCACTGTTTGTAATTTTAGAATAGAATGAAGCCTTAATTGATGATTTTTTATTCGTTTAGGGAGCTGATCGATGAATTTGATAATTTGAAATCCTAATTTATTGTGAAATTTAGTTTCAAGCTTTAGTTAAAATTAGTGTTGCGCCTTAAACTTAGTGTTGGTAAATACTTTATTTTTCAACCAAAATTGAAGAAGAATTTTAATCTTAAATCTGACGCATGATTTTTTTTATTTTTTTTACAAATTCACACGAAGGTGCAGTGTATAACAAATTCGATGTGGTGAGTTTACTATTTTATAGGTGCATCATTTCAAGCTCATGCTTATAAGATTCTAATTAAAAAATAGTTAAAGTTTATTCTCAGTATATTATCATAACATAGTGTTGAACAAACTACATCTTTGTAGTTCGAAGTATAGTAAGTCTAGAAATATCAATCTTCTGTGTTTAGTAATCTATTAGCATTTTCACATTTTGCACAATTTATATCTTGCAAAATATCTTCTAGTTGTGTGAATATGGATTGATGGTCCATCAATTTTATATAAATTTAATACTCTATGTTTATTTTTATTGTGTGCTTTGACCCAACAGACTACTAAATGTTTCATTTAGCATGTGTATGCATACCAAGTAAGATTCGTACATTCATGTATAACCAATCTACAATAGAGTTTCAAAGGACCTTTTTTCATATATAATAGGAGAAGATACATCTGAACAAAAGATGACAGGAAGAGTAGGCAACATCTTACACGAGAACTGGCACACCTACAACTACACTTGCCATAAAAAAAAACTACTTCAATACAACATCTGGAATACATAGCAGGAACTATCAACATATGTAGGTGTTGTGTTCCACAAAAGTAGGCCTATTTATATAGCTAAGTAATACAGAAGTTGCACGAACTGCCTTTCAAGGTTGTGTTAACCACAGAAAACAGCCAGTTAAATATCCTCCAGGGGAAATACACCTTTTCTAGCAGCCATTTTCTTCAGTCTTTTTTTTTTGGTTCAGTTCTTTTGGCTGGAATTTGTTCAGGAGCAGAAGCCCTGCAGCAAATGATGAAACGGAAAATATTGTGGAAGCAAAGAAAGAATGAAAATACATATATTACACAAAGGAAAAGAGCATGCGATATACCTAGGCTCTAAATACATATACCAAGGCTTTTGAGAAGTCAGTCTTTGCTTGTTTCAAGCTATCTCTTTCTTCCTTGGCTGCACACATATCACCTTCAGCCTATGCAAGCCTTGAATTGAGGTCCTCCAGTTGTCCTTCTAATTCTTTCACCCTGGCCTCTAAAGCTCCATACAAAGGCATGTTCATTTTAGAACTACCATCCATAAAAGGGAGGGATATTAGATCATCATTGCAGGGGAAAAGGGATTCAAAATCTATATCATGACTTTTAGGTAATGGGCAGCCAAGGTTAGCCTTTGGTTGAGTAAGGAGGCTTAAGTAGATTGTTCAGAAGGGATCTTATAGTTGACATCAATAACAGTAAATTTGTAAATTGTTCTGAGGTGATACAACAGGTCTAGGGAGGCAAAATGCCTAGCTTCTTTATGGCTTCTAGTACTTGTTCCTATAAAAACATGAACAACATGAACCCCTTGTTCATCCAAGCATGGTATAGAAAGATGGCAGCCATATTCATTTCTCTGAAGATCAAAAAAATCTTGAAAGGTGGGAGGCGGCAAGCTGAGCCGTGATAGGAAGTCAGGTAGGATGTTGGTGAAAGGAACAACCAATGTGAACATCTGCAGCAAAGTGGAAAATTTAGCAAACTTTAATAAAGAGAAAAATAAGTAAAGAAAGCTGTCTAAGGAGGGAAGAAAGTATAAAGCTATTCCAAAAGGACTGCCAAAAGGATAGAGTCAGCAGGAAACTAACTGTATAAAAACCTGAAGAAGTTTTATAGGCTTGAGAGAAAAAGGAATGCTAACATAAATGTGCCAAAAATGAGAAGGGGGGGGGGGGGGGGTAGTGGCCTTTTATAGCAAGTAGTAAGGAATAAGGAATGAATAATAAATGAATTAAGATGTTGATATATGGTGAGCACATCAAGCATTAAATGCAGGTCATAAATGGGCTTAAGCACTAATTCATTGCTTTCTCATTTACCTATGCACTTAGAGGTTAATATCCTGACAGAAAATAGTAGCATAAGGAGGTTGGATAATATATGCCTTAAAGGAAATAAGTCAGAGCATATAAAAATAAATTGCTTCCAAAATGCAGGTATTAAATACAGCTGATATGAAAAGACTGGGAGCCCAAAATGTAAAAATTAATTAGCTAAAACAAAGAAAAAAGTAAGCTTAGGGACTTAGTTCCAATAAACAATAATAAATGTAGGAGGGTGGCATCAATTGTAACAAGGCAGACATAAAATCTGAAAGATTATACCATACATTAATTGAGATTTGAAAAGATCTTTCAGAAAATGAAAATCTAGACAAAATAAAACTGCAGGCATAGAATCTGAAAGATTACACAATACATTAATTGAGATTTGAATTTTTTTTTAGAAAATGAAAATTTAGACAAAATAAAAAGAGAAGTTTTTGTGCCAAAAAGAACACACGAGGCATGCAAGGAAGACCCAAGTACAGGGACCAACCATGCTGAAGAAGTAATGCAACAGATCACACTCAATTATCTTAAAGGAATGAAACAGTTTACCTTAAAGTTATGGAGAATAGTCCACTGTGAGGCTTGGCTCTTATGGATATTCGGTTTCTCTCGGTGCACAGATGGACATTGTTATCGAAACTGATAAGAAACCAGTCCAGTTCACCGATTTGAATTCCCAATGAAACCAATCCAATAATATAGTCCACGATATTTGCTTTTTCGATGGTCTGACAAAGCCTTGGTCTAGTATCGGATTTGAGGAGAAATATTTGAAGCGAAAGCCATCTGCAGATGGAAAGGAACTCATTTCAGGCCGAATCCAAAGAAACCTAAAAAGTTGGACAATTAAGAAGAAATTAGGGATAAATTAAGCTAAATAACGTGATGGGAAAGTAGATAAAGAAAAGAAGATTAGCGATGAAAGAGAACACCAAAAAATAAAAAACAATCTACACATGTTCGGAGTAGGATGTATAAGATAGAGATTCATTGACGATGAAATATAGAAAGGAAAAATGTGTTTCCAAGTAACATGCCCCTACAGAATTGCAAGTAAACCACCTACATCAGATCCAACTCAAATAAAATACAAAACAAAAGGCAATAAGAAAAGCATAAAATCATCGCTACGGACTGAATCAGAGATAATTAAAAGCTCAAATCGTCAACCATGTCACAAAGATGCTAGAAATATTACACACAACCACATGAAAATATAGGCATTTTCATATACAATCAGGGGAAAAAATCTCTAATAAAATGCATAACTAATAAAAAAACACAGTTAAGTAATAAGAAGAGTGACATATTTTCAAAACATCCAAAAGGAAAAGCATAAGTGTGCATAATGACCACCAAAATTAGGAAAATTACAAAAATGGAGATACATATAGAATGAGTGAAGGGCTATTATCTAAGAACAACATAAAGTAAAAATACATCTTGAAAGAAAATAGAAGCCAATGACAGAAAGATGACAAAAGGAAAGGAAAAAAAATCAAAGGCCAGAGTACAGGAAGAAAAGGGGATAAAAAAGGTTGAGAAGCTAGCATTACCCAAAAAAGACAGAAGAAAATTACACAGATGTAGATCAGAAATCAGAGGAACATGCGGTTAGAAGCAGCAAAAGGTTGAGAAGCTAGGATTACCAAAAAAAAACATAGAAGAAGCCATATAGATGTTACCCCTAAATCCAAATGAAAGAGAAATGTTTAAACTGAAAATGACATCATAAATAAATCCAACCATTGGTAAATTAAATGTATAATTCCATAACCTGTGACCATGAACAGTATAAAATGAGTTCACGGAGAGGATGCTGAATTTCGGTTCATAATGTGCAGAGAATTGTAATTCAAATGAATATAGATCAAGAAATTGAAACTAATGCAAATAAAACTCTAATTTATACTACGACGAAATTAATCATAAACCATTACACATACAACTAAAAAACTTCCCCAAAAACCATAGGCCTATTTTAGTACCTTATCCAAAAACAAAAAGGAAGACCCAATTTTTAAAGAAAAACGTTTGTCAATATGTAAACTAACACTAAAAAGAATAATAGATATCAAACAGAAATCAGTAAAAAACATTAGAAACCCAAAAAACCTGTAGAGCAATGACATTGACAAATTAAAATGCCATATAGAAAAAGGACTGTAAACCCTGATCTCAAGTCATTGGTGTTGAAACACCTTTCCACATGATTTTGATTTGACAAAATTATTTAACAAGAATTAAATCTCCATGATAAAAATATTCTAACACATTAAATTTAAATGCTTTGATTTATTTGTATTAATGTGTTTGTTCAATGTTGAGTTACTTGAATCTATAAGACATCAAGTTGTAAGGCCCAAAGGCCCACAAGAGAAAGTCAAGCCCAAGTCAGCGTGACAATGCCTCACGGCCCAAGCAGATCAAACGTAGGTCGTACTGAGTAAAACGCAAGCCCAGCAATGAGAAGGATCGAGAAGCCTTCGAACAAAAGCTTCAAGACGAAGCTGCTGAGTTGAGCGACAAGATAGTCAGGTCAGCAGCTGGCCTGAATAAACTTAGAGACAAAGTATTTCTACTTCGGGTAAAGTTCAGAAGACGCAAAAAGCTGTCTATAAGACTTTACCATAAATGTGGAAACATTCTGTTCTGTCTGACAAAAAGCTGCTGAGCACTGCCGAAGACAGGAGATACAAGGTTTTGATTGGCCGAGGACGCTGAGCACGTACTGAGTGAAAGCGACAGGAAGACGTTGTTGAAACACCTTTCCACATGATTTTGATTTGACAAAATTATTTAAGTAATTGATAAAAAATATTCTAACACATTAAATTTAAATGCTTTGATTTATTTATACTAATGTGTTTGTTCAATGTTGAGTTTATTTATCCATAAGACATTAAGATTTAAAGTCTAAAAGCCCATGAGTGGAAGTCAAGCCCAAGTCAACATAATCAAGACCTCACGGCCCAAGAAGATGAATCGAAGTCATTTCAAGCAAAACGACGACTCAGCATGAAGAAGGATCGAGAAGCCTTCTAGCAAAAGCTTCAAGAGAAAGCTGTTGAGTCAAGCGACAAGCAGTCAGGACAGCGGCAGACAAGGATCAACTTCTAGACAAAGTATTTCTACTTTGGGTAAAGATTCAGAAGGCGCAAGAAACTATCTGGAAGACTTTGCCAAAAATGTCGAAACATTCTGTTTGCCAGACGAAAAGCTACCGAGCACTGTCGCGGACAGAAGATGCAAGAATCTCATTGGGCAACAACACTGAGCACGTACTGAGTGACAACGACAGGAAGCCGTTTCCCTCCAACGGTTATTTCGAAATTTGAAATGACCAGGTGCCTAAAGTGTCACTATATAAAGGCCTCTCATTTGCTTCATTTGATGCAGATCTTCAACTAGTCAAAACGCTGACCAAAATTTCTACAAGAAGTTCTGTGAGAAAAGCAAAGCAAAAACCTTACACCAATTTCCATATTATTGTGTAAAAGTCTAGAGTGATTTTCAATCATCTAAAGTGTCTTAGCAATTATTGTTTAGGACAAACACTTTATCATTTCTAGAAGAATAGAAAGGAGAGGCTGAGTACTCGGTTATAGTACTCAGCGGTAGATATAGGAGTGAGTAGAGGTATATAGGAAGGTACTCTTGTATACTCAGCTTCTATTGTAAAAGGTTTCGTGCTCTACCTTTAAAGAGCTCAGTAGAGAATTCGAAAAGCTCGGAATGAGTTCCGGGGACTGGACGTAGGCGGAGAGGCCGAACCAGGATAAGTCTGCTGAGTAATATCTTTCTAACCCTTAAACTCCTTTACATATTGCTTGCTATAAAACTGACTAAGTAACGAGCTCACACTGAGTTAAGTATACTAAGAAGCTAAGTTCAGGAATAGACTCCAAGTGTTATTTCCTGACTCAAGGAAAGAAACAGACTTAGTCACAAGTTGACTAAGCTTGTGTCTTCAAACTGCTTAGTCACGCTGTGTCAACCTTTTCATAAGAAAAGAAGTCAGCCTTAACGGACAAAATTTTAAATAGTTCCTATCCCCCCCTTGGAACTAACTTGTCACGTTATAAGGGACCAACAAGTGGTATCAGAGCTTAAAAGCTCACTGTGCAAGGTTTAACTACCTTGAGCTGATCCCCACTATGGCTGAGAACAGCACTCAATTCCTCCCAGGAAATCAGACAACTCAGATTTTACTTGAGGGGCTGTCCATTACTCGGCCTCCTCTATTCTTCGGGTCTAACTATACTTTTTGGAAGAATATAATGAAAAATTTCATTCAGGCAACAAATATGAGTGCATGGCTATCTATAGTCTAAGGCCCATTTGTTCCTGTTGAAACTATTGACGGCTAAACGGTTGTTAAAGCTGAGACTAAATGGACAGAAGATGATCTCAAAAAGCTACAAAATCATGCTTCGGCTATAAACATGCTTCACTGTGCGTTAGATGCTGCAGAATACAACAAGATTTCAGGTTATGAGTCAGCGCAGGAGATCTGGAAGAAGCTGGAGGTCACCTATGAAGGAACCAACAAGGTGAAGGAATCCAAGGTCAACCAGCACATGAGGTTGTACGAGCTGTTTGAAATGAATGATGATGAAGGAATCTCTGACATGAACGCAAGGTTCACAAACATAATCAACGAGCTTAAGAGACTTGGAAAGATCTTCACTGAGGAAGAGCAAGTCAAGAAGATTCTTAGGAGTCTTCCTAAAAGCTGGCAAGCAAAGAAAACTGTTGTTAAGGAAGCTCAAGACTTAACCACCTATAAGTATGATGAACTCATTGGCTCACTGCTGACCCACGAGATATCAATGAAGAACTTCGAGGTGAAGGAAAAGTCTGAAGATAAGAAGCAAAAGTCTCTTGTCATGAAAGCTGACTCCACTGATGGGAGCTTAACAGACGATGAAGAAATGGCTATGTTCACTAGAAAGATGAAAAGACTGTTCAGAAAGAATGAAAAATATTCTAAGAAGCCTTACAAGAAGTTTGTTAAGTACAAAGCTGAGTCCAGCGACAACAAGTACAAGAAGGACAGCTCAAAGCCCATTACATGCTTTGAATGTCATCAAACTGGCCATATCAAGTCAAGTTGTCCCACGCTGAGGAAAGAAAGGAAGAACGGCAAGAAGGCAATGGTGGCAACCTGGAGTGATAGTGATGAGTCATCATCATCAGAAGCTGATGCCATTGAGTCAGTAAAGATCTGCTTCATGGCAGATGAGCTTGCTGAGCCTTGTATTTCTGAGCATATTGACCCCTCCATTGCATCTGACGATGAGGAACACTCAACTGAGGTAATATCACTACCCTTGCTCTGAAATGAAATGGTTAATGCCCTGAGTGACCTCTACACACTTGTCAAAAAGTGTAATAAAAAGGTTAGAGCACTCAGCAGGCGATGTGACGAGGTTGAGGAGGTCAAACTGAGTGACCTTCGATATCTTCTCCAAGACAACTCAACTTTGCATAGTAATGTAGAAATTATGCAAAAGTTTGTCTCTGAGGTCCAATCAGATTCTAAGAAACTGAGAAAGGATGTCACATCTATTCAGAACCAACTTAAGGTTCCGAATAAAAGAAATTTTCCTCTGAACACTGAGTACCGAAGTACTAGTCAGCAGAGATGGAATCCTCAGCGGAATGTCCAGTGTGACTTCTGTGGGAAGAAAGGACACACCATAAAGGTTTGCTGGCACGCTCAGCACTGGGGTGCTGACCAGTCAGTGAGACATCCTAAACGGAAGGTCAGCTGTGACTTCTGTGGAAAGAATGGACATACTGTCCAAGTATGTCGTCATAAAATGAAATATGATGCTTTACCTGTTGAACCTAACAAACAAGGACCCAAAAATAATTGGGTACCTAAAAGCAACTAGCTATATTGCAGGTAAGCCTGAGGTGTGCTGAGAAGTCAAAGATGTGGTACATTGACAGCGCATGCTCGAGGTATATGATTGGTGATGAAACTCAGTTCATCATATTTGTGCGTAAACGAGGAGGAAGTGTAAGTTTTGGAGACAACAAAAAGGGTAAGATAGTAGGGTCAGGAACCATTGGTGGTAATCCTACTATTGAGTCAGTCTCCCTAGTCAGCGGACTCAAATATAACTTACTCAGCGTAGCTCAGCTATGTGACAATGGGAGAAAAGTTATATTTGATGACACTGGATGTAAAATATTCGAGGGTAAAAAAAATGAGTTAATTTTAACTGCCCCTCGTATTGATAATGTCTTTATGCTGAACTTAGAAAAGAAGTTTTCAAAAACTGTATGCTTAGTGTCAAAGGAAGAAAATTCATGGCTATGGCACATGAGACTTGGTCATGTAAGCATGGACCTCCTGGCCAAATTAGCAAGAAAGCAATTGGTTGAGGGACTGCCAGAACTTAAGTTTGAAAAAGATCAATTATGCCACGCTTGCCAAGCTGGAAAACAAACCAAACAATCTTTTCATAGTAAAAACATTATCTCAACTAAGCGTCCATTAGAGTTACTACACTTGGATCTCTTCGATCCAGTCCAGCCACTGAGCTTGGGTGGAAGAAGATTTTCTTTGGTCATTGTAGATGACTTTTCTCGGTCTGATTCTCCTGAACCTCTCCAAGCTGGCCAATGGCTTCATCTAAGTCATTCACGACCGCCTCGCTCCTCAAAGACCCCTTGATACCATACTTGGAGAACCAATACTTCCCCAAATCAGGTTTGATCACCTACACGTAGAAAGCAAAAGATCAGAATCTATAAGCCGAAGAACAAGGAAAAGTAAGGCGGTCGTACCTGCTCTTGGTTGGAACTCAACCAGTCCGTCCTAGGCTTCCCGGCTCTCAAGGCATTCGCCAGCAATTTCTCCCCACTAGCAGCAGATGATCTTGTTTTCTTACTCGGGGGGATCACGACACCCTCCAAAGGGCGTTTTTCGTCCCTCTTGCTGGGATTCGCCTCCTGCACATTCTTCTGGGCCTCCGGCTCCTTCTATTTCTTACGCCTCTCTACAAGGGCGCGACTGGCTTCAGACAAATCCCTGACAAGGGAACAACAAAATAATCAAAGTTCAAGGACAGAACAAAGGTACCTTCATCAAGTTGAGTAAACTTTACGTAAGTAATCTCAGTCCCCACTCTACGGACTAGGGGAACGTCATTCATCATGAATTCCAGAGCATCGGTGTATGTCCAGAAATCTGTTTTGATGCTCTTCATGATATTCGCCACTTTTTCATCCGCATCAGTCAGTATACGCAAATCTCCAGCCATATGTTGAGGCTTAAAGTTCCAGTTCAACGGGAATCCAATAGATCCACTCTTTTCCACTTTGACAAAGAAAAAACTTGTCGTCCCAGAGATGGACTTTTGACATTTTATCACTAAAAGGCGAATAACTTTTGAATTTGGCAAAAGTGATGAAAGATTCGGTTTGACGTTTTGAAGGCTTGTGAAGAGATCGGAAGACCCGGGGAGTACAGGTTACCCCCAGATTTGATGCAAGAAAGTAATCTAAAGCTATGTCCAACCAACCATTCAGATGTAGCTGGCTAACAGTGATCCAAAAAAATTCCAAAATATCCCCCATCATCCGGGGAAGAGGAAGGCGGAATCCCCTCTCAACGTGGCTTTTATATACAGAAAGATATCCCCTAGGGGGACAGGCGGGTCGTTGATGAGCAGCCGCCAATGCGGTCTCATAATTTTTGATCCAAGGATAACGATCCACCAAGTCGGCAAGATCCGCGGGGCTCATACGAGATGAAGTAATATCAACACGAGGTTTCTTTTTTCTAATCGGAGTTGAAGGAGAAGCCTCCATTCCAGAAAGAGTTCTAAGGTCTATCGCCGGCGCAATAAAAGCTACCGCGGCGGAAGGGTTCTGAATTTCAATTAAACTGGGGCAATGATTCCTACGCTCCCTCACATCAATTCGCAACTCCGACAAATCGCAACTAGGGGTACTCTCAGAGGAACTTGAGTTCTCGGAAGAAGTCCAACTAAACGAAGGCTCAGATTGGGTAGTCAAATCGAAGAGTTCAGTGGTAGAACCAGAAGAAGAACTCATAAAAACCCAGATGACAACAAAAAACAGAGCAAAAAGGTCAACTTACATGGAAAATCGGAAGCTTCAAGGATTCTTGGCACAGGAAAAGCTCTGGAAAAATGCAAGCAAAGGTTGGAGGAAAATTAGCAAATGAGAAAGAAAGAGTCTGAAAAGGTGCCGCCACTTACCTCGAGCGATGTGTCCAAGACACCTGTCGCGCGGTGGATGGTCTGGAACAGAGCGGTAATTAATGCGATGCATCATGACGGCACGCCAGGAAGTGCAAAAGCCCCAAAGGACTTTAAAGATACTTTAGGGGGGCTTATGATAACATCGAGATATTATTTACGGGATCGAAAGGGATATTAACCAAAACGACCGCGTATTCGGATGATCGGGAAAGTTATGGCGTATCAAGCAAGCTACCAAAGTGGCGGATCACAGGGATTCCCCTACACGCTATCCATAGTCAAACCTATGGGAGACCCGCCATCCTGCCTCGATCCGCCCAATGAGCGGCTGAGCCGACTCCCGATAAAGACACTAATGAACCATTAATGAGCTAACGGTCATACTTGAATAAGATCAGTAATCGCTATTAATGAGGCATTAATGGAGACTTTCTAGTTACTTGGAGTTACGACTACATGACTATAAATAGCTTGTATCCCAAGCTATTGAGGTACACATTCACGCTCTCCTAAACCCTATTTTGTCATTACCGTTTATTCCCATTACTATATACTGACTTTGGCATCGGAGCTTCCCTCCACCGATCCCAACGGCGCCCCTACAGGGAAGGAATCCGATCGAGAGTTCATCACCAGTTATCATAATGGAATGACCATTACAATAGAGTCATTACCGTGTTTGGATTAATCTATTATTTTTATCGTAATGGAGTCACAATTACATCACTCCATTTTTCTTTACAAATTTATGTAATGAGGATTACATAAAAAATATGCATGAATTCCCATTATGACTAGCTCAAATATATTTTTATTATTTATATTTATTATCCACAATTTTTATTAAACGGTAAAATATAAAATAAGAAAAACATGAAAAATACGAAGAACAGGGAAAATGTGAAAACGGAAAAACACGAAACATAGAGAAAATGGAAAAATATGAAAAATGAGAAAAAACATGAAACACGAAAAACAAAAAATTGAGAAAAAGACGAAAGATAGGGAAAACGTGAAAATGCGGAAACGGGAAATGGAAAAGACGTGAAAAACTAAAAACGTGAAAAACAAGAAAAATACAAAAAAAAAAAGAGTGAAAACGCAAAAACACAAAAATGGAAAAAACAAACAAAAATTAACAAGTTTTTAACAATCGTATATGGATGATGTTCTCGTACATATAAAAATTTGAGAATAATTGAAGTTTCTAACTACATTTGAGAAAACAAACATAAGTATTGTAATAATAATTATATTTCACCATTTTTTTTAAAAAATTTGCTTATATTTGTAATGGAATCATTAGCACATTGCATTACATTACAACATTGATTACATTACATTGCATCACACCATACCGAACGGAACCTAAATATCTTAGATATAATTGATAATTTGAGATCTGAAGTGATAGTTAAATACCAGTCAAACCGATTTTTTCTAATTTTCAATAACGACTAAAATTGATCTTGCTTGAAAACATTAGTTAATGCACTATTTCATACGTTAAAACTAAATATGTACTTTCCTTAAAACACGAGGGTTAAATTTGGACTTTGCCCGATATCTTATATATACAATAATTTGGTTCGAGTCGGTTTTGTTGACCCGGAATTTCATCGTGTAATAGGTTAGCAAGCAACCGGGTGCATATGAGGAACCGGGCCAGCAGTAAGCCCAATCCTGGCCCCGATAGTTGAGCTGGGTCGGACTATTCACAATCCCTAATTCCACCTCACTACTTTGTGCTCGAATCGGTATTATCCCTACGCCCGCACTCTTTCATTTTCCCTCTCACTAGTCACTCGCTGCTGCTGCTGATTTTTCCAATTTCTTCCCTCACTAGCTTCTTGGGGAGCTTCTCGCCGCAGCCGGAATCCTACCTATCTTCATCATGCATTGCTCAAGTAAATAACTTCTTTCTTTTTCTTACTTTTTTCCTCTTTTGCATTCACAACTACTTCAATTCTTTCTCATGGGTTTATGGATCTCTGTTTTTTTTTAATTGATTCTGCTACATTATTTTCAGTATCCGGCGAGGTGCCGGAAGATCCTGTGGTCTCTAAGAAGTCTGGGCTTCTATACGAGAAGCGTCTAATCGAGAGGCACATATCCGTATGTTTTTTTTCTTGATCTTTTTCGCATTTTCTACTATTTAGGGTTGTTTCTTCTGAAATTTCTATCGCTGGCAGCATGAATGCGTTTCTTTTTTTTTACTAGAAGGGAAATGTTTAAGGAACCATATCGTTAAGTGAACATGTCTGGTTTAGGGTTTTGATGAGGACCACGTTTGATAACTCAAAGAAACAAGTGTATGGGAAGTCAAAAGTTGGAATATTGAATTACTTTATTCGAGGATGTAAGGTAGCAAAACACTTCTGTACTACTTAGTCCGTATTTACTGAGGCATCTTTGCAATGTTGGTCTTAGAAAACCAGGATTAGAATTAATGAATTGTGTACCTGATAAAACAGTGGCTTCTATGTATTTAAAGGTGATTGCTTAGAGTGTAGTTCTATATCTTTTGAGCAATTTCTCTCTCCTTTTTACACAATTGTATTTTCCTTTTTCTTTGCGAAGTATTCCAGTTTAGCTGTTTTCCATATAATTTAGTTTTGTGCTTGATAAACACTTTGTTTTTGTTTGCCATCTTATTAGGATTATGGGAAATGCCCAATCACTGGGGAACCACATACAATGGATGACATTGTACCAGTCAAAACAGGCAAGGTATGCCTGTTTCTTTTTCTATTAGAGATTGTTGTAAAAAACTTTTCATATTTTCATTATTGGTTGATCTTTTTTTTTCTTTCCTTAGATTGTGAAGCCAAGAACTATACAGACTGCAAGCATCCCTGGGATGCTTGGAATGTTCCAGAATGTATGTACACCTGCTAACTTGATTTTGCACCTTTTTATTTTTTGGTTCATCTTATGGCATGAGGTTCTTATACCTTCAGATGGAAATCAGCTTGTTTTGATTTTTTATTGTGTTCTGTAAAGTTCTACTTTTAGTTCTCAATTATTTATTGAGATAATCCAGATTGTTATTTTAAGGGCACTAGTTTGCTCTGTATCACTGTGTTAACACCCCAATTTTATTTTATGCGGTGAGGATGCTTTTATCTATTGATTTGACATTAATCTTCAACATGATGTCTATAACTATAATTAGTAAATGCATGATCATGGGCGTTTATAAAAAACGTCCTTTTGTTTTTTCAAGCGATTGTGAAATTATGATGTGTTCGTATTGAGTTAATCTAGAATAGTAATGCAATAGTATGTAGTATTTGCCTTTTCACTCTTGGCGCAACGGTAAACGTTGTTGTCGTGTGACCAAGAGGTCACGGGTTCGAGTCTTAGGAGCGGCCTCTTGCCAAATAAATTGGCAGGGGAAGGCTTGCCCCCAGCACACCCTTGTGGTGGGACCCCTCCCCGGACCCTCGCTCAGCGGGGACGCGTAGTGTGATCGGGCCGCCCTTTTTTTTTTTTTTTAGATAAGTATGTGTCTAGCTGCTCTTTTATTCCTTTCTAGCAGTTCAATTTACCCTATGTATAGTATTACAAGATCTTGTATCTTATGGAAATGTGCATGCTTTCTACTTTTTTTTTCTTTTTTCTTTTTTTTCTTTTCTAAGTTTGCTTTTAAAGTCATTAGGTTTATTTACTTACAGGAATGGGATGGTCTAATGTTATCCAATTTTGCATTGGAGCAACAACTACATACAGCTAGACAAGAGCTAAGTCATGCATTATACCAGGTAATTTACCAAGGTCGTGTGCTTGCTAATATTTCATGATCCAATGCTGACAGTGCTCTGCATCATCATTTAATTAATGTACAATTAATAGTATTTTTTTTGCCACCATTCATTTTAATACCTGGGGGTATTGTATTCTCCTGGCCCTTTTTTCCTAACCTGCTATTCTTCTCTATTTTTTACTAAGTCCTATTTAATATGGCATAATTCTTCATCACAATGAGCATGAATCCTCGTGAATGCAGTTTTCCATTATGTCATGCAATATGACAATGGCCTTCCATGGTCCGGTAAACTCAATTCATAAATTTTGTAGAAGCATTTCTTGGAAGTGATGCACGTTCTTTTGTTTGCAAAACCAAATATTCTTGAGGCATATTTTTCTGCAGTATTAGAGATGGATGGTAATGAATACCGGAGACAGTTTGATCCAGAGATTTTTTACCGCTAGCTCTTTTTTCTTCCTCACTTTTGAAGTGTGAGTTTATAGTATTAGAGATGGATGGTAATTAATACTGGAGGTAGTTCAATCCTGAGATATTTTAGTGCAAACTCTTTTTCTTTTCCCTGACATTTAAGTGTGACTTTGTATAAGACCTCTGTGATCCAATGAAATTTTTTAAATACAATGCAGCAGACCAAGTGTTCATCTTTGTTCTTTTGAAATATATATATATATATATATATATTTGTTTTTGTTTTTTTTGGTTGAGAGGTTAGATGCTTGCAGGTTAAAAGGGTATTTGGAAAAGGTTTTGGTTTGGGCTTTCTTGAGTTTTAATGTAACTTTTATATCTGGGCATTTTAACAAGTCTAGCTTGGTCGTCGTGTTCTACTGGCCTGAAAATTAGTTGCAGGCTTAGGCTTGATTAGTAACTGATGCAATATGCCATGTAATAAAGAGATGATAAGAATCAAGAAATATATAAAGTTGCTGAGCGAAAGCAAGCTTGATCTGATCCTCTCATACACTCTTTAAGATAAATTGGTAAATAAATTATATCTAGAAATCTACAACTAAGAAATTTTATTGTTTGAATTGGTCTATCTATCTAGAAGATGAGGTGTTTCTTTTTGCAATTCTATCTAAAAGGAAGTTTACTTTGTGGTTGAGAGGTCTAATTATTCTCAAATTGGAATTGCCTTTTAGATCATTCCTGGACCCTTTTTTTTGCCTTACAAACATAATTTGCTTTCTTCTAACAATTTCAACTTTGGAGTCCACACCATTAGTTTTTTCATGTGTTTAAGCCCCTTGAGGCATTAACAAACATGGAATTTTAATTTTAGCTTCAATCATGTTTTAGTAGTTATTTAATCAATTTTCAATGTTCAGATTCAAACTGCTGGTTGTGCTATCAAAGTTTTGATAGTTCGGATCTGTTGAAAGTATTATTTCTTTACTTTATTGTTCATTTGAACAGCATGATGCTGCTTGCCGTGTGATTGCAAGACTTAAAAAGGAAAGGGATGAAGCAAGATCATTGCTTGCACAGGCGGAGAGGCAATTACCTACTTTACCCACAACGGCCGCTACAGTAAATGCTACTGCTCTTACCAATGGAAAGAGAGGTAGATCCTTGTATTCTTCTGTTTACATGGCTGCTTTTATGATCATTAATGGCTCAATTAGAGTTTGATATTTCTGAAGCTGCTGAGGATGATGATTTGGGTCCTCCTGGAAAGAGAGTACGTACTGGAATTTCTACCGCCATTATTACTGAATTAACAGACTGCAACGCAGCTCTTTCACAACAGCGGAGAAAGCGGCAGGTAACATTTCTATGTTAATATTCAACTGCTTAACTTTGTAGATCGTGTTACGCAGCATACTTTTGAGAATCAGTGGGGTTTGATGCCCGTAATATCTTTGTTTGATGTATTAAAGAGATCCAGCGTATTAATGTCTTGTTTGATGTATTAAAGAGATCCAGCGTATTAATGTTGAATCTGTTTTTTTTTTTCTTTTGGATTTGATTTGTTATATTCTCTTCTCCATGTGGTTAGATTCCTCCAACGTTGGCTACAGCTGATTCTCTGGAGAGGTACACCCAACTTTCCAGTCACCCTCTTCACAAAACCAACAAGCCAGGCATTGTATCCCTCGATATTCATTATTCAAAGGTATGAAGCTCAGTAAAATTAATTTGTTCGATGTATATATGCCCCATGTGTTATTTGTATATTGGATCTTGTGGTCAATTGTGTGTGAGTTGTCTCTTCGTAGGTACTGATTCATCTTTGGTTTGTTCTAGCAATTGCTCTCATCTGTGGCACCCTGTTATATCTAGCTATTGGCAGGTTGTCCTTGTAATCCAATTAATGGAGTTTTGCAAGTCTACCTTGAGTATGCTTAGCCAATACTTCTCCTAAATGAATGCATGGAAAAACCTGAAGCCAATGACATAATATATTTCATTTTAAAAATCATAAGTGGCTGACTTTAGATGATACCGTCTCCTAACTTCAAATCATGCGTGTGTTGAGGCTATTGCATGTGGAAGGTTTCTTTTTTGAGAATATCAGAGTTTGGGGCTTATTTACTTGGGTGCATCCTTTATACTGTTCTTACTTCACTGTGAAATATGAGCATTAGCGTAATGGCATATTTTGTTTTAGCTATCGAGATGAATGAATCTTTTTCTGTGGTCTCCAGGACATCATTGCTACTGGAGGGGTTGATTCTACTGCAGTACTCTTTGATCGCCCATCAGGACAGATATTATCTACACTCAGTGGTCATTCAAAGAAGGTTTTTATTTTCTCGACAGCCCTTTCATTTGTGGGAGGTCTCTTGGCTAATTGATCCCTGTTTTGGTAGGTTACTAGTGTGAAATTTGTAGCTGATGGTGGATTGTTTTTAACTGGTTCAGCTGACAAGGTAACCCAAATTCAACTCAATTTATTTGCAGTTTAGTAGTTATGGTTTCACTGTAGTTTTCCTCCGTTCATATACTGAACCCCGATGTGTCAGTCAATTTCACCAATATTCTTTATGTACCTTTTTCTATTTTGTGTATAGAAGAATTTTCTGATTTTAGGAGATATCTTGTGTTGTATTCTAACCTAACCCTCCTATGATGTTTTGTGATTTATTCTGCTATGTAACATAAATCTATCAACTAGGGGTGTTCAAACTTGGGTTGGGTGGGTTACAATTTGATTTTTACCCAACCCATGTAAGGATACTATTTCATGGGTTGGGTGGGGTTATGTGGGTTGCAATAATTCTTTTTTAGGTGGGTTAGATGGGTTGGGTTATATGGGTTGGGTGGGTTATAGTGGGTTCAAACTTATTTTGTTTCTTTACTATTTTTCTTCTATTTTTTTTAATCTCAAATAGTGTAGGTTAAATAGTAAAAAAGTTAAATTGATATTACGTGGTTTAAAATATTATTTTGTTCTTTTTATTTTATCGAACAACAAATCTCAAATAATAATAAAATATAAAAGATGTAAAGATTAAAATTTCTGGAATTCCAGAATTTCTGAAATTCTGAAATTTTTGAAATTCCAGAATTTTCAAAAGTCCAGAATTTCCGGAATTTCTAAAATTTCAGAATTTTTAAAATGTCAGAATTTTCGAAATTCTGGAATTTCAGAATTTCCGAATTTCTAGAATTTTCAAAATTCTAGAATTTCGGATTCTGGAATTCCAGAATTTCAAAAATTTTGAAATTCCAGAATTTTCGGATTCTGGAATTCTAAAATTTCCAGATTCTGGAATTTTAAAATTTCTTTAATTCCAGAATTTCAAAATTTTTAAAATTCAAGTTCCAAAATTTCCAGAATTTAATCATTTTTGAAGTTCCAGATTTCTTTGAAATTCTAGAAATCTGAAAGTTCAAAAATTCCAGAGGTCTGAAATTCCAGAAAAAATTGGGTTGGGTTGGATTGGTGGATTGGGTAACCCAACCAATTTTGAACACCCCTACTGTCAACATCTAGCAATGATGTTTTGATCTATAAAGTATTGCTATAAGCTTCACATTGACTACTGTGATGTTTTGACTTATATAGTATTGATATATATTTTGAGCCGATTACTTTTTATTTTATGTTTGACATATCATGAATCATGGTGTCCAAAAATATCCTACTCTAAGTAACTAGCATTTATATTTTATTTATATTTATATTTGTTTATAATTATTTTTGCAATTTTGCAGACTGTTCGTGTATGGCAAGGAGCTGAAGATGGTAATTATGATTGCAAGCATATTTTGAAGGATCATACTGCTGAGGTAATTTTTGTTCCACGGCCATGTTTTAAAATAACGACCTTTGGATGTAGAATTTTTTTTTTTGAAGTTGTGGATGATATTTGATAAATCGAATTATTTGTTAATTTCAAGGGTTTCACTTCTATGTTCAATTTGAATGCATAGGTTATATGTGTTATTTGTACTAAATAGGTAATCAATCTCTAGCAATGCTTCCTTAGAAGCATATACTGAAAAGGCTAAAGTGGTTGTGATTATCTCCACATGAGCACTGATTGATGCAAATTAGGAAGCTCCTGATGTTAAAGATTTCCAGCATCTAGCTTAAGGCCCATCCGCCTCTAGTATCAGCATGTTGACTTGCACAATGCAGGCACTGTTCATGAGATGCATGCCTAGGCTCCAAGGCATGTGCCTCAAGTTAAGTGCAAGACACACAAAGCTTGGATTGTAGTGTGGTCTTTATATTTTGTGTTATTCTTATTATTATTGACTTATAAAAAGTGCAAGTGAAATTGAAGAGGATGCCTATCATATTGGATTAATTAGGAGAGAAAAGATGTCATTACTCCACTCCTAGCATTTGGAGAAGGCAAAATCCTCTGTATTTGAGGGCTAATACCCCACTTTGATTTCTACATGATATTGAGTTTCAGTACGAGTATATAAAAATGAAAAGGAAAGTAAAAGTACTAAAGTTGAATATGATAGTGGGGAGGTTTAAAGTTATTTTAAGTTTCATAACAAATAAATTATGGCTGTATTAGGAGTTATTGTTATTTAGTAGTTCAAATTACCATCTTAAGTGATTTGAAAGTCTTGTTTGTAGTTTGGACTTTGAAAACGTCAATATTAAGTTAATGCCTATTTTGTATCATGATTATTGCAGTATTACTGTAACATTACTGTATAAGCTTAGCTGTCTTATATTATGAAGCTTGGTTGTTCTTTTCTTTTCTTTTTCTGCCTCGCATCTATCAGGCATGTCCTTGAGCGTTGCACCTCTAATAAACTGTGAATATTCCAAATTCCATATGCTTCTCATCATGTTGTATTTCTTTAGAATGAATATTTGGTAGACCCATTTCAAATCTTTTGCTATCAAATTGAAATTACGAAGGCATCAGTTGTTGCAAGTTCTTTTCACTCTTGATTCTTTGTTTGAGCTGATTGTAACGCTTTTTGTTTTGTGCCGTTTTACCAAACATAAGATGGGTTTGTTTAATATCCTGCCAGGTGCAAGCTGTCACTGTACATGCCACAAACAACTACTTTGTAACAGCTTCAATGGACAATACATGGTGCTTCTATGATCTCTCATCTGGCTTATGCTTGACACAGGTCCTAACCTCTCTCTGCCTCTCCCCCACTTTCACATCCCATCTTAATTGCTTAAATTTTTCAGTTTCTTTCAGTGTCCTGTATTTGTACTATGAGTTGTTTTCCCTGCATACAATTACCAAATATAGTTAATTTCTTCCACATGGTTGTCATATGGTTGTACATATGGTGGATTCTTATGACCAGTACAAAGTTTTCGGTTGTAATTTCTTATTTGTAATTTGGATTTTAACCTGAAGTACCAGAGCCCATCGTTATGTAAGGAAATGAATAACTTTCACTCATTCAATCCAGATTGCTGGTATGATGTTCACTTTTGCAGGTTGCTGATTCTTCTAAGTCGGACTCTTCCAAACCTGAGGGGGGCTACACATCTGCAGCTTTTCATCCTGATGGTCTCATCCTTGGAACAGGGACCTCAGACGCCGTTGTAAAAATTTGGGATGTTAAAAGTCAGGTACTTGCACCGATATCAACCCTTTGATAATTCGAGAGGCTATAAACCTTTGTATGTTTATTGTTCTGGATAGTGGACAGCTGGGACAGAGACATTCAGATTCCTGCTGATCTGTCTTATTTTATTTTGTAAGAATTGCCCTTTCTTAAGGTTCACATTCTGCTGTCATATAATTGATTTACAGGCAAATGTTGCAAGATTTGATGGGCATGTTGGGGCAGTAACTGCCATATCTTTCTCAGAAAATGGTTACTTCCTAACGGTAATGAAACTTTTGCAAATCCGTTCCTATATGAATGATATGAATCTTACAAGCTGGTTGATGTGGTTAATCTGGAACAGACTGCTGCGCATGATAGTGTTAAACTATGGGATCTCCGTAAATTGAAGAATTTTCAGACAATCAATTTATATGATTCTGAGACACCAACAAACTCTGGTATGTGATTATGGTAATAATGTGATGCTTGGTCATGTATTGTCCCTAAGACCCTTACATAACCTTCTATCTTTCCAATGCCTACAATAATAATTAATTTTACTTAACATGCAATATAAAATCCTTGTGTAAGTGGTGATTGTTTCCTAGAATATCTGGTCCAGTAACGTTATCTTAGTTGGAGTAGAAAATGTCTCTTTTACCTCTCTTGGTCCAGTAGAATATTGTTTCCTAGAATATATGGTTCAGGTCAACTGATATTTTTGCACAGCTATACGGTGTCTTTAACTAATGGTGGAGTGGCTGAAGCCATTTAGTTTAGTTCCCATGATTATCTTTTCTCCTATGATGCTAACGGATCATGAAAAGATGTTCAATGCTAATTAGTTCTGGTGTTGCAGTGGAGTTCGATCAAAGTGGATGTTACCTTGGTGTTGCTGGCTCAGATATAAGGTGGGTGGCTAATAAATCATCCGCAAACACTAGATTTTATGTTTGTTTGAAAATATATTGAACTATAATTTTTTGAGGGCAATATAATTCCTGGTATTGCTCATCCCAGAGAAAGTTTTGGGCTGTCTGTAGTCTTATTTATTTTGTGACTTTATGTTACCGGATACCTCAAGATCCGGTCTTTTTATCTGCCTTCTAATTTTCTGACCTAAAGTTTCATTGCGTTGCTTGTGCTTTTTATAGAGTTTACCAAGTTGGCAGCGTTAAACAAGACTGGAATTGTATCAAGACTCTTCCAGATTTGTCTGGCACAGGTTCTTTTCTATTTATCTAGACTGGAGTTTACCAAGTTGTCTATTATTTATTTTTATTTGTTGCATCCATCTGGAACTATAGTGATTAACAGAGTATTATATTATGCTAAAATTGACAGGAAAAGTAACATGTGTAAAGTTCGGGCCTGATGCTAAATACTTAGCAGTAGGATCACTGGACCGAAATCTTCGAATATTTGGATTGCCTGGGGATGAAGCTCAAGAAGAGTCATGATTTCTCAGTGAGTTACCTGATTTTGGAAGTGGGCTTCATGCGGTTGCTTTTGCAGCTTCTATTGGGATGTATTGTAATCGGCAGTGGCGCGCTGATGTAGAACTTGAGTTGCTATAAATTATGGGGTATTGGCACCTTCCTTGTTTTTCTAGTTACTTGAGCCATACATCTAGGTGCAGGATCACATGAAATCGAAGAGATGAAATCGAAGCACCCATTGGAACTTTTATTTCTGTTGCTACTTTATATCCTTTGAATTGAAATGTTGTAAAATTTTCTTATTGCCATAAAAATAGCTACTTTTATTTTGATTATACTCAATTGTATGGGTTGAACTTCTAATGTTAGTTCTCAGTTAATCTAAACGAGTGATTGTTTATGCTCATTTGTATGGGTTGAACTTCTAATGTTAGTCAGTTAATTTAAACAATACTATAGGTACCAGTTCTGATTCGACCATCTAGATAAATATAGGAAAGCCTTTGCTTATCTTTGTTTTAATGTCGGTATTTTTTAAAGTAGGAAGAAAACATTGAAGGGAGCCCGCTGCTGCTTTTCCGTTAGCATGCACAATTTAAAATGAATATTAACTGTTTGAAAGCACAACACGATGAATGTCATCAGTTACACGAATGTATTAGATTTAATACGTCATTTGTTTTCTGAACTTGTCCAAAAAGGTCAATTGACCTTTTGAACTATTAAAGTGTTTCAATAGTCTCTTGAATTTATATAAAATGTTCAATTAGTCCTCTGAATATAAAATATTCAATTAGTCTTCTGAATTTGCGTAAAATGTAATCAATTGATCACATGATTGCAAAAAATAGTAAGGTAAATGCGGAAGATGTATTCCACATGTTTTAAAATGTTTATTACATAATTCAAGAATAGATTAAAAATAAAGTTATTATTTGTTCAAATATAAAACTTGTATTCTCTAATAGTACAACCGCATACTCCCGATCTTGATTGTTTTACTTTTTTTTTAAACGCGTGCAATATATTTTCCGCATTTAACTTACTTTTTTTTTGTAACCGAGTGATCAATTGATTACATTTTATGCAAGTTTAAGCGACTATTTGGACATTTTGAAAGGTCAGGCCTAATCAACCTTTTTGGACAAGTTCAGGAGACAAATGATGTATTAAGCCGATGTATTAATACACTATAAAATATCAAATATCACATTGCATCAAAAGGAAAGCACAATATATTGATGTTAACTGTTGCACTAATTGTATTAATACACTAAAATATCATCAAAAGGTTTGAGTCTCCAAATACTACAAAAATGAGATACCGACAACTGTGGGCTTCCTAGCTACTCTTTTAACCCTCTACTCTGTTACCTAAGCACAAGCTGTGTTTTTTAGAGAATGCCGATTCCAAAGAGATGAGGTCACTTCTCCTTTTGCAGCGAGCAATGACTTGTTCAGGAATTGACATTCTAGTATTTCACCAAAAGACAATCAATTCCATTCCATTCCATTGTTGAAAGAATAAATAAACAAACATCACGAATCAGAGATGACAAACTTCCGTTTCTTGAGTCAAGTTAGGTACTTTGATGAATGTGTAAATCCCCAAAGCTGCACGTGTAACAAATTACCATCAACATAAAGGAGAGTTAGTAATCTGGATAAAGCATCAGGATAAAGCATCTAACGTTGCTTACAACCAATAAATGGATAAAAATATGGATCAAAATATCAAATAGCAAATAGGCATTCATACGAACTGGCAAAAGCATGCAGCAATTGCAAGGTAAACTCAGCTGAGTAAAGCATTGCATTCTGAAACTACAAATCGATCATAGTAGGACTCGGCTGCTGCATATATTTTAGAGAAATACTTACTTTGCCACGCTGCAAATTCTTAATGACTGAATTCTTTCACTCTCATAAGCAAAAGAAGAGCCCTTTTTTCATTACTTTTTACTATACATAACAGAATTACAACCATCTAACTGACAAGGCAATATAAACTCGATCTAATTTTTTCTTAGACTACAAATGTACCTTTCAGATTCATCGATTGACCAAATATTAACCTAATGATGTATCATGTATGGTATTAATTGTATAATGCAAAATATCATCATAATAGACCTGAATCAGATCATCTGCAAATAAAAGAGAATAAGAACTACTTCATACGATGATCAACTGTATGATGCATGGACAATATTACAGTATTTAGGAGTTGCAAAAGGTACTATAAGGATAAAATGGAAACTAAAGGTAGCAGTAGTGCAAGATAATTTAAGCAAATGAGCAAAAGTAGATAATTTAAGCAAATGAGCAAAAGTAGGAATTGGAATAATGCTTGAGATTCGACAACCTTCAGGCATGATTCTAAATTGTAGAAGGTAATTACCTCAACGTTTTTTATATCAAACTCAGGTTTGTGTGCCAGACACATGTTCCCATAGGTTTCAGAAGGTCCACTAGTTCCATTTAACCTACCTCAAGGAAAAATAAGAGAAAAACAACATAAATAAAAAGGATTAAATGAAGTAACATCTAGATGATTTTCTATTTTTCTCTATGAACCAATTGAAGAAATTCAAAGTGGATTAGTAAAAAATTCAACTTACAGGTCTCCATCCAAGCACAAAGCAAAGTTGCTTCCACCACCAAGTGCTAGTAGGTCGTTTAAACACATGTAATAATATCGGTTTGCACCTATTTGCATTAGTCATTAGTCAGTTTATATGCATATTACGGGAAATATATTCGCAGCTTATTACTGCTGACAGGTTATGTAACTGCTAAAATTCCACAACCTTATCAGCTTCTATGCTATCAAGAACATAGCATACAAAATACTTCTTTTTCATTGAGGGATCACAATATCCATAGCGATTTGTTTATGCACGTTGCCATAAAGGATGACAACTTTGAAGTGCCTCTACTGAAATAAAGAATCAAATTGACCATAAAGCAAGAAACCGTTCTCTTTGAAAGAAAGAGAGATGATCAAACACTTATGAATGCAAAAGCTTCACATATGTGAAAATTGACTACTATGAACTGGAAACAGTAGTTGCATCTCTCAAAAGTGTTATGCATTTGACCTCACTCATTTCATTTTCGAAGAAGAAATTAAATTGATGTGAGAGCTTACCAGTTGGTCTAAATAGCCTTGGTTCACCATATATAGTTGTAAACACAAAAGATTGAACTGTCCCCTATCATTGAAATTGGAAAAAAGATAACCGTGTTCATAAAACATTTGAATTGTATAAAAGGAAACAGAATTAGAAGAAGTATTGTAAATGCACATAATATTAACTAAACAAGTGTTACCTGATATTTTCTCTTGGGTGTAGGTGTCAATGGACATTCTAGCAGACCACCAAATACAGCACCTTGTCTATCACCAACAACCTAGAAATTTATACCATAAGAACTCATCTTATCTAATTAAGGCATAATTAAAATGATGATTATCTTATGGGGAACTGTAATTGGAAATCATTAGATCATAGATATTGGCATACCAGAATGCAGGGACCAGGAAAATCAGCACTCTTCCGAATTAGTGTCCGGAGTGAAATTCCATGCTTCAGGGTACTGCCCTTCATTTGAAATAATTGGAAGTGAATCAAGATCTAAACACAATTAATACAAGTAGAGCTGTGCCAACAGGCTATAGATTTATCAGCAGGATTTACCTGTATGCCAAAACCCACTTGCAACCCTTCACTATATTAGGAAGGGATGAATGCAAAAATTCATACATCTCCGAGGAAATAAAAGATGATTCAACCATGAGATTACATGAAGGACTCCGTGGAGTCTGCTGTTCACGTGCTTCCTCGAATACATCATTGTCATCGCTGCTCCTTGCAGAGCCATCATTGCTTTCATGGATTTTACCTGTTTGATTTTTAGTACAAACTGTAATACCTTCTTTAGCATCTTCACTAATTTTAAAATAATCCTCATCCTCATTCATTATGTTGCATTCATGATACTTAACCGAGTAACCATCCTCCTTTTCACCCCATTTAACAGGTTGTTGTTCAATTGGATGGAAACCATGTTGGTGTCTTTTTGATCCAGAACCACCAAAGTTATACGAACGGTAAGGGAAAGAAAAGTATGAAGAAAATGACTTCCCCTCACTAGAGAACTGTTTTCCCTGCATATTCAAATTTCCCACATCAAAACTTAATAACAATGAAATTCAACAGGAAACACCAGAATCCTATTTTTTTAAAGCAAATAAATAAAAATTTCTGTCTACTTTTCTTATGTTCCCATAGCTACCAAACTCAAAACTATAATCAATTACCCAAACAAATCCCCCCAACATGATATCAATCTGAAATCAGAAGACCCTTCTACACATTAGATAATTCAATATATCAGCTAACATACATTCTCGGATCAATATATAAATTGAACCACTTAACGACATTGTACAATACCAATCGGATCTAGCTAGCACTCTCGGAAAACCAACAGAAAAGGAAAACATAAAGAAAACAAAGGGGAAGGATCAAAATAACCTGAGAAGGATCGGGTGGTGAAACAGGAGGAGGAGGAGGAGAAGAAGGAGAATTATGATTTTTTGAATCGGCAAAGAAACGAGAGAGCTGATTGGAGACTTTATCTTTCAATGTATGCATATTAATGTAGGTATATGGGGATCAAAATTAAGTTGTTGGAAGAAGGAGGAGGTAGCAATCCATATAAATAAGGAGAAAGAGGATCAAGTGGTAGCTTTGTGAGATTGGAAGAGGGTGAATTGAGGTGTTTTGAGGGGTTTTATAGGGAGGGAAAGCTAGTCGGTGGAGAGGGAAAGGAAAGGCGGAAATGGAATGTTATGTGAAAATCAACCCAGGCGTTTGGAACAAAAGAAAGAGAAGGCGTGTGTCTCTGTCTCTGTAACGTAATAGGATTGGGATACATAGCCTTAAATCAGTACTATTAGCCATTAACCAACCTACAATATTGATTTTCAATTTTATTATTTCAGCCTCCCAAATGATGATAGTTAGAGGTGGCAAAAGTATACATGACGAGGTTATACGATACGAAATCGATAAAATTTTAGTGTTTGAGTTTAGTTTAGTAGGTAATGTATCATTTTTTAATTGACTAGCAAATTTTTGTGTTGGGTTAGGATCGATAAGGTAACATGAAACCGACACGAATATTTAAAATTATTATTACGTTATCTTGTTTTTTTATATGTTACTAATAAAGATAATAAAATTATAATTATTACTTACAAATATGATTTCAACCTCCTAAATTGTTATAAACACATTACATGACCCCATAACATTCTTGTATTTTTAAAAGTTATTATTAGTATATATGCATAATAAAATTATATGTAACTCGAAAACACGACACAAAATCGACACTAATCCGAACAGGTTAACACGATTGTGACACAAAAGTTTTTGGGTTAAGTTTGAATTTACTCTTTTTAACACGAACCCGAAAAGAACACGTTAAGAACACGACTCGAACATGAAATTGTTAGGTCTAAATATTTGTCACCTGATTTATTATTTAATAATATTTGACTTATTATTTTTTCTTTAACAGAAATTTCATTATTAAGCCTCACTAGGATAAATTTTTAATAAAGAAAATGTAATAAAACTAGGAATAACATCACAAAACATGAGACTAGTATATAATTGAGATGACATAGCTAACACATGTGACATGTCAAACCATTTGATTGTCGTCTAAGAAAACGGACAAAAAACTCATTATTACTTTGGAGAATAGCTTTGCATCTTGTAATTAAGTTATCAAACTCCGAGTAGTTAACTCCGAGAAGGAGGAAACATTGTCACAAATAATTTTTGGCATCAACATTAAAAGTAACTCTCTGAAATCCCAATGTCAGTCCATAACAAAGCTTGGAGAAGAGCAAGTGTTTCCCCATCCCGAACCTCCAGCACACCTTCTACTATAGCAGTTCTTCCCGTAACAAATTGCCCTCGCGAATCACGAACAACAACTCCGACTCCTATAACTCCTTCGAAAGCAAACAACACAATATTTATAATCAGACAATACTCGTTACAATTAAATTTCAATTAATATAAATGATGAGTTAAGAGTTTTTTTTTTAAAAATTTTGATGGATAAAGTTTTTGCTAGGTAGATTAAAATTAACTTTCTAAGATTAGTTGAGATTTTAATAATTTTGACAGGTAACAATATGTTAGTATATGCTTTAACATGCATATATATTATATAGTTATATACGACTTTTTGTTTAGGTTTGAACAATAGTTTGATTGGTAGTTGTTGGGTTGGGTTTTTGTATTAAATGATAATACTCTTTAGAATCTCATATGGGGATTCTGTTGTCATATATAAATAAATATGGGATTCTGAATATTAGTTTCTTTATGGTAGTATAGTAATATGAGATAAGGTAAGTTTTTTCTTTTTTTAGGTGATCCTTATGCTTCCTAACATTACAAATATGAACTTATTTTCAATTCACCGTTTCACTGTAAATTATAAAATTGATGACAAAAACAAAATACTAATTTTATTAAAATTTCAGACCTTCTTTTAACGAATTAATTCAATTACAGTAATACATCGTGTGGTTCGACAGACAGCAGTAAAGGAGAAAGAAAAGGCACCATGCGCTGTGTCACTTAGCCACACGTCGTACGGTCAGAAAGGAGGTTCTGCTTCTTTTTACTTAATTCACACGTCGTGTGAATTATCAGATTTACAACTCACACGACATGTCAGACATACCACACGCCGTGCGACTAATTTAACCAACAAGTTCTTCTCATTCGAACTTTTGTCTTAATTACCATCCTGCCACTACTTATTTACATTTTCTACCATTATTCTATTTACTAGTTTGCCATTAATTTATTTTGTAACTTTTTACCCATAATGCCCTAGGTTATGTTTGTTGTGTCTTAGGAGCTTTTAAGTCTTTTACAACCTAGGGTTTAAGGGTACATAAACCTTTCTTTTTGTAAGGGTGTTGTTAAATCCAGCCCCAATTTCCCACCTCTAGCCCCGTGAAAGGACGAAAGTACCCTTTGAGGCTTTGAGGTGGGAAATTGGGGGAAAAAACCTCTCCCGGCACGCGGACGTGAGGTAATCACGCCTCACCACAGGGTGAGGCGTGAGGCTATCACGTCCGCACCTACGGTGAGGCGTGATTACCACACACCCGCATGAATAAATCACAAAAAAAATTGTTGATAATTGTGGTTAACTCGAATTATCCGTTTAAAAATAAAATTACGGCATTTTAACTCGTATTACCTTTTAACAAATAAAATTTAAAAACATAAACATTAAAATAAAAATTAATAAACATAAAAATTAATAAACATAAAAGAGTAAATATAATATCAAAAGTGTTAAAATGTATGAAGTTCTACAAAAATAATTTAGCTCGCCCGACGCCACACCTCCATAAACTTATCCATCTCCCTCTTAATGCGTGGAGCATCCTCGTCAGATCGGTGGGTAGCCGCTAGTTGAATGACACGCCACAACCAGCTAACCCACTGTAAAAAAAATTAATAAATAAATATTAAAAAATAAACACATATAAACTAATACTAAATAAAAATATTAAATAATAATAAACTTACAAATTCGCTGTTGGCGCGAGCATGCTGTACCGGTCCAGCCTGTGGTGCATGAAGGAGATGAGGATGCGAATATCGCATATACCAGTCCATATAAGCAGGATCACAGGCAGTGGGATCGTATCCAACTGGTCGGCATCTCCTCCGATCAATGCCCTGAGCCGATGGAAATCTCCGCTAGGTATCCTTAACTATGACAGAGGAATGCGTGAGCTTATACGATAAAGATCTCCACGGTCGTACTGCTTTATCAGGTCTAATACGCTCAACTGGGATAGGCTGAGTATATCCGACCTGTCGCAGCGCTCGATCGGGCATATACGGCTCGACGATGTCTCTACACCGTATCCAACTGGCGTAGGACACTCGAAGCCGATCATCATCGGGGACAGGACCATAAGGCAACCACGTCACCTGAAAAAAAATAATACTCAATAAAAAATAATAATATACTATAAATAATACTTAAATTAATTTTAAAATTTTATAAAATACCTCTGCTGCCGTCATACGGTCCAACTGCCCGCGTATGGTATCTAATCGGGCGGTCGTCTTGCCTGGTACCCCGACCTCCCATCTTAGTGCACGGGCATGGTCAGCTGGGATCAAGTGAGCTCCTCTATGCGGCCGAAACACCGAAAAATACTCGTATATCCACGCCTGCAGTAGGGTCAAACATCTGCATATACCAGAACAGTTTCCTCTGCTCGCTATCCCCAGCTGCCGGTACAACGTGGAAAGTGTAGCAGACCCCCATAAAAGTCCAACTGCCCCGCTGACACCGCCGTAAACCTCAGCAAGATGGGCCGGTCTAATCCTATCTCCACTATTGTCAACAAACAAAGTGGATCCAAGCATAAGCCACATCCACGCTGTGGCCCGAGTAGCGTCATCCCCTACCCTGGATGACAAGCCTGTGTACAGCCTGAACAAATACACCTCCACCACTCCATAAATGTCGATCGGGATCCGAAGAATCCGTCATACATCATGCAGCTGGATAGTCATCTCCCCAAACGGCATGTGGAAGGAGTTCGTATCGGGCTGCCACCGCTCCACGAACGCAGTCAACAACGGAGTGTCGAGGTTCTTAAACATGATATGTGGAAGGTGAGACAAACCAGTCTTCTCGATCATCTCCTTCAGCTATAAAATGACACATATATAATTTATACAATTACTGAATGTTTTTGATGTTTATAGTTAAAAATACAAATTACAATAAATGTTGACAAACTATATTATTCTTACCTCGGGTGACACACCAGAAAACCACTGACACAAATCTCGACATGCTGTTGATCTGTTGTAGCATGTCAGAAACGACCGAATCTCTCCTTCCAGCATCTGTGAGGCAACATGTCCTAGAAAACTAGGAATCACGGAACCATCAACGGGGCCACCATCCACCGGTCCACTAACTAGCCAGCTCTCGTCCTCACTAGCTTTGGGACGTTTGCTTGTCCCTGAAAGTTATAAAATTATACTAAAGTTGTAAAATTATACTAAAGTTATACTAAAATTATACTAAAATTATAAAATTATACTAAAGTTGTAAAATTATACTAAAGTTATACTAAAATTATACTAAAGTTGTAAAATTATACTAAAATTATAAAATTATACTAAAATTATACTAAATTATACTAAAGTTATACTAAAATTATAAAATTATACTAAATTATACTAAAGTTATACTAAAATTATAAAATTATACTAAAATACTAAAATTAAAATTATACTAAAGTTATACTAAAGTTATAAAATTATACTAAAATACTAAAATTATAAAATTATACTAAACTATACTAAAATTATACTAAAGTTATACTAAAATTATAAAATTATACTAAAGTTATACTAAAATTATACTAAACTATACTAAAATTATAAAATTATACTAAAATTACACTAAACTATACTAAAGTTATAAAATTATACTAAAATACTAAAATTATACTAAAGTTATACTAAAATTATAAAATTATACTAAAAAATACATGTAGTCGCAAAACGACCTCCTACGCGCTGGGTCGGCTGTCTGCCCGGGATCGGATGCTCATTGCTATCCTCAACCTCGCGATCACGTGCAGCTGCAGACTGTCGCAGTACCTGGGCTACCACATCCAGTTAGTCCTCCACAGAATCGCTATCAGGCTCTCTATCACCAAAATTCGTCGCTCCCTCTGATCCATCAATATCGGGCTGATCCACAATCGGCCCCCTCCTCAACTGGTTCGTCGCAGCCCCTCTCTGCCTACGACCGGATATATCAATACCACGCAATCTCGTATGGCGTGGTGTATCATCCTCGTCGTCCATATCTAGACGACGAGTAGATGACGGGATGGATTTCCCACCCCTAGTAGGCCGCTCCGTCTACAAAAAATTATATCTAGTTAATAAAAAATGGTAACATACAAATTATAAATTACACTAAATTAATTTAATTGTAAATAATGTAAATTTTTTTTTAAAAAAAAAACCTTGGGCGTATGCAAATCATGCCTGCACCACTGGTCGGGCGTATGAACATCACGTCCGACTAGTGGTGCGGGCGTAAGCGAATCACGCCCGACCTGTGGTGCGGGAGTTCGAGCATCACGCCCGACCAGTGGTGCGGGCATGTGGCTATCACGCCCGCACCACTGGTCGGGCGTGATGTTCATACGTCCGACTGCGATTCCGTCGATTTTTTGAAATAACCCACAGATCTCAAAACGAAGCGAAAATCAACGAAATAAAACCGTAAATCTTACCATTTTCTCTTTTCCTTTATGGCCTCTTTCACGATCCATGATTTGGTTCACAAACGAGTCCGGATTTGATCGAAGAGTGTATAGGGTATTTGAGAGGTTTTGGTTTTTTTCAATTTTTGGGCAAAGGGTAGTTCGGTCAATTCCCAAGGCTAGAGGTAGGAATTTATGGCTAGGTATAGTAATTCACTTTTGTAATGGATGTATCGTTTTCAATCTAAATCATTTTTTTTATCTCCATTGGAGGCTTGGGTTCAAGCCTTTGGGGTTATTTCTTTAAAGTTTAGTTTGAAAAGAGTATGATTCTTTATTAGTTTACAATTAAAACTATCGGATTGTCACTATCCGTATCAATTGGTATCAGAGCCAATCGTTTTCTAATCTGAGACTTCTTTTGACATGGTTCAACCAAGAATCCTACAAGACACCATGAAGCTTATGACAAGAAGATAAATAAGTTGAGACTTGAAGTGAATAAGCAACTAAAGACTATAAATGAGCAACGAATTGGATGAGAAAACGAGAGCAAACATGGAGCAAATGAAGATAGATTTTTAAGGTATGCACCAATAAGCTCTAGGAGGGCCTCTAAGGAGAAATTAAAGAGGTCTGAATCCGCAACCACCACTGCCACCAGTAAGGCTTTAGATAAGGGGAAAAAAGTGGCGAGTTCAAGTGGGAATAAGACTTCTAATGTTGTGAGAGCACCACCGAAAAATGTGAGGAGAGTACCACAATCTCCCAACAACAATAACCCATATACTAAGCCAGTACCTTTTAAGCATTTTCAATATAATGAGCGAGGCACCACGTGTATAATTTACCCAACTAAATCCTAACACACAACTTTAATAACATTTCCTATTTAAATTATTGTTTAAGTTCTAGTTCCAAGAAGAATTTAATCAATTAATTCTATGTAACGATCCAGTCTGGAATGAGTGGTACCGGGGTAGAAAGCCTGAGCAAGGAGCGACTCTAAGGGATAGCATTGGAGACAAGAATAAACTGAATCCCACATCAGAAACGGAGAGAGAGAATGACTGTGGCTTATTAGTAAGATGATAATCCAATACATGAAGACGCGTTTAAAGCCGTGAGGTTCAAGATGTTGGATTTGAGTCAAAACGGATAATATCTATATGGTATTGGGCCAAATGTTACATTCTATATTTTATATTTTGTTAATAACAACATATATATTAAATACAAAAGCTAAATTTTTAGAATTTTAAGAATTGAGTCTCTTATTATTTATTTTTCAGGTTAAATTTATAAATTTTATTTTTTACACACATTAAACCTTTTACTAACAGTTCTGCTAATATATCTCGACAACAAGTTATAATATCACATAATAGCATTGAAATTTTTTTCTTGGTTTACCAAGAACATAAATAATATGATAGTTGATTAAAAAAAATAATAATATGATAGTTCTTACGAAAAAAAATATGTTGATACTTAACCATGAATTTTCACATGCACCTTAATGAGTAAGTGAATTTGCTCATTCACAGTTAGATATAGGCTTATTAAATTTAAGCCTCACGATGCTTTGAATCTCCACCTTAGGATTCTAATAAGTCAAGATCTAACGGTGAATAAACAAATTCTACATACTCATCAAGGTGCATGTAACATCTTTTGGATTGATTAAGTGATTGGTTCTTCAATTTGGTATATTGAATTATCAGTTAGTTATAATTTACACATTGAATCTTCTGTTAACGAGACCAATGACGTAAATATCAATTTCAATTTCGAATAAAACTGCAAGAATCATTTCACTTGTGTTTAAGATTTATATATTGAAGATTTGAACACAAGATTAACAATTACAGTAGGAAGAAGAAAGCAAGTTCTCGAACTTGAAGAGAAGAGGGAGAAGAAACGTTTGAGTTCTCTTTCTCAAAGAAAGAAGTGAGTAAATGAGCAAGTACAGAAGAAGAGGAAAGACTTTAAGTCTGTTTACACGCAAGGGTAAAATATCCAGGGGCACATGCGTCTTTTCGCATTGGCTAGGGGCATTTTCATCCTTTCGGACACATAGCACATTCTAGAAGAGCTTCACCAACACACCATGCTCCTTGACACACTTGATCACTCCACAAATGCATCTCCACCATTGATCATAAACCCTTAAGATCAATGGCTCACAATAGGACACTTGTTATTCCTTTTTTCTTGGTCATTAAGTTTACTTGATGAACAACCTAGACAATAGAATATAAAATGTAATAGTTAGAAGCCTTTAATTTTTAATGAGAATTCTAGAGATTAATGGAATTTTTACCTCATTCAATTAATATGGTATCAGAGAGAATCTGAAGTTTCTCTTTTGAGTAAACATCAATGGCTGTCCCCATAATCAATACCGGCAGCCCCTACCATCTTCTGCCGAATGAAACTCCGGCATTATCCCTCATGTCCAAAAACAAGTTTGCGTTTGTTGATGGAACTATCATGGCACCAGCTTTGGATGATCCAATGTACAACTAATGGGAGAGATGCAACAACATGGTTATCTTGTGGATAAACCATGCCATCTCGCCATCCATTGCTCGAAGCGTTATGTGGCTGGAGAAGGCAGAGCAGATATGGGCTGATCTAAAGGAGCGTTTTGCTCAGGCAGACTCCTTAAGAATTCTGGAGCTTCGACGAGAAATCCACAACCTGAAACAAGGTAATGGAAGTGTCACTGAGTATTACACCAATCTCAAAATACTTTATGACGAGTTATTGAATCTACGACCCATGCCACACTGTACCTGTCGGATGGCGTGTGGTTGCGGTGCTTTCAAAACCTTGAGAGATCAACAGGACGCGGATCAAGTGATTACATTCTTGCAGGGGTTGAATGAATCTTATTCCACGATATGCTCCCAAATACTCCTCATGGAGCCGTTGCCATCTCTCAACAAGGTCTACGCCTTATCCACTCAACACGAACGGCAGATTGGCTTTGTACCTGTCAAACAAGCAGAGGGAAATGAAAGCAATCCGTTCGCAGGCTTTACGCAAGGAAGAAAGAGTGGCAATCACAACAACCCAAGGTATGCAAACAAGAAAAATGGCAAAAATACATCCTTGTGCACTTTTTGTGGAAATACAGGGCATACTGAAGATATCTGTTTCAAGAAACATGGTTACCCACCGAACTATGGAAATAGAAGCAAAGGAAATCCCTTCAGAACCAATCAACCCAATGCCAACTCAGCGGTTAATCAGGGCAGAGACAATGAGGACTCGGGTGAAGAGGACAATAGGCAGGCAAACGCAGAACCATTCACTCTAACCAAAGACCAGTATCAAACGCTAGTCGCCCTATTGCCACTGAGCCATTCGAGAAAGGCCCCAGCCTCAGGCACCAGTGTCAACACATTTGTCAAGGGAGACAGTTCTGGTAAACGCCTAAACCTTAATCTTGCCCCATCATGTTGGATAATAGACACTGGGGCTACGGATTTGCGACACAAAATTATATTCCTCATGCACAAAAATAGACAAATGTTGGGTAAATCTGCCTAACGGTGAAAGGGTTAAGGCAGAACATGTCGGTACTGTGGTTCTAAGCCCACAACTCATTTTGCACAATGTCCTATGCATACCTGCTTTTGATTACAACCTCATATCAACTAGCAAACTACTTGATACTGGTGAATTATGCATCGTGATAACTGGGTCCGTGTGTGTGATACAGGACACAATAAGTGGGAAGAGGATTGGCTTGGCTAGAGAGCGTGAAAGCCTTTATTATTTAGATTATCCATTGCCTAGTAGTTCTGTTTTTTCAATTAAAGCAAATGTATGGCATCATCGTTTTGGCCATCACTCCTACGAGAGGATGAAGGGCCTCAACTTACCTTGTAATGACTTTGATTCATCTAAAGGAATGCCATGTGACATTTGTCAAAAAGCTAAACAGAAAAAAATCCCATTCTCAAACAGCCATACCATAGCAAAACAATGCTTTGATTTAATACACGTAGACATATGGGGTCCGACAATAGAATCACACTCTAGCAAGCGTTACTTTTTAACCATACTCGATGACCATAGCAGGTATACATGGGTAACATTAATGCAAATAAAAGGGGAAGCAAGCACAATATTACGACAGTTCTGCACATACATTAAGCGACAGTTTATCAAAGATGTGAAGGTGATTAGAACGGACAATGGCCCTGAGTTCATCATGAAGGATTTCTACAACGAAAATGGAATCATACATCATACATCATGCCCAGAAACACCACAACAGAACGGGAGAGTGGAAAGAAAGCATCTAGACATTATGAACACTACGAGGGCCCTCATGTTTCAAAGTTCATTGCCCAAGGAATTCTGGCCAGAGGCCGTCAGTCATGCAGTCTATCTCATAAACAGGTTGCCTTCGGCACCAATCCTAGGGCAGACACCTTACCAAAGGGTGTATGGGGAGAAAAGCAACACAGAGGATCTCAAGGTGTTCGGGTGTTTGGCTTATGCATCATCACTGGATAGACACAAGAGCAAATTTACTGAAAGGGCAATCAAATGCGTATTCATGGGATACCGACTCGGCACAAAGGGGTTTAAACTCCTAAATTTAAACACTAACATGTTTTTCTTTTCCAGGCATGTCAAGTTTTTTGAGCAATGCTTTCCTTTTTCGGAAGCCAATCAAGGAACAGAGAATTTCTGTAGTGAAGAAGAGCTAGACTCCCTACATATTGCAACCATGACAGATGATGAGATGAGACCTCAGGCACCGAAACACAAACAGAAATACAAGACATCATGCAACATGTAGATGCAACACAGACAGAACATCATGAGTTCATAGAAGCACATTTCACAAATGATCAGGCAACCAGGGAAAGGCCACAGAGAACCAGACGAGCACCAACTTATCTCAGGGATTATCATTTAGCCTTGGCTCAAGGTTCGTCACTGCCTTGTCTCACAAATTCTTCGCATGACCTTTCAAAGCACCTTTCATATGGGAAACTTTCCCCAGCTAAGAGAATTTTCTCTCTTAACCTTGCCTGCCACAAGGAGCCTGCGATATACCAAGAAGTCAAGTTAGATCCCAACTGGGGCAAAGCTATGGACAATGAGCTCATGGCTCTGGAATCTAACCAAACATGGGGCCTAGTCACCTTACCTGAGGAAAAGTGGCCCATAGGGTGCAGATGGGTTTATAAGATCAAGCATAAGGCAGACGGAAGCATCTCGAGATACAAGGCTAGGCTCATGGCGAAGGGGTATACTCAGCAGGAGGGAGCTGACTTCACAGCCACCTTTGCACCTGTTGCAAAGTTTACAACAATTAGAATGCTTCTGACCCTAGCTATAAACAAAGATTGGTACATACACCAACTAGATATTGACAACGCTTACTTACATGGAGATCTGAGCGAAGACGTCTACATGGCCCTGCCTCCAGGGATTGAACCGCAACATAGCAGACAAGTTTGCAAGCTCAATAAAGCCCTATATGGGCTTAGGCAAGCTGGACGGCAGTGGAACGCCAAACTTACAGCAACCATCAAACAGATTGGGTTTACACAGTCTATTGCAGATCCCTCCTTATTTACCAAAAGGGAGGCAGGCCACACGATAGCCATTTTGGTATATGTTGATGATGTTATATTGGCAGGAAGTGACATGCATGCCATTTCCCAGGTCAAGGGGCACCTAAACGACACCTTCAGTATCAAGGACATGGGCACCATCCACTATTTTCTTGGCTTTGAATTTTCTCGCAGCAAGCATGGCCTCCACATGTCACAGAGAAAATACATGTTAGAACTGTTGCAAGAAATAGGGTACGGCGACTGTAAACCAGCCTCGTCCCCAGCATTGCCAAATCACAAGCCAAGTCAAAGTGAGACATTATTACCAAACAACACATCATACATACAACTTATTGGCAAATTGCTCTATCTTACGCATACAAGACCAGATCTTTCTTTCATAGTAAACCAGCTATCACAACATCTTGTACAACCAACAACAGAAGACCAAAATAGAGCTCAGAGGGTGCTACGTTACCTTAAGGGGACGGTAGGCCTAGGGATTTTCTTTCCGGTACTCAACGATCTTCAACTACAAGCCTTTACGGATTCCGATGGGGAACTTGCACAAAAACGAGAAGATCGGTGACCGGATATGCGGTTTTCCTCGGATCCGCCTTGATCTCATGGAGATCAAAGAAGCAAAACACGGTATCACGCTCTTCGTCGGAGGCGGAGTACCGCGCCATGGCTTCCACCTCTTGCGAGCTTCATTGGCTCACATATCTCCTTCGAGATCTTCACTCACCACCAGAGTCCGCCTCTCTTCTCTTCTGCGATAACATATCGGCCATGCATATTGCCCAGAATCCCATTTTCCACGAGAGAACGAAACATATAGACATCGATTGTCATGTTGTCCGCGAAAGAGTTCAAGCCGGCCTCATCCGACTCATGCCTATCCCTTCGGTCTTACAGCTCGCCGATTTGTTCACAAAGGCGCAACACGCACCACAGTTACGATTTCTCTTGAGCAAACTAGGCTTGAAGAACCAGTACCAAGTCTAGTTTGAGGGGGAGTATTGAAGATTTGAACACAAGATTAACAGTTACAGTAGGAAGAAGAAAGCAAGTTCTCGAACTTGAAGAGAAGAGGGAGAAGAAACGTTTGAGTTCTCTTTCTTGAAGCAAGAAGTGAGTAAATGAGCAAGTACAGAAGAAGAGGAAAGACTTTAAGTCTGTTTACACGCAAGGGTAAAATATCCAGGGGCACATGCGTCTTTTTGCATTGGTTAGGGGCAGTTTCGTCCTTTTGGACACATAGCACATTCTAGAAGAGCTTCACCAACACATCATGCTCCTTGACACACTTGATCACTCCACAAATACATCTCCACCATTGATCATAAACCCTTAAGATCAATGGCTCACAATAGGACACTTGTTATTCCTTTTTTCTTGGTCATTAAGTTTACTTGATGAACAACCTAGACAATAGAATATAAAATGTAATAGTTAGAAGCCTTTAATTTTTAATGAGAACTAGTCGAAAACCCGTGCGATGCACGGGGTATGAAACTTTTATATAATTTAGATAAATAAATAAATTGACATATTTACTTTTAAATAATTTTATATCATGCTATGAAAAAAATTTATATTATGTATATTTGAAATTAATATATATTTTTTTAATGATAATTCAAATTAAATTAATTTTAAAAATAATTGACTACTTTTTTTTATAGAATTTTAATTAAAGATGAATGATTTATTTATTTTTACAAAATTCAATGATTTGTACTTTTTAGGAATTTTAATACATTTTCATATTCCAAATATTCTGTGAAACAATAATAATAAAATAGCAGATTAATTAAGAAATATATTAGAATATAATAAAAAACCAAAAATTGAATTAAACTATAATTAAAATTAAATATTATATTTACGATACAAAAGAATTACAATATAGGTTAAACAAAAATTGAATTAAACTACAATTAAAATTAAATATTATATCTACGATACAAAAGAATTACAATCTATGTTAAAATGGAAGCAACATCAATATATTATTCTACAAACTATTACAATCAATACTTTTCTAATGTTGCATATGAAGAAACTTTATCAATTCAATATGTTACATATAAAAAAATAAAATTCATAAGAATAAGTCACAAATTCATCTTGATGATAATTATTTTGGTTGATGGAATTTCATGATCACCAAGTATTCGAATTCAATTATTCATTCTGCTACAATAACCCAATATATCTAATTGAATCAGTTTAAGATATTGATTTCTCCTATTTTCATCTCGTAATATCTCATCAAGACATTCGATCAATTTGTTCTTTATTCTTTCACTATATAGAATATCAGACATACTCGCAGATATCACTTATTTGACTTCATTAATATTTTCTAATAATTATATATTCTTGAATTTTGTAAGTAAGAAAAAAAACAAAAGAATTGAAAAAAAATGAAGGGACGAAACAGATAATTAGGAGAGAACCATCTTCCTCTCGGGTTTTTTTTTAACATAAGAGAGAATGTCGAGACATAAGCGTATAAAGAGGAGAGTGAAAATATTTTTTGCCCATTAATTAAACATTTTATTTTTTCTTAATGAAGTATTAAGTCCATAAATTAATTTTAGTTAAATAGAATTAAATCGCAATTGTAACCACTCAGTACAAAAAAATGTTTTATAATTAATATGTGAAATTAATTATATTAATTAGAATCATTATGCTCAACATTTGAGAATTTGAAGAGATTCAAATAATAATATTTTCTTAATTAATATTTTTCAATAATTTGTCCTATGATCATATTTCATTTTCATATGTTAAAAACTCTTGAAATACTAACAATTTTGTACGAACCATAATTTAATAGTTAAAAATTATATAAGCCAATGTTGCAAAAGCAATTATCTCAATATCCATAATTAATGTACATTTTTAGGATTTTGAGCATCAAAATTTATTTTTATTTACCTTGATTTTGAATTTGTATCTAGCATAATCCACATTCTTCAAGAATAAACATCTTATCATGCGTATTAGACGCTTATAATCTCATTCTCTAGAAAATTGGGAAAAATAACTTCTTGATAATAATAATAATATAACATAATTTATATTGAAATAAATTTCATTGTAAGTATAATATTCCAATATCTCTTTAATATTTTATTTAATATGTGTCAAACTTCAATGAACAACTATCGTGTGAAACTTTATATCTATTTGTACCAAAATGCATAAAAATAAAAAATACAATCCATATCAATTAGCTAAACTCAAACTAAAAAAATGAGTGGATTTTCAACATGTTCCGAATTAGAAAAATTAATCTAACTTCAATTAAAACTAAAAATTGAGTTCATAAAAAGCCGAAAATCTAAATTTTAGTTAGAGTTAACAATCAAAACGATAACACCTAGGAACATATACTAAAAAAGAATGCAAATATACAAAATCTTTATTTTAGTCATTTTGAAAAATAAATAAATAAAAAAGAAAACATGGATAAGGTAGCGAGAGGTATGGAATCTGGATAACGATAAAAATAGAATTTCATCTCTAAAAGATGAAACTATAACAACAATTGTTTAATAAAAATAAAACAACAGCACAATTGAGAAAGCAAAAAATTGAGTTCATATAAAGCCGAAAATCTAAATTTTAGTTAAGAGTTAGCAATCGAAACGATAACACCTAGCAACATATACTAAAAAAGAATATAATTTTACAAAATCTTTATTTTATTCATTTTGAAAAAAAAGACAAATAAAAAAGAAAACATGGATAAGGTAGCGAGAGGTATGGAACCTGGATAACGACAGAAATGAAATTTCATCTCTGAAAAATGAAACTATAACAACTATTGTTTAATAAAAAGAAAACAACAACACAACTGAGAACAAAAATAACTACAATATATGAAAAAATCGAATAATTACTTTGAGAAACATAAGAATTTCTTGTAATTTTTGACACTTTTGTGTTTTTCGGTTTTAGTTGTTCATGCATCTTCTATTTCTGTCGGATTTCTTCAATTGAAGCTATCAGTTTGGAAAAAAAAGACAAATAAAAAAGAAAACATGGATAAGATAATAAAAATAAAACAACAGCACAATTGAGAAAGCCAAAAATTGAGTTCATATAAAGCCGAAAATCTAAATTTTAGTTAAGAGTTAGCAATCGAAACGATAACACCTAGCAACATATACTAAAAAAGAATACAAATTTACAAAATCTTTATTTTAGTCATTTTGAAAAAAAAAAGACAAATAAAAAAGAAAACATGGATAAGGTAGCGAGAGGTATGGAACCTGGGTAACGACAGAAATGAAATTTCAGCTCTGAAAAATGAAACTGTAACAACTATTGTTTAATAAAAAGAAAACAACAACACAACTGAGAACAAAAATAACTACAACATATGAAAAAAAATCGAATAATTACCTTGAGAAACATAAGAATTTCTTGTAATTTTTGACACTTTTGTGTTTTCCGGTTTTAGTTGTTCATGCATCTTCTATTTCTGTCGGATTTCTTCAATTGAAGCTATCAGTTTGGAAAAAAAAAGACAAATAAAAAAGAAAACATGGATAAGATAATAAAAATAAAACAACAGCACAATTGAGAAAGTCAAAAATTGAGTTCATATAAAGCCGAAAATCTAAATTTTAGTTAAGAGTTAGCAATCGAAACGATAACACCTAGCAACATATACTAAAAAAGAATACAAATTTACAAAATCTTTATTTTAGTCATTTTGAAAAAAAAAGACAAATAAAAAAGAAAACATGGATAAGGTAGCGAGAGGTATGGAACCTGGATAACGACAGAAATGAAATTTCATCTCTGAAAAATGAAACTATAAAAACTATTGTTTAATAAAAAGAAAACAACAACACAACTGAGAACAAAAATAACTACAACATATGAAAAAAATCGAATAATTACCTTGAGAAACATAAGAATTTCTTATAATTTTTGACACTTTTGTGTTTTCCGGTTTTAGTTGTTCATGCATCTTCTATTTCTGTCGGATTTCTTCAATTGAAGCTATCAGCTTGGAAAAAAAAAGACAAATAAAAAAAACATGGATAAGATAGCGAAAGATATAGAACCTGGGTAACAACAGAAATGAATCTGAAAGATAAAACTATAACAACTATTGTTTAATAAAAATAAAACAACAACATAATTGAGAACAAAATAACTACAACATATGAAAAAAATCGAATATTTACCTTCAGAAATATAATACTATCTATTGTGACCAATGAATATAATGGTGGAATACTATCTATCATGCTTTATAAAAATCGAATATTTACCTTCAGAAATATAATACTATCTACCGTGACCAATGAATATAATGGTGGAATACTATCTATCATGCTTTATATAGAAGTTTATTTGTGACTTTTGGATTTCCTTTGCTTTGTGTTTTTTTATCTTCCCGTAACTCTTGCTTTCTTTTATTATTTTAATTAATAGGCTAGTAATTATTTAATATATTATAAATATAAATTTGTTATTTTTAATTAATTAAATATTTTAATCTGATTTTTTACTACGTTGACAACTCATCAAAAAGACCTCTAAAACACTTCTTCTCATTTCTCTCTGCTTCCGTAATTATATATAGTATAGATTCTAGAGATTAATCGAATTTTTACCTCATTCAATTAATATTATATATAATTTTTTTTATAGAAGGATTTATTTAAATGCAAATTAAATGAGTAATACATTTTAATTAGTTTGATGTTTACGATTAATTTTATAAGCTTAATGTGCATGGTTAAAATTAGTTGGTAATTCAATATATCAAATTGAAAAATCAATTAATGACGTCATCAATAAAATTTAAAAATATGTGGGGGTTTAAGATATTTTTGTCCTTACAACAAAAAAAAAAAAAGCATTATACTACTCTTTTAATTAAAAAAAAAAAGTGCAAAACTACATAATTTTTTTTCCACCTTTCCCTTATTATAGATATAGAAATCGACTTAAGCCAATCATGGTTATAAATAATTTTTTATTTATAAGTCCAATAAAAGAAAGATTGCATCCTTATATAACAATTGAATCTGAGGATTTTGGTAACCATATCTTAGGCTTGCTTTTCAATATTTTAATTCTCCTATCTTATTCCACTAATTTGGTCCAACATCGTGTAAATGCATTTTTGTTTCTTTACACTAAAATAAATATTTGAGAAAAGATTCAACTTGTATTAATTTAGGTGAGTAATTATTTAATAAGTGTAGAGATTTCCCCAGAGTTAGAGTTTAAAAACTACTATATTGTTATAATTTGGGTCGTGTCTTAGGATTATTATACATTTCAAGTTTGGATGTATTTTAAGAGAGTTTTAATTTTGTCTTCTTATTATTAGTAAAGTTATTTTTCAAACACTTCGTTGTTTTTCTCTTATGATAACTTTATGAAAATTTTACCTGATTGAACCAGATGTTTATTTAGTGAAGATCCGAATTAGCTTGCAAAACAAAGAGACCCACTATTCAGTCGGAGACTACCCGATACTCACGTTAGTAATTACTCAAGAAAGAATAATTATGAATAGTACTATTGCATAATATAATGTAGAATGTACTTCAAAGGCTCTAGAATCTTTACATAGGAGAATAAGAGTCATACTTATAATAAGATTAATCTTTATGTTTCTATCCAGGAAAGAATCCTAAAGAGCATAAAATCCTTCTTTACAAGAGTTAATCGTCCTAATTAAAACAAGATTGCAATATCCTAATCAGGATGAAAGGGATTCTAGAAGTTTACCACGGACATCTGATCTAATAAATGAGATCCAACCAATATTCTCTTCTCAAATCGTACCAAATATTTTCGAATGTTATTAGAAGCCTCGTATGAGCTATAGCCAACCTTTTATGGTTGGTAGAGACTCTTCCAATTTTTGAGAAAATCCTAGTATCGATAGAGGTCTTTGCCTCTTATGCCTTCATATGTGCTCTGTATTTATTTGTGGGTTATGATCCGTCATTTTTTGTTTGTGAATAGATCGAGAAAACCTTTTATCCTCTTCTACTTTAAGATTTTGAGAGTCCCTCTGTCTAATCCCATCACCTTCTGCATTTTCTCAAATCTTTTGACGAGACCATGTTCAAACCTTCTATGGTAAGTGTTTAGTTCTTCTCTCATTTTTCTTATATTTATTCTTTATTCTTCTTCTTTCACATATCGCTCTTAAGAACACCTAAATTCCAATTCTTCTAAAAAAAAATTGTTGACGGAATTTCCATCTCTAATAAAGAGGTAAGTAGTCAACCGATTACCCAAAAGAACACCCATGCTTGTTCATCTTTTGGTTAGAAAACTTTAAAAAATTTATCGTTAAGAATCTAACTCCACAAATATGGGAAATGGTTTCTGAAGTTACAGAGGATACATTAAATGATAAAACTTTATCTTTCACATGGCTTACTAACTTATCAGCAAATAAGTTTCACATATATCCAAATGCAATTAATATGATGATATGTCAAGCGTTTTCGTAATTAGATAAATGCGACGTCATAAGGTAGATGTGGATAGTTTTTGTTTTGTCTGAAATTTAATTTTATTGTCTAAAATGCAATTGTATTGTCTGAAACGCAAACTGTTTTCATTTGTACAGAGTCTATTTGTATAGCCAAATACGAAACCCAAAACATCAAATTCGATTCACATTTAGTTTTTTATTTGCATTTTGAGGTAAATGCGAATAGTGTGTTTTCGTAATTAGATAAATGCGACGTCATAAGGTAGATATGGATAGTTTTTGTTTTGTCTGAAATTTAATTTTATTGTCTGAAACGCAAAAACTGTTTTCATTTGTACAGAGTCTAGTTGTCAAGGAAAAAGCGGATAGTGATTTAAAATTCAAGTATCCTTGGATATTGAGTTTAAAAGGCACAATAACTGTAAGGGGTGACATTGAAATGATAATTGACTTGCAGAGTAAATTGATACTTCCACAAACAAAGGATTTTAAAAGTAGATATTTTGGATAATCTTTATGGATTTGGATAATGTTTTTGTCTATTTTCACCGCGTTTCTTAGATGTATTTTCCGTTTAGTTTTATCTATTTTCTTACTATTTTAATTTAAATTTCATTAAATTTCCTTTTAATTTACAATTTCACTCATGATCACATACTTTCACATACTTTTATAAGTTTTAGTCAATTACTTACACTTTTTCACACCCTCACAAATTGACAAAATTGTTGCATATTGAGCTACATGACAAAGTGCAGACAAACATTAAAAAAAAAAAAGTCACAAAAAAGAGATATCACATCACAAGAAAAAAAGAGAAGAAACGAAGAAAAAAAGAAAAATTAAACTTTAGAAGAAGGTCTCGGCGAGGCCTCTAAAAATCGCACAAAAAAGGAAATTCCAACACAGGTCTCGATGATACCTGTGCAATTCTGTGTTGAAAATAGGCGGCTCCTCACTTCAAGAAATGCCTATGCTTCTCCACAATTGGGCAGCCATGACCATTTAATGCACAAATTAATCATTTTGGAGGCTACTAATAATTAATTCTAGCATTCTATGTCTAGATTTATGCAATTTCTTGCCTATAAATAGAAGTAGTTTGTAGGAGAAAGACATCCATTATACCCTAGCTTTGTGCAATTTCTACTTGTCTTTGTTTGAGTTAATTTTTACAGTTTCTTGTTCTCAACATTATTTTCCAGCTTTTAAGTTTATTTCCATTACTTTGGTTTAAGTTTGTAAGTTGAAATTCTCATTTTGAAGTAAAGGGTTTTCATTTTCCATTTCCATCTTCCACTTTCTATGAATTTCAGTCATTTTATTTCAGTTGAGTATTCTCCAATGACTATGAACTAATTTTCCCAACTAGGGATGCGAGGAATCTTTCTAATGAATCTTGAGCTGAGTTAGAGTTTTAGTTAAGTTAAACATCCAAAAGAATTTGTGTTAAATAACTAAGAATGTAACGCTTAAATTTATATTTCAGTTAATTACTTCTTACTCACCATAGTAATAAGTGATTAACAAATATTTACATTCTTAAAATCAATAGCCAATCAGTGTGGTTTCTAGCGCTCTATTGCTAGGATTTCTCATTGAAGTTTAGCTTTCTTGTCATATTTATCTAATCATTGGCTCGATTAGATATATACGAGTGAAGAAATAGCATCAGATGAATCAAAATCTTGGCATCGAGTTTCATTCGAAGAAATTACCATCTTTAGTTGCAATTACTTTTACTATGTTTAACTTAAGTAATATCACTTAGCTCAAATTTAGGAAGTGAACTTGAATCTCTAGTATTTTCATTAATCTTCCCAAAACAACAATGTTTTAGTCTAAAACACAACCAAATCCTTTTAAACCAATTCGTATAGACTTTAAAAATATGTTAAATACCTAATGATTTTTACAGAATCTTTTTGGGATCGATTTTTTTGTATTGAAGTACAATGTATTGCTTGATACAATAGGTGCACTTGCTAAGCATGCATGCATTTTATGCGCATCAGATAATATCGTCTTATTCAATGCCATTGTTCATACGTTGTTAACTAGAGAGATTGAGCATGTTGTATCTCTCCCTAGAGAGATGCGGTTTTCTATTAGAGGAGTTGAATTGAGATTTGGTGATTGGGAGTACATGCTAATATCTGGCTTGTGATTTGGTGGTTTTGAGGAGATGAAAAAGAGGATAAAAAATCTAAATAAAAGGGAAATATCCGGCTTTACATGTACTTTGCACCTTGTTTGTCTGAAGTTCATGAGTTTGACTTCATTGCCGCTAATATACGGCTTTAGATGTATTTTTGCACAGTATTTGTTCGAAGGCCATGAGTTAGACTTTATTGGAGCCGATGGTATTTACTTTAGGAATCGTATAACTATAAAGTTAATTCATGGGACCCTTTTGGATTATTGACATTATATGTACATTTTTATTTATTATGATATATATAATATTATGATTTTACATTGTGTTTTATACATTAAATCCATTTATTACATTGTGAAATTGAGTGAAATTGGAATTATTGATTTTCTTACATCGTGACAAATTAGAGTGCTATATGTTGTGAAATTGATTGAATTTGAGTGAAATTGAGTGAAACTAAGTGAAATGGAGAGAAATTGCATGAAATTCCGCACATTCTTCGCATTTTGTCAGAGATAATTGGCATTAGAGAGAAATGTGATTCACATTTTATGTTCTGTATCGTATTTTATCAATTAATTCACATTTGATGTATTACGAATCACATTTTATATTACGTATCACATTTTTTGTAAATGTGACGCAATGGAACCTATTATATTCGCATTCAAACTATGAAAATGAATGAAATTGAATTAAAATTCAATGAAACTGAGTGAAATTGAATGAAATTATAGTTTTAATCCATATTACATTTAATTCATATTACTTATACATTTAATCAATGACCTGATTCCCTATAGTTTGCAGAACTTGGGATTTCACTTGGAGGTCATGATGTATTCAGTACATGGCAATGACAATTCAAATGATTATGTCCAGAAAGACCGTACTTACTGCATCTTTTGGAAACTATATCTTCACCTTGAGATGGTCTTCTATTTTGACTTTTCGATCAATCAACGTATAATCTTCTAGTTACAAGAGGGAGTACTTTCACAGGGTTATCATAGGTCTTCTATTCATATTGATGGCCAAGTGGATATATAGACTTACTGTAAGCCAATTTTAGTATATCGTTTTTGTAATAACTATCTACCCACTGATATATATTAGTTAACCAAAACTTAGAAGCAACTCTACATACCTGTCTACATGGAAACCCGGATAGTTGCCATTTCCTACATGTGCATGTTTTTGCTTCTAAATTGACAATTCCCCCCTTATTCCAATCGCGAATATCAAATCTGTGATTGTCGATTCCCCAAAATGAACAAATAATGACTTTGTGCACGTGCCTTATCCTCTTTACTTCAGCCCATTCTATCAAGTCGGATGCACGTTCTCCTAAAAAAGAAATACATTATGTTAAAACACGAGGTTAAATTGAAGAAATAGTATAGACATGGTTATATTTACAACTTGTTGTGTTGCGTCTTTCATAAAACCATTTTTAAAGGGTTGCTCTTATATACTCCACCAACATTATGATATGTAAACATCTACCATCAACCTTGATTGCGTTGAATGATTTGGCTATATTTGTACTCATGATTTTGTGCCGACGAGTAGAAAAGTGTGCACATGACCATTTTTGGATTCCAGCTTTCTCTAAATATGCAGTGGATGGGGCATGTATTTCACTGAGTTTCGAGAATGCCTCTTCAAAATCGGAGATGCGATAAGTTTTAGCAGCTTGCCAATATTGCTTTGATATCTTCTTAATAGACCGAAATTCAGTCTTTACATTCATTTTCCAACGTTGACAACAACATCCATATATCGCATTTCGAAACACCAAATTCATGGAATTATCAATGCTCTTGTGTCTGTCTGATATTACTACAAAATGGTCAACATCACCAATAAATTCTTAGTCTGGTCATAAACCAGTTCCATGCTTCATTTGATTCGTTTGGTCCAATCCCAAAAGCAATAGGATAAATTTGATTATTCATCTTTGCAAACCGTAAGGTACCGAATGTTTACCTTTTAAGAATGCTCCATCAACATATATAACATGTCGAATATGTTCTTTAAAAGCTCTAAGTGAAGGACCTGTAAACATGTAGAAGTACTTAAATTGATGATGATCATCAGTTTCAATATGAATAACTGTACCTGGATTATTACTCTTCAATGTCTCACAATAGTCCGACATTATGACTCTTCCAGTGTACCACATTGAGCTTCTAATGCTCAACTTATTTCTCTCCAAGTTTTCATGTAAGAGAGGTTAATTGTGTGTTCTTTTCCAAAATAAAAAATAATGTCCTTAGGCCGATAAACTGTATCATCACGATCAAACTTATTTGCTATAAGTGTGCCTGCAACACGTTTCCTCTCTTGCATGTGATGTGCTAGAATTTCATCTCTAAGACAAGTGTGTTAGTCCATCCTATCCATTTTTCGAATCCTGAACATCTCGGAATTCTGTATCACGATAGCTTTAACCCGCCACTTACACATATCACCATGCCTACATTTAACATCAAGCAAAGACTTGTTGGATTTGTAGACTTTCCATTCATGTTTCTCTTGAATTGCGTGTCTCCCAAGTACATCTTGCAACTCTCGTTTGTTTAAGAATATATCATGCACCTTTAAACCAATCACCCATATTGATGCTTTAGATATAATAAGAATCACAGGTGCATCATGGACCTCTAGAAGCCACCGAAATGGATCAATCCTCCTTCATTTGCTATCTTCGTCATCTGTCTCATAGATACTTGACGGGACATGGTTAGCTCATGCACTTCTTTTAGGAATAACTTTATCGATTGGTTGTGTCTCAGGTACAAATGTATCTCTAGAATCATCATGCTCGGTGTTATAAGCACCCCATATATCTCATGTATCATCATGCTCGACGTTATAAGTACCTAATATATCTTCATGTGTCATTTGATTAATAATTGGATCACTAGTTGATTGATCCGACATATGATTTGGATGTGCATTGCATTGTGGTGGGTTACTCATCTCAACATTCTCTTCCTTGTAACCTTATGGAATTTGTGCATTTATTATTTGTGGTATCAATTCAACATAAATTGGCATCACATAGGTTAGATTCATCGAGCAATATTTTAGGAAGAATCGCACATCATTGTGGTCTACAATAGATACTTTGTTCGGATCGTCTTTTACATGCATGGACATTTGCATGTCAAATGATGTTGAATAAACACCTACAGAAGTGTAAATTCTCTCTTTTAACCTCTCCAACTTGATTTTTTTTAAACCCGGAGCAAATTTGATTCACAACCCACGTATGCCATGGTACTTGCAACTTTTTTTTATTGGCCATTCCACGAGATCAAACAAATAACAATCTATGTAGACATACTTCTACTGAAATGAGCAAAATTCATTGTCAAAATCCAATAAGAACCATATCATTAACATAGATGTAGAAAATGTAGTTCTAAACTGAGTGAAATTGAGTGAAAATTAGTTTCACATTTAGTATGTCAATTCGCATTGGAGGAGATGCGAATTCATTTTATGTTCTGTATCACTTTTTTTTATTAGAATACATTTTACAAGACTTAGTTTACATTTTGTAGCTTGCCATCGATATACAGATAGTTCGTTCGCACTTTTTATCGCACTTTATACTAAATGCAAATGATAAAATATTGTTCGCCTTTTAGCAATTTGGTTAGCAAAAGGCAATTTGCAAACACTCAAACTCTGGGTGAAGTATTAACTGCTATAACTAACCTAACATTGCAATTGATTATTATGTATTTTAAATCAACAATTACTTACATGATGTTGGAAATCAGCAAGAGTTTGAAGTGAGTCTTGAAAATGATTTGGAGATGAAGTTTGAAAGTGATTTGTAAATGGAGATTATATGTTATGTTGTTTGTTTTATATATCTATTAATAGTAGTTTTAGAAAATATACAATGGACGAGTCTAGTTTAATAGTATATATCTAAATGGATTAAAAAATGTCAATGAGCCTCCTCATTAAGCTAGTTTGGTAAATTTTCCTAAAATTTAATTTATCAGCACCGCTAATATTTCTCTTGTTAATGGAAGTCATTGGAAAATATTAGAAAAACCTAATTAAAATCAAACAATAAGGCGTAAAAAGGATAAAGTTGATGTAATTGTATCCTTAATGTTGGCAGTTAATACTAATTTTATTTTTAAAATTGAAAAGTTGAGTCAATTGGAGAAATATAATTCGTTAAAATGTCTTTTTTGTCATGAATCTTGTCATCTACACTTCACATTTGCTTTATTCTATCACTAATTAGTAACAGACCATAAACATATATTAGACGTAAAAAAAATTAAAAAAAATATGTTGTATTTTGTACAAGTTGGACAAAAAAAATTCAAATATTTCGCCTAATTAAAAATATTAATATCAAATTCTATTGTTAAATCACAAAAAAATAGAGTTAATTACATTTATTGCCACTGAACTTTAAAATATAACACAAAAACTACTGAACTTTACAATTTGTTACACCCGTGACCACTAAGTTTTAACTAAGTAATCAAAATGACCATTGACCATTGTTCCATACTTTAAAGTTTTTCAGAATGATATTTACCAGAAACCACATTTTTTATTTTCTAAAAACACCTAAATGGCTTGAAAACGAAAATTTTCAAAAATTAATATTACTTAGAATATCAATAATTATTAGAATTTTTTATTTTATGGCAATCAACAGTCATTTTGAGGCATTGATTGAAGTTTAGTGGCCATATGTGTAACAAAATATAAAGTTGAATAGCTTTTATGTTACATTTTCAAGTTTAGTGGTCATATCATGAAAATTGGCAAAGTTCAATGGCCATGGGTGTAATTAACCCTAAACATATGTATTTTTAGAACCAACTTATATCTCATTGCCAATTGGTGCATAATAAGAAAAAAGTATTTGTGTTTTATAAGATGGCTGAAATTGATCCAATTTGCCAATTTTATGAGTAAACTTGGTCTTGGCGGCTAATGTTAGAGGTAAAATTGCATCACTTTAGACATTATGGGTAAAATCGTTCTTTGCTAAAAATGTTAGGCGTATTTTTGCACCTTATCCCGATGTAAACATACTCATAATATTTACAGTCAGGAGCAATTTTACCATTAACGTCTAAAATTGTATATTTTACCTATAACGTGGAAACCAAGAACAATTTTACTCATAATATTGACAAGTTGGGTCAATTTTAAGAAATAATTCATCAAACCGTCTAAAATTGTATAACGTGGCAACCAAGAACAATTTTACATGTGCATCATTTTATCACTCATTAATAACAGATTACAAACGTATGATAGACATTAAAAAAATTTAAAAAATATATCGTCTTTTGTTGGAGTTTGACAAAAAAATTCAAATATTTCACCATATCTATAAATATTAATCTCTAATTTTATTATTAAATCTCAAATATGAATTTGTTTAGAACAACTGGTTGAGGATAAGAAATAAAATATTTGTGTTTACATGGACGGTTCAACTATGCGACTCATGGAGTATATGGTGGCGAAATAGAAGTTTTGCGAGTAGTTAACCCTTATTCTTTCTACGGGTCTTTCTTTAGTTGTACCTAGTGGATGAAGTTGAGTTAGGCCCAAATCGGAACAGAATAAAAGCAAGCCCAATTACAGTTGCTGTTAAATTGAGAGTGAAGGCCCTTCTTCATTCTCATGCAAATCAATACCTGTTATCTTTGGGGTTTATGAGTCTATAATTATGGGTCTAGGATATATTTTTCAGTGTTTAGGATTTATGAATTGGGATCTAGAATTTTTAAATTAGAATATAAAAACATACTTTATTAACGATATATAATAAATAGTAATATATTGAGAATTAAGTTTGATATATGATTTAATTATAATTTAATAGTTAATTATAATATTTATGTAGAAAGACCAACAATAAATTTTTAATTAATTAAAGAATGCTTAATGAAACTGGAATTAATTAATTGCAACATTTAATGATTCGAAGTATTTGATTAGGATTGTGAAATAGTTTAAGAAGAAAAATAAGTTAAGTTTTATTAATTATTAGTAACAACTAATAATAGATATGTTATAATCACTTTTAGAAGTTTGACTAGTTAAAACATATAATAATGATATTTGGTGAAAAACGGTTTGAGAAAACGAATTAGACTAAAACCGCTCTTTTGAAAAAAAAAATCAGTTTTATGAGTTTTTTCAAATTAAGAATTGAAACATTTATATTAAAAGTTTATCAACTTCGAGTTCTAACTTACACATAAAGCTTTAATTGGGAGGGGATCTATTTAAAAAATATCTGACGATTCTCCAACCGAGAAATTGGATAAACTAAAAAAAAGATTTTTGTTGTCCCTATCTACATTTAATCTACCACTTGGTTATTATAAATTACATCACTTATTATTTTTATAATTTATATCAAAATGGTTATTTAATAAATAGAAAAATGTTTTTCATGTTTCAAATCAAAACGACTTAATTAATATAGGTATTAAAAACATTTTAAATACAATGTAAATAGATGGTAATATAACATTCATTTAATGAGGGGATCAATATCAGTTACAATAGATGCATTTGTGATTCCGACAGTTACATTTGAGGACGAAAGTATACACGTATTCATATAAAAAATGGTGTGATATGAACATGTATATAATGTGATTTGTAGATTTAATCACGTGGGTTTCCTCCATGGCATAAATTTCTCCTTAAGAATGGCTTCTAATCTTGTTGTGTCTAATTCCATGAAAATTAAAATCAAATAATTTGAATTGAAAGTTCAAAGTTAGCTTAAGTATGGTGTACTTTGGTCAAAGTTGATACATTTAGTTCCCACAAATACCCAGATGAGATTCGTTTACATTCATACCCCTAATCTCCATTTCCCTTTCCACAATTATTTTATTTCACCCATTTTTGTTCTCATTCTCTTCAAATATTAAACAATTCATCCTAACCAAAAAAAAGTAAAATATTCTTTTACTGCTCCATTATCACTTTGCCAATTGGATTTTGTAGTCTTGTTAGAGAAAAAGAGCAAAAAGATGCCTCCTTTTTCATCTCATCTCTAACACTCGGTGCACATCTACAGATGTTGAGGTAGGCCATCCACTTCCAGTTCCACAGAAACAAACCCAAAACAAAAACCATTTTCTTTTGCGCAAATCAACGTTTCAAGCTTCTTACTTTTTCAATTTTAACCAAAACCCACATCTCAAATCCTTCAACAATCTTCCAAATCTGCAATGATTTGATCTATCTCTCTATCTATCTATCTACATTTTCACCTAAATGGGGTTTTCCCCCTTCCCTCTCCTCCTCTGTCTCTGTCTTCTCCTCTGCCCCAATCTCGGCCAATCCGGCACTGATTACAGCAGTTTGGTCTACAAGGGTTGTGCAAAACAGAGTTTTCAAGATCCAACTGGTGTTTACCCACAAGCTCTCTCAGCTCTCTTTGGTTCTCTTGTTCAACAGTCTACTAAAGCTAAGTTCTTTAAAACCACAACTGGTACTGGCCAAACCACAATTACAGGCCTCTATCAATGTAGAGGAGACCTAAGTGTTGGTGAGTGTTATAAATGTGTGAGTGGACTGCCAGTCCTGACTGATAAACTTTGTGGGAGTACTATTGCTGCAAGAATCCAGCTTTATGGGTGTTACATTTTGTATGAGGTTGCTGGGTTTACTCAAGTTTCAGGTATGGAAATGTTGTTCAAGACTTGTGGAGCTACCAATATAGCAGGAAGTGGGTTTGAGGAGAGAAGGGATACTTCTTTCTCTGTGTTGCAAAACGGTGTCGTTAGTGGGCATGGATTCTTCACCACTAGCTATCAAGCTGTGTATGTTTTGGGGCAGTGTGAAGGTGATGTTGGGGATTCAGATTGTGGTGAATGTGTTAAAAGTGCTGTGCAAAGAGCTCAGGTTGAATGTGGTAACTCTATTTCTGGCCAAATCTATCTGCATAAGTGCTTTATTAGTTACAATTATTATCCAAATGGGGTCCCTAGAAGATCATCATCATCTTCCTCATCATCTTCTCATTCATCTTCTTCTTCAGGTAAATCTTGAAGGAGTTGTTTTTCCTTTTCCATAGTTAACCTTTTGTTGATTTGTTTGATGACTGGCAAGTTTTATTGGGAAATTGAATTAAATCTGTGGGCCACTTTCTTTTGTCAATTGAGATTGATTGGCCAAATTGAATATAAAAAAAGGGTAATCATTTTTCTATTGTTTGTGTAAGTAATGTGCAATTAATATGGAATTAAATTTGGTGTGATGTAGGGACAGGGCAGAATACAGGTAAGACAGTGGCTATTATATTAGGAGGTGCAGCTGGAGTTGGATTCTTGATTATTTGCTTGCTCTTTGCAAGAGGTTTGATGAAGAAACATGATGGTATGCTAATCAGATTGGACCTCATCTTTCTTTTGCCTTTTAAATGTTCTTCTCTTAATACATCATATCATATATACTTATTCAGATTATCCGATTAGCCTCCGTAGATGTTTCATTACTCTTGTGTGAACTTGCTTACAATGAACCATAAGCTCTTTAAACTTGCTTAAAGTGACTTATTAACATTCTTGAGTGTGAACTTCAGGGGTTAAGTAGACATTTTAAGCAAGTTCAGAGGCTAACGGGATATCTAGGGGTTAGTTATGTATAAAGGGTATGTTTTGTAATGCTGAAATGTGGTTGGAATGTGTTGGTATGTGCAGATATGTGAGAGGGAAGATGAAGATGTGAATCTGAAAAGAAGGCATGGGTTAATGAGGTGGATTCTTGTATGAATTTTCCAAATTGTATCCAAAGTAAAAGAGAATTTTTGGTGGAGAAATATATGTAGAGGGAGGTGGGGTCTAAATTGTTCATTGGGAAGGGGAAGGTATCAATTTTTTTGTTCTTTTTACAAAGGTGAAAAGAGATTGAATCAGTTAGTGTTTGTGATTGGATATTGGATGTCAAAGAATGAATGATTTAATCAAAGTAATTGAGTTCACTTTTGGCCCTTTTTCTATGCCTAAGTTTACTCAGACTGCTTGTCTGTTAACTCATCACTTTTATGCTTTTCAGAAAGTTGTTAACTTCTCTCCTTCTAAAGCAACACAATCTCTCTCTCTCTCTCTCACTATCCTTGTTACCCATTTGCTATAATATATCTTATGCTCATTCACTCATCTATTCTACAAACTGCTACTAGGAAGAAAGGAAAAGTCTCGGCTGGATTATTAATATTTAGGGATAAAGTAACAAAAGGTTTTTGGGAGAAAGTACTTTGATTTCAATCCAACGTTTATCAAATGATGCAATTAAAACTTCATTAACAGAAATTAACACATCATATAATTGTATCATTAACCCTCAGACTTTGGCTTGCACTAGAAATCCGAGTTCGTACATGATGTTTATCACCAAACAATCTTGAGTCTTTCCTCCCATCAACAACAGATTTATTCAATTCCTGATTCATAATTAGAGTGGAAGCATATCGTGACGTCTAGGTGTACAAAGGTTAACAACAATTATTTTATGTGCCAATTTTTGTTAATGAAACCTTTAATTTCACCATTAGATAAATGTTAGGATTAAAAATAATAGTGTTTTATACATGCCGTTTAAACTAGCTCTTTCTAAACAAACCTTGAGGGTATTTTAATAACTTAACCCTAATTTATTCACTCATCATTGATTGTAGGCATTACATCCATTTGGATCTCCAAACTAAAGCTTCAAAGTCAATTAAGACTATAAACTATCAAAATCATCAATCATGTCCCTGAATTAAACAAAAATCATCAATTGAGTCATAATCTTATCCTAAAATCAGAAACTTTGACTATTTTATATAGATTGTAGTAATCTGTGTTGGTTCAAAATGGATTTGCAGAAGAGGACCTGAATTGTTCAACCGAATGGTTTTCGACAAAGCCTCAATTGATTATATTTGTTTAAATTGATGATTTTTTTTATTAGTTCAGGGACCTGATTAATGATTTTAATAGTTTAAGGTCTTAATTGACTTTAAAACTTTATTTTAGTTTAGGAAGCCAAATACATATTATCTACCTTGATTGTATGATATTATAATGAGCTAAATTTGTCAATGAAATTTACTAAAAAAAGTTGCATTGTTGACTAAAATAAAAACCATCTTGATGTCTTTAATCATTTTCTAACTTGGTTTTTATTTCAACGTATCAATCATTAATCTTTTTAACTTTGTTCAAATAAAAAAAAAACTTTGAACATAAAAGTCTATTAACACACAATGTTATTCATTTTATCTGCTTTTAAAATTTGAATTTTTAATAATTTAAAAGTAATATTTTTTTTATATGAATGGCTATAAAATATTGAATTTTTTCAAACTACAAAAAAGTTATAATTTTAAACACAAATAAAACGAATAATGTTTTTAACTGAATTACATCATGATTTAATACGTTAAATAAAAGATTAAGAGTCCGGTCCACCAGAATCGGAATGATAGAGGTCTCATAATAATGCTTTCTGCCTTGACTAAAAGTAATTGACTTTTTTAAAGCATGTTTTCAATTTTTAAGTCATTTGCTTGCAAAATACTAGACAAGTAGCCTTTATGGTCACTGATTTGCTGCATTTTCCTTTCGGTGAGGTTGCCTTTGCCAATTGTTCTTTATATTTTTTAGTCCATCCCTCACTTTTTTCTAGTCTTGTTTTTGCTCTACATATCTTTTTTTTTTTTTTTTTTTTTTTTTTTTTTTTTTTGTGAAGAGAATGCTCTACATATCTAATAGTGACAATTTTCTTCATGAATGAATTTATTATTCAACATAAATAAAAGTGGTAAATTACATTCAATGCCACTTAATTTTGACTTTACTGAACACTACAATAAGAGGTAATTTTGGTGGAAATTATATTCTAAACAACTATAATTTTTTAATTACTGACAATTTAGAGAGATAATATTTTCAAAATGGTAATTTAAAAAAAAACTTAAAACTATAAAATAAAATAGCAAAGAAAAATCTGCACCCATTTCATCTAATTCGAATCTATAACCTTTCTAATCATAGATAAGTTCTTAATTACTAGACTAAGCCACTATTCTTATTCTTAGATATACAACAAAACAAAGTCTTAATCCCGAAATATTTTTATTCGTAGATATAATTAGTATTTTTTATTGATGATAAGAAAATTTTATACATAAATATTTAAACATGGAGTATGCAGAGTCGTGAGGTACATCACACATTTGGTCACATGGCTTGTCTTTTTGGCGTCTGTAAGTTATCGTTTATGATTATGTAGCAATAGCCATAAAGTCCTCCTTGGATAGTGACCTTACCCATATTTTACAGATTTTACTTGTGAATTTTCCAACAATTAGGTCCCTGATTTTTTAGATATTGACTTCTTAAAGGACCGGCATGTCAATCTCCACATTTACAACTCCAGATATTAACTCTATTCAATAAGGATTTCATGTCAGAATAAATTAAACATCAAATGTTACTTCAATACATTCTTACCCCTTATATTTATAAAAAAATAAAATAAAATCAATTGCACCTTAGTACTTTTAAAATATTCAATTTACCATTTGAACTTTATTAAAATGTCATATTAACCTTCTGAATCGATATGATGGAGTAAGGAGAAATTTTGGAAAAATTGAAAATTGTAACTTTAAGAAAGTTTAGAGGACAATCAGATCACTTTAAGAAAGTTCAGGGTGCTAATAGATACCTTTTAAAGAGTCAATCATGTTTAAAGGGTTAATATAATTTTTTCAAAATACAGAGGGCTAAAAGTGTATTAAGCCATCAAATGTTTCGAAAAAACCATGTGTTTGGGAGTAAACCTAAATGAAAGCTACTTTTACTTTCAAATGTCTATTAATGGAAGAGAGGTCAGAATAGAAATCCCAATGCCAACATTACGATTGGAATAATATTTTCATATGGCGATACGTTTATAAATAAGTAATCGTTACTTTTTCTTTCATCAGTATGATATACTTTCATTTTTTCATACCGATTGGATACTAGCTTTGACATTGGGATGTACCTATGGGCTCACCTCAGTATAAGTGGCAAAGTTTATACTGAACTCATATCAAACAAAATATTTAGTGCGATAAGCGTGGATCATACTTCGAGACCTTTTCATTATGATTTTCCAGCTCAAAACACTTTTCCATCAACATGGATGGAATTTTTCTCAAGGACTAGTAAAAAAAAGGCTTATATTGTTAGAGCTCCAAATAAATTCCTGACTCCTAGATAATTTTATTAGCAAAAACACTCTTTTTTATCACAACATTCTGTACACACAAAAAGTGGAGAGGGAAAGAAAGAATCTCACACAACATCGAGCATGATATCGAAATTCAGAATCTTGAGGACAATGTAATGGAAAAAAATTGATACAACTCAAAACTCCACAGTAGATCCTAATGTCATACTCCTTGCCACACCACATAAATTGCAAGAAACTCAAATACAATAATAGTAAGAGAACTAGCAATTATAGACATATTTAACCAAAGACATAATACATTCTCTCGATCATGTGAAAGCATGACCAAAAGATAAGCCTAAAATTCATGTCCAGGATGCCATTAGTGCCACCCAACATAATAAATAAGGTGTTCGAAAGAGAAAAGACAAAAAAAAGTCTCGAATCATGCTAGTCCTCAAGACAATGCCGAAAAAGCTTCCATTGGGGAATCTTGGGAGGTCTTCTTCCAATGTTTTATGGGTAAGGGAGTCATCGATCGGATGGTAGGCTATCAGATACCTTCCTATACTCATCTTTCACAATGAATCATTGACACTCCATTTGCACCATATTGGAAAACTCCTCATCTGCCCCATTATATAGGTGTGGAAGATCCAAACAAAAATTGAGCAACATTTATAAGTATGATGAACCTGTAAACTCAAAAGGATGTTATGATGTGAAAAATATTTCCTACCACTTGGAGTGGTACAAGAATGGTATAGAGAATTAGTTGTGTGGTCAATAGCTTCGTTTCGACATTTGAAAGATCTATTTGCATCTCCATTTGTGGGAGCAGTAAAAGCTTGGAGAATAGCATTGATCTTCATCAGTGGAGTAAAAAACCACTTCGTGATTATCTCACACATTTTAACCAAATGGATTCCTTTGTCAAATCTCTTAATATAGAGGTGGCTATTGATGCCTAAGCAAAAGGGACGATTATGAGCCTTTGAGTCAGAAATGCTACCACCTCGAACTTTCGAGGAGTTGATGGTTATGGGTCAAAGCTTTGTTTGTTATGATGATAGTAAACGTCTTACTAATTATATTGAAGCATAATAGAGATGCTTCTAAGACGTATGATAAAGGAAATAAATCGATGTTAAAGGGAAATTCTACGGACGGAGACATGATATCCATAACTCAAATTGGAAGTAGAGAAATAATTAGCGTCCTTTTGGAAGAGAAGAACGAAAACTAGACATGTTTAAAGTGAAAGCATTATATTTATCTAAATACTCCTATTATACAGAGGTTCGAGCTTTGACAATTCAAAGTGGTGGGCAAAGAGCAAATTCTGAACAGAGAAATACAAGACAATCACGAGAAGTGGTCGAGCACGTTAAGGAGAAATTTTGAAAATTTCATAAGAAACATGAACACTTGATATAAGAATGCAACTGATATCACTAAGATTCAAGAGAAGAAGAATCTGATAGAGGGAGAAAAGAGTTCTGTATATTCATTCATAACCGCAGCAATAAGGAATACAGGCAATATATCCGTTGCACAAGTGCGTGACTACAGGATGCATGTCTCTACCTTCTCTCTCATCTAACAAACTCAAAAACAGACAAAATAGCAAAAACGCAACAACAAAGCCTAAAACGGTAAACTACAATTTAACTCATATCAGTTCCCTCCCCTTAAAAACAACCTTGTCCTCAAGGTTCTAAATTAAATGCAGGGAAGCGTTTTTGGATGTCGAATGAGAACTCCCATGTGGCCTCTTCTGGAGTCTGCCCTGACCATTGAACTAAGATTTTGGTTGCAGCTTGATTACCACGTTTGACTATCTTGCGATCAAGAATTGCCATTGGGATTGGGGGTTGATCATTCATCACTGGTAATTGTGCAGAAATGACCTGTTGTTCACTGATCTTCTTCTTTAATTGGGACACATGGAAGACAGGATGAATAGTGGATCCTGGGGGAAGCCTGAGTCTATAGGCTACTGACCCAATCTTATCTTCCACCATGTAAGGTCCATAGTATAATGGTGACAACTTCTGGCTTGAACGCTGCACCACACTCTGCTGCCTATATGGTTGCAATTTGACAAAAACCATATCTCCAATGTCAAAAGTTTTGTCAGTTCTATGTCCATCAGCATGTTGCTTCATTCTGTGTTGGGCTCTCTGTAATTGGTACTTCATAACCTGGAGAGCCATCTCTCTGTCTTGCATCAGTTGCTCTACAGAAGCAATCTTAGAATCTCCAGGAAAGTAAGGGATATGTAAAGGAGGTGGGGTTCCATAAACTATCTCGAATGGTGTCAGTTGAGTAGAGGTATGAAAATTGGTGTTGTACCACCACTCAGCCAGTGGAAGCCAGCTCTCCCATTTCTTTGGATTCCCATTTGTCATACACCTAAGGTAGGTTTCAAGGCATCTGTTAACTACCTCCGTCTGCCCATCGGTTTGGGGGTGATAGGATGAAGACTTGAGTAAAGAAACCCCTTGTAATTTGAATAATTCAGTCCAAAAAGAGCTAAGGAAGACCGGATCTCGATCACTAACGATAGTAGCAGGCATTCCATGCAATTTGTATACATGATTTAGGAAGAGATGAGCCACAGTTGTAGCAGTATAGGGATGACTCAAGCTTAAGAAATGGGCATACTTACTGAGCCTATCTACCACCACCAAAATTACTTCTTTTCCATTAGATTTAGGCAGACCTTCAATAAAATCCATGCTGATTCCCATCCAAATTCCCTCAGGAATAGGTAAGGGTTGCAACAAACCTGGAGTTCCCACCGTTTCATACTTGCACACTTGACAAACGGCACAACTTCGTACATAATTTCTTACATCCCTTTCCATCCCTTTCCAATAGAACAAAAGTTGCAATCTTTTGTAAGTTGCCTGGGCTCCAGAATGGCCTCCAACAGCAGAGTCATGCATGAGTTGGAGTAATTTAGTCCTTAACTCAGCATTATTTCCTACTACCAGTCTCCCTTTCCTTCGCAACAAATTATTCTGCCATGTATAAGGTCCATCCCTTGTGGTCCCTTCTTGTAACTCCTTAATGACAACCTGTAAATGCGGATCCATAGTCCAAGAGGACTCAATCTCAGGCAAGAGACTTCCAATTGGGGTAGACACAGTCAAAGCTATAAATTCAGCGGCAGGCAGCCTAGATAGGGCATCTGCAACAATGTTTTCTTTCCCCTTCTTATAACTGATCTCAAAGTCATAGCCAAATAACTTAGCTATGTACTTTTGTTGTAATCCTCTGCTCCAGGAGAAACTTCAAACTCTTGTGATCAGTCTTGATCAAAAACTTCCTGTGAGCAATGTAATGGTCCCATCTTTTAACAGCATATACAACTGCCAACAACTCTTTTTCGTACACTGAAAGCCCTTGATGCTTGACTGCCAATGCCCTGCTAATGTAAGCTATAGGATGAGATTCCTGCATCAACACTGCCCCAATACCTACATCACATGCATCTGTTTCGATAATAAACTGTTTGTGAGGTGAAGGTAGTGCTAAAACCGGTGCAGTGGTTAAAGCCAATTTCAACTCTTCAAATGCTAGAGTCGCCCGTTCATTCCAGTGGAACCCATCCTTCTTCAATAGGTTAGTAAGAGGTTTACTAATCACCCCATACCTCCTAATAAACCGCCTGTAATAGCCAGCCAGGCCCAAGAACCCTCGAAGTTGCCTGGTGTTTATTGGAATAGGCCATCTTGACACTGCTTCAATCTTCATAGGATCTATACCTACTGCCCCCCTTGGATAATATGGCCCAAATAGTCCACAGAATTGCTTCCAAAGGTGCATTTGCTCCGCTTGGCCAATAGCTGGTGTTCCTGCAACTTCTGAAAAACCAATCTAAGATGTTGAATGTGAGATTCCATATCCTGGCTATACACCAAAATGTCATCAAAGAAAACTAATACAAACTTGCGTAGATATGGTTTGAAGATGTTGTTCATTAAGCTTTGAAAGGTAGATGGAGCATTTGTCAGTCCAAAGGGCATTACCACAAACTCATAGTGGCCCTCATGGGTTCTAAATGCAGTCTTGTGAATGTCTGTTGGATGCATTCTTATCTGCCAATACCCTGAAGTAAGATCTATTTTGGTGAAAATAGTTGCTGAGTGCAATTCATCAAGCAATTCCTCAATTACCGGAATAGGGAACCTATCCTTAATGGTTTTGCTATTGAGCTCCCTATAATCTATACACATTCTCCATGTGTTATCTTTTTTCTTCACCAACACAACTGGAGATGAGTAGGGGCTCACACTGTGCCGGATAGTTCCATTGTCCAAAAGCTCTTGAACCATCTTCTCTATGACATCCTTCTGTAAGGGAGAGTGTTTGTAAGGCCTTATATTCATAGGAGAAGATCCCGCTGCTAAGGGAATTTGATGATCATGTGACCTATGTGGAGGCAGAGATGTAATTTTGTGGAAGAGAGAACTGAACTCCTCAAGAAGGGGTTCTAGTTCAATAGGGCATTCTTTGGGTGGTTCAGGGGTGGTAGTAATTTGGTTTATTTGGGCTAAAAAGGTTGGATGCCCACGGTTAAACATCTTCATCATATTCTGCTCAGATACAACTTTAACTGTTGTATGTGTGAGGCCCTGTAGAAGATATGTTGTATGTCCTATATGGAATGACATGCTCAATGAGTTAAAATTCCATGTGATATTGCCTAAGGTAGCTAGCCATTGCACCCCAAGGACCATTTCACACCCTCCTAGTGACATAACCATGAAATTCGAAATGAACTCCTGTTCCTGCATGACCCAACTGAAATTCTCACATTCATATGTGCACATCATACTTTCACCATTAGCAACCACTATAATGACTGGCTTAATTGTTCTTAAGGTGCATCCCATTCTCCTGGCTACATTCAAATCAATAAAACTGTGGGTGCTACCTGAATCCACAAGGATATGGAGCAATTGCTTTTTGTGGCTTCCAACAAGCCTCATTGTCTGTGGAGAATGTTCCTGAAGTCCTCCCATAGCACATAGTGATATTGTAGGAATCTCTGGGTCCCCTTCCATTGTTTCTAAGCCTCCTTCCTCCTCTTCTTCGGGGCATTCTTGCACCATGATCATGTGCATGAATTTCTTTTTGCACTGGTGCCCGGGAGTGTACTTCTCATCACACCAAAAACATAGGTTCTTGGACCTCTTATCTGCAAGTTCAGCCTCTGTCAATCGTCTGGCTTTGGGTGGGTTATTTGTTTTTGCAGATGGCATTTGTGTGGTGGTTTTCTGAATGTGGTTGGTAGCATAGTTGGTGAGGAGTTTTGGTGCAGTTGGTGTGGGTAATAAGGGTGGGGGTTTGAAATTGGTAGTGGTTGAGCTAGTAGCAGGATAGGTGATTATGGATTTGTTGGTGTTGGTGATAGATCTGGTTGGTCTAGAAGCATTCAAATATTCCTCCTGTAGTCGAGCCAAGGCATAAGCCTGTTGAAGCGATTTAGGTCTAAGCATCTGCAACTGAAGGCTGAGTTCATCCTTCAAACCACTCAAAAAACAACTCAGCATATAATCTTCAGTTAGTGAAACTCTGTGAGAGCACACATCAAATGCCTTTATGTATTCCATCAGTGTCCCGGTTTGAACCAGACACTTAAGATCAGCCATGGGATCTTCGTAGGCTCTTTCTCCAAATCGCCCCTTGATTGCAACCACATATTCAGCCCAAGGAGGTTCCCTTGTTCGTCCTCTGTTTTTTAGGAAGGACTGATGCCATTCTAAGGCACGGTTGGTGAGGTGTAGAGAAGCAAGTTTGACTTGTGATTCCGGCGGAGTAAGATCAATCTGGAAGAAACGCTCACAGCGAAAGAGCCACCCCTCCAGGTCTGAACCATCGAACTTTGGAAACTCAACTTTGGTGAATCTTGTGGCCAAATGGTAAGGAATCCCATCGGAGTTAGATCCAGACAGATTCAATGTTTTGTTAGGATGATGTTGATCATCAGTGACTTTCAAATTAGCAATCAGCCCTTTGAGTTCTTCAAACATGGTGGTTTGCTGCCTTGCTACATGCTCAGTGAAGATCTGTTGCTGCCTTTTACTGTTTTCCTCCAACATCTTGTTATTCTCGGCAAGCATGGATTTCACCATGTTTTTGAGACTTTCTTCCATCTTCTTAAACTCCTATGCTCGAGTCTCAGTCATGGAAAAAGGTTTGGATATGGCGGGTGTACCACAGGGAAGGAATGTTGCTCTGATACCAAATGATATCACTAAGATTCAAGAGAAGAAGAATCTGATAGAGGGAGAAAAGAGTTCTGTATATTCATTCATAACCGCAACAATAAGGAATACAGGCAATATATCCGTTGCACAAGTGCGTGACTACAGGATACGTGTCTCTACCTTCTCTCTCATCTAACAAACTCAAAAACAGACAAAATAGCAAAAACGCAACAACAAAGCCTAAAACGGTAAACTACAATTTAATTCATATCAACAACCATTTTAATAGGGAAGTTGAACGCCTTCTTAGCTAAGGCTAATGCCAAGATATGGGTCAATGCAGCGTGAAGACACGCATCACAAATCGAGGAATCGCGAACCTCAAGTAGATGATTCTAGATGATCAAGATATCAATGCATGATAAATGTCATTCGTCAAGGAATCTATTATTAGTCTAGTTCTTTCTCGAATAAAAAGGCAAATGGAGAAAAGGGTGAGACCTTCTCTATATAACATCACTCACAACTCCACAAAATGAGGCCTTAGACATCTCAACAACCATTAATAATAATTTGGGGGAATACCAGTTTCATGCTAACTTATATAATGTGCCCCCAACAAATTTAGAGGGGGATTATCTCTCCATGGACATTTTCTTTGTGGGAGTTTGCGAGCCTTAGCCCAACCTTTTGAGCTTAAGGTCAAAGAAGGTTTGTTATCGAGGTCATTGATCATTTTATAAAATGGGTAGAAGATGAAGCAATTGCAACATAACGGTAGCCAAAGCCATTTCCTTTTTACAGAACTATATCATTACTCGATATGTGTTCCCCTTACTCTTTTAACTGATAATGGGTGGCAATTTGATTGTGTTCATTTTAGAAAATTATATGTTGAGTGGGGAATTCAATAACGTTCATGTTGGTGGCCCATCTACAAACAAATTGCCTGATAAAACCATTAGGGGGATTCAAAAGTGTTTGCAAGATGTTGACTGTGCATAGGTTGAACGTTTTAACTCCGTATTATGATCCTATCAAATAAGACCACATTCAACTACGGGAAAACACCATTTTTTTTTTGTAGCTGATGTTGTTGAGTCCATGCCTCCTTCAAAATTCATCCTGAAGTCTCTTCGAGTGGTATTATACATGGAAAATGCAAACATAGATGCTTTAAAAGATGCCAATGATCGTTAGGAGGAAACTAGTCTGCAAGAGTTGATAACTATGACTGCCTTCAAGCAAAAAATAGCACAATATTATAATAAATTAGTTCATGCTCGATAAATCCATGTAGGAGATATTGTTCTTCAAGATATAGTAACTCTTCAATCTCTTTTAGGGAGATAAAAACTTAGCCAAAGTTGGAAAGTTCCTTATATTATCACATATAAGTATTAATGATGAGAGTTTACAAATTGGTTGGCCTAAATATAAGACCCTTTACAATGCATGAAATGTATAAAACTGATGAAGTTTTATCAATAAAATGAGCATGAAGGATTATATGGCTTACATTGAGCTTCTATTATAGAAAAATGATATATATAGGGGAGCAAGCATTTATTCCCTTGAAACCCACTTCTCAAATGAGAATGGTATTTTAATGTGTTCTTGCCGTTACGTAGGGATGTAAATGGAGCGGTGCGGAGAATAAATGCTTGCATCATGCCTTACAATTATTTTTCCAATTCACATGCAATAATCATTAAAATCATGACATATAAATTCATGAGCATTATCAAGAAAAAATGACTTGATTATAATCTAGAAGTTGTGTTCTTAACGAATATTTGAGCAAGCAATCTCTCAAACATCACGTTATAAATTGATAATAAATACATATGTGACCATCTTGTAGATGTGTCAATTAATCCCATAAAATATTCAAATGGTCCACGTGGATAAATAGACCCACAAATATCACCTTGAACATATTCTAAAAACATAAGAGATTCAATTCAAATTTTAGCTAGTGACGGTCTAATAATTAATTTACCTTGAGACTAAGCATCACATGAAAAATCTTTGAAGAGTAAACTACCTCTAACGAGTAAACTACCTAAAGAATCTTCATGTTCTTCCATGGATGTCCTTATGAATTCTCAATAATTCTATGCATCATTATTAAACCGGAATGGCCTAATTGATTATGCTAAATTTTGAATATTTTGGGATCGGTGAACTTACTGTAGCATATGTCTTAATTGTACTAATCTCCTTATAATATAAGCCAGAAGAGAATATATTGAGAATTTTTCTAAAACACATTTCCTACTAGATGCATTATTTGTAATATGCAAATATTTAGTGTTGTTCAACATATATTTTTTGAAACTTAAGATGATAAGTGTAAAGACTATTATTTTTAAGATTAATTTTGAAAAAAACTTTCATTGGTCAAATTGATTTGCAGATGAAGGAGTTTGATTTTTTTTTTTCCAAAAAAACGAAGATTGTATTTGTCGCCATTTGCAAAATCAATGATTTTTGAGTTGATATTACCAATTTAAACGTTAATGATCTCAAAATAGAAAATTCGAAAAATTAAAATTGTTTAATATTACATTTACTTTAGAACCATATTTTTTATTTTCCAAAATCATTATTTTCGAGCTCTCTCTCTAAAAATTAACCACGTATTTATTTTCCAAAAATTAAAGTTCTTTAATATCACGTTCACATTTCTTTAAAAAATTTCTTTTGAGATCGTTAACGGCGAAATTGACAATCTCAATCCAAAAGCCCTTGCTTTTATAAATGGTAACAAACACAATACTCAATTTGATTTTAAAAAAAAAAAAAACAGAATCACATCAGTATAACCATAGGGTTTTTTTTTTTTTTGAATTAATCCTAACTTTTATTTTTATATTTTATCCTTCATAACTCATGGAAATTTTCCGAAACATCAAATGAATAATGTTTGCAGGATCTCCAAAATCATTATCTTCATCATTATGTATCAAATTCGCGGCAACTATCATTTTGATCAATTGAATTTGTTTCCACATTTTTTTATTTTCTCCTTTCTTTTAATAGAAGCTTGATAAGGTGGTTATATGTTGAACAGGTACGGAAATCTTCTATAATTTTTGAAAGGTAGCCATGGTCAGCCTTAGTTTATCTTTTTCTCCATTATTATGCTACTTTTGGTGGTGAGAAATGTCATTACTAATATTATTACCACTATAATCGCAGTAATTATTTCGTCCTTGTCATCATTATGACCACGACTATGATTGTGTAAAAAATGAAGCAAATCTAATAAACCTAGTCACCTGATTTCGTTGATTTGTTTAATTACCAATAAATATGAAGCATGACTATATTAGTAGCACATTTGAAGCATGAAAAATTAAATTTCAACATGGAGAACCCATGACTAATAGTTTTTTCCTAGTAATATTTGTTGAAAAGGCCAGCAAGATAGAAGATTTTAATGCTACATATCTGTTGAACTATGATGATTGTGATAATATTCCAAAACAAAAAGCAGAAGAGACGAAGAACAGTGTAGGTTTGTTGAGGAATTAATGTTGACAGATGTGTAATTGAGCTTCACAGTTGTATAGGAAACAGGAGGATATCCATCATTAGTCAACTCTATTTATACACATATCTTAGCTGTTTCCAAATTTCCAAGTTGTCATTCCCCCTGCTGCTGCTCCTCCTTTACTTTTATATATTTCTTAGTACTTTAACTGTAACAAAATCGTTTCAACCAAGATTTCTATGCCGGTCAATTCATTTTATATTGTTTGTTTAATTCCAGAAAGAAAATTAATGAGATATTGTCAGAATAAAAGTTTAATTATTAGTTAGGAAAAGTGAATGTTCTTATTTTACAATCTCGTAAAAAGGATTGAAGATTAAAACAAACAGCTTTCCCTATTTTATTATGATTATTGAAAAGCAAATTCCTAATTAAAGTATTTAATATTGAAGCATCAATAGTATAGGACAATCCCCTTCATGTGATAATGTCCCCTTCTCTCTTTTTCTTTCTTTCTTTTAATGTGGACAAATAATCTTGAATTGTTCACTCTCACACTCAGCATGCTATCTACGAGATATCTTCCTTTTCCTTTCAGTAAAGTTAACTCAAAGCATTACAATACTTATTTTTGGGTCAACAAATTAGTACTTTCACGCCAATTTAAACTAGACACAGGGTGGAGGGAAGGAGGGTATTCTACATGGAGTGAGGACACTCACATTTTGAGATGTGTTATAAATCAATAAATGGTTGTTGATGTGATAAACACATGTCTAAATGTGAATGAATGGTCCTCAATTTGACATGAGGACCCGTGCTTAGTATATTTCCCTCTCATTGAGGTGCATAGAGGATCATTAAAAAGAGACCAAGGAAAAGTTTTAACAGAAAAGTGTTAACATTCAAAGGAGTGTTAAGATTCACAACAAAATTGACATATCATCAAACATTTTTAACTATAACCCGTACAAAACGGTCTTCCTAAACATAGTTTTATTATTGTCCCTTACTTTATTAACACTTGAAAAAAAATTAGAGATTAACATAGGAGAAGATGGGATGTTGCAGGACCAAATCCAATCCTTTGCCCTCTTTTACTTCCCCAATAATATAAACCAAAATCAATTGTTAAACATAAACGACTTCCACGGTTCCGCCCACTGTCCTTTACGTCTTTTATTGGATGGGTGGGGGTTAAGAGGGATTAATAAAGGATAGGTAGGAAGGAAAATGGTTTGAGTAGGGAAGTAAAGAATTGACTTTACTCCTTGTTTGTGAGCATAGTTGTTAAGCCATGGCGCAAGACTCACAAGGCTTTGCACCTTAGCACCCCTAAGGTGGGAACGGCAAGGCCCACCAGCACCATGACACATCTTTTTGTGTCACAAGTTACTTTTTTCAGGTTCTAAAAGTACAAAAAATAAACCCTAGTTTTGACCAACGGTAGAGCTAGCTAGGAGCAGTTCCTCAATATAAGGTGCTTTACTTCTTTTCAAAGCTGCGTTGAGCTCCACCACAAAGGAGAGAGTTCCTTCACTTTTCTTATTAGTTGCTCGGCCGTATGGCCAGGTGACTTAGTGGGATTGTCAATAAGCAAGACCTTGCAAGTCTTTCTTTAAGGTTTCAATAGTATGGGAAAGGGAGTCAGTGAATCTTCTTTCCGGTCAAGCTTAGACCTATGCTCCTTCCTTTGGACGCCATAAAGAAAGGGGCTTCCCTAAGGTTCTTGAAGGAAGGGAAAACAAAACGTAGTCGGTCAAACAACCTGGGTTCCATGAACAACTACCAAATCAAGATTCAAAATGGAGTCGAAGAACTCAAGTGGAATAACTAATAAATGAACCTCTTCACATCAAAGCCCCCAATTTCAGACCATTAACCAATCTTGAATTGCATCAAGACTTTCCAACAAGCACCTTTGGAAGGGTGGACCTTTCTCCTGATCAATCTTTTTCCAGTCTCCTCTGGTCCACCTTTTGATTCGAGAATTGAGCCTGTCCTTCTGGCCAAGGTTAGGTGGCGCACGAAGAAATGGGGAGCCGTATAAGGGCCCCTTAGCCAAGGTGAGAAGGTACTTCATTCCTCAGTAGGAGGGGGTAGAAGAAGCCTATCTGAACCAGGAGAATCCGGTTTTCTATCCATTAAGCTTACAACATGGTAAAAGCACCGGATTTTGAGTCCTTCGCAAGAGCCCCTTCATCAATGGAATGAATTACTTACAGGATAGGAGCGAATCCTTACTTATAGAGTTGAAGACATCGTGAGATGAGCCTCAGGCCACTTTTCCTATATACAGGCCACCCTACCTCCTTGGTTGGCCTTTCAAACTGAGTCCCCGTAGTTTAAAAATTGAGTAAAACGCAAGATACTCGTTTGTCAATCCGACAAAGGGCAAAGGTTATTTTTCTACTTTTCTCTTTATACTATTACCACATGTTCAATCTCCACTGTTGGATTAGACATATCTAGTCCAACAATAAACAAAAACAAAAGGAAAGCAAACACTCTTTCAAATTGAACAATCACGAAGAGAGAGAGAGAGAGAGAGAGAGAGAGAGAGAGAGATGCATAATGGGAAATAAAAAGACTTTCAAACTGAACAATTGCGTGAAAAAATAGAGACAAAGAAAGATGCATAATGGGGAACAAAGAGAAGAAGCACATAACAGCACTAAAATACCAGAAAAATACCACAGAAAAATAAAGAAACATGGGCCAAACTTGAAATTGAAGACTTTTAATAAGAAATTGTTATCAGTCAACTTAGGATTATTATTTAGTTGAACACTTTAACTTGAGAATATAGGGTTTATTGCATGTTAGAGTTTATTATTAAAAATATTGATTGCATGATTAAAAATATTGACATGATTTCATATTTATTGCATTTTGATTTTATAGTTTCACAATTTCTTATATTTTAAGTATTATCATTTATGGTGGTTCTATATAATTTTATTCTTTTCGTGAGCCCTATGTCGCTCAGGTGTGTGTCAGCTTCCGTGCGCCAAGGCTTCACACACCCCCTTGAGTCGTAGTGCGCCTTGCCCCTTTATAACTTGGTTTGGGAGGAAGATATGGGTTCATGAGGGTTAATACTCTTTATCTTGTTTGGTTTGAAGGATCAATAATGGAATGGGAAATAACAAAACTATTTAAATGTTCATCTTATAAAGGAGAGAATAAGAGGTTGTGATTTGAGTTTGAGGGGTAAGGTATTGAAGAAAACGGATAAGAGTAATTTTGTAAAATGAATTCTCTCTCTCCTAAAGCCACCATTGGAGGGTAAATTGGTTAAGAATTTGAAAGATTTTGGAGGGTTCATGGTCCCTCATAAACCCTTCCACACCCTTGCATAGTCTTTTTACCCTCCTTCCTTCCAAACAAAAATTATCATGAACTCTCACTAACCTTCCTTTATTAACCCCTCCTAACCCCAACCTTAGCCGAATCTAGTCACTTGAATCCACTGCTTCCCTCAAATTGGGAGTATGTACTTTGATCGATGGGTACGGGAAAGTAGTTTCACCTAGATTAGTTGGCTGTGTTGAATATGGTAGGGTTGTAATGCAATGTTGGATAAGGGCTCGGTGCTTGACTCTAAAGGACTTGCACCTGATGCGTGTGGGATTTGCAGGCTTGCACCTCATGAGTACGGTTTTTAGCTATCTTATCTTAAGAGCTTTTTGTGATGATGGTTGAGTGAGCATTATCCATGCCTAATGGAGTTTGCCAAGTATAATATCATATTGTGCATGTTATGGTGAAATGGTCTGCCTATTCAACTGTTGCAAGCGTTTTATCAGCTAAAGGAAGGTGAATATGAGGAAACTAACAAATGATAGGAGGGGGGAAAACCAAGATCTTCCAGGCTTGAAGTAAAAGTGTAAGGAAAGGGTGATTGTTGTTAATAATTATTGCATATATATAGCATAGCTGTTTATGGTAGCTCTACTTCTGGAGGAATTGGTAACTTGAAAGACAATGGAGTTCAATATCGCTCTATAAGAGTCTCTACATGCTCTTTTCTGGGTAATGATAAACAGTCATCAACTTAAGCATAGTTATTAAAGGCGCAAGGCGCACTAAGGCGCAAGGGGGGTCCTGGAGCCTTGGCGCAAGGCGCAACTTAAGGCGCGCGCCCGAGCGACTCGAGGCGCACCAAAAAAAAATCATAAATTCATAATACTAGTCACAAATAGTCAAATACCAACAATAAAACCATAAAATGCGTGAGTTAAGTTCTAGTTAACTACTAAGGCATAATGTCTACTGCGATATGTGTAGTAAAAACTTTCGATCTTTGTCTGTCTCTGTTTTTCTTTTATTTTCTGAACTTAAAAAACCCTAAAATACCCTAACCCTAAAACACCCTCAAAACCCTAAAATACCCTCAACCCTAAAATACCCTAAGGTAGCCAAGGCGCGCGCCTGACTGACCAAGGCGCTAAGGCTGGAGCCTTAGCCGAGGCGCGCCTTTAATAACTATGAACTTAAGAATGCCTAACTGACATTTCTACTAAACTGATAAGCAGGAGTGTTTGACATAACTTCAAATAACATCATTTCTGGTGACTGGTTTGTGAAATTGAACTCAACCAATGCAATTTGTTGCATCTTGAAGGCTCAAGCCATGAAGATGCTATTGATTTCTGTTCCCCAAGAACCAACAACAGATGGATCTCGGAGAATAAGTATAGCTGGTGAAACTACAAACTATCTTTACTCTTGAAGCAGTTTACACTCAGCAAACCTCATTCGAGATTATATCATATACCCAAGAATTCCAGTTTCCTGCTATATCTCTTCCATATCAAATTTTGTGCAAATTTCCCCATTAAAACTGGTGCAAAGGCGGTACAAAAAACTCTTATGGTGTTTCAGATTCTCTACAAGCCATGCTTTAATTGTTAAACTTCTCCATCTTATAAAGTGATCATATTGCTGAATTTTTTTTACTACATATTGCACCCTGGAGGTGAATAATCAGGCAGATGCAGTAACATGCACTTTCAGCACAAATTTTTGATAAAGAGTAATTGATAATAAAAACAAGGCCTGAATCAGGAACTTAAGCATGATGATGGAGCATCTTTTATGACAATTACATCATAATACAATATATAAACCAGAAAATAGAAAACCTTGAAGGCAAGAAAAAAGAATTGGAATATCTGTCATGTCAATTCACAAAATGCATATTATCATGTATTTTCTTATGTAGCAATGACAAATGAAGCACAAATTTATGAAAGATGTATACTGAATTAACATTCCACCGACTACAAATCTCTAGCCAGAACACACTAAATAATTGAATAAAAGACAACAACGCCCACATATCAAAACGGGAGTAGCCCTAACTATTTCAACTAATCTCAAGTTTCACATGAAAAACCTAGGTTGCTATGCCAAAGATTCCGACTGACCCGGGTAGATAAGGGCAAAAGCCTCATTTCTGGATGGAGGTGGGAGGTGCTCCGAGGAGGCTCTGCTGCTGCAACTCCAGATCATTGAACTGCTGCTCCCGGTCCATCTCGATGATGAGCGGAACTACTAGGATGAGGAAAGTAGTTCCGGCGATCCACGCCGCTTTCCCAGTGCTCTTAGCCAGCTTCTTGGCCACATAGGTAGCTTCGTTCGCCGCTTGTTTGGCAGACTGCACAATCGCAGAATTTGATACAGTTGCAATGATCCCTGCGTCGCCGCTACTGCTACCGAGTCGTTTTCTGCTCAGAGACGCCATGGAAAGGGCTTTACTGTTTGGTTTGAGGGTTTTGGGATGAGAGGAGAAACAAGAGAGGATTTTATAGCTTATATAAATGCTTGTGACACGTGGACAGTATAAAAGTAATTTGCGCTCTCATTTCTCCCACTAATCTGAGCTCACAATAGTTTTATGATAGATCTTGCTCCACAATTAAATAGCACTATCTCTCTAAACTTAAACTGAACATTATTGCTTTCAACTTTAGGTTTTACTAACATAATCCTTTGTTTTTTTTACATTCATCAATATTCGCAGCTCAATGGAAATAATCCTCCATTATACAGTTGATGGAATGATGTAACTTTAATTATTATTATTTTTAAAATTTTAATGTAATTTAGACGTTGTTTTGTTACAAGAGAAAAAAAAAATACTCCATCCGGTCCACAATAGAAGTCTTTTAAGGTTAATGCACACTAATTAAGAAATGCAATTAATTTTAAGTAAAAGACTTTGTTACCCTTGTAATAATTTCATCCACTAGTAACTTTATCTATTCCCAAGATAAAAAAAGTCAACTTAAATAGGGGTATATTTGGTAAAAATAAATTAATGTGCATAGATTTAAGCAAAATGTCATGTATTGTGGAACAAAAAAAGACTCTCTAAAAAGACTTCTATTATGGATCAGAGGGAGTAGTTATTTAGAGCAACTATACTGGGTGTTACAAGGTTGTTACTCGTAACACCCAACCAGTATAATACAAGTGTTTTACTTGTTCTAGAATTAGGTAAGTTACAATAATCTGTAACAAAGATACAAAAGAAATGCTGTCAAATAGAAAAAGAGTTTGCACTACACTCTTGTTAAAAGAACGCGTGTGTACCTCAAAGGAGAGTCAGTCTCTCTAGTTGCAAATTTAGCCACAGACTCTGTCTGTCAAACTAAATAAAATATTACTCTCTTCATCCTATTATATAGATCATTCTAGCAAATTAGTTTTTTCCCTAAATATAAGTCATTCTAGGATTTCAATTCTTATTGCCCAATAGTGACATGAGAGAGAATTATTTTTTGTATTGATACATGTGTTTTTTAATATTTCAATGCTTATTGCCCAATAGTGACATGAGAGAGAATTTTTTTTAGTTAACCAATATATTTCTTAATTTGTGTGAAATACCCTAGAATGACTTATATAATGGAATGGAGGGAGTATATAAAATAGCTTTTGGAGATAATGGATTGGATTTGATTTTTGTTCTTTATTTTGTAATAAAATAAATCATTTTTAGTTTGAAAGGAGTATAATGGTTTGTTTGTTATGGATGTATTCTATGATGATGTGGCACTAATAACTTGTTGCAACCACTATGTTGCTCTTAGAGTATGCCTAATGAAAAGTGTTTGGAAGAGATTTTGATGAGGGAGAATGTTTAGATGAGTATATTATATTGGAGAAAAAATGGTTATTTGTTTTTTTTTATGGCAAAGTTATCAAGGTTTTTTTACCCCTTTAGCACCCTTGCTATGGCCTTCTTTTTAATAAAAAAATACGATTGAATATTAAAATATTCTATTATTCAATGTAATAATATTTATAATTAAAATAAATGATACATAAAATAATGATTTATGCGTTGCTTAGCATTTGAACAATTTTTTTAAAAAGTTGTAAAAAACGACATGGATGAAAGAAAATAAAATATTTTAGGATGATGTGTTAAATGTAGACAAGTTTTGAGATTACGTGCATTGGAGATAATTTCAAAGATAGAAACCTCAAAAAATAGTGGAAAATATAGTTCTAAACAAATTTAATTGTTAGATTTTTCTATTTGAAATCATGGTTATTTTGAGTTTATCAATTGAATCATTATATTAGTAAAGTGCAAATTACAATAAAACGACCATAAAATTTTATTAATCTATAGAGATATTAAGGGTAAATTACACAGTTCGTACCTGAAATATACCCCAACTCACACTTTGGTATCTGGATTACATTTTGTCACAAAAAAATACCCCAAGTATGGGTGACTGGACAATTATGTGCGTGTGACCGGGAAGTGACCGGTCAACGCGTATTTGACCCATGTGACAATTATTAATGGGACCCAAACCACACGAAAAGACGAAAATACCCTTAAAACAATCCATCCCAAAAAAAGGATTATAAATATACCTTATTTCCCTCTCTCTCTCTCCGTAAACTTAAAACGATGGCCTTCTCTCTCTAAGTATACGTTTCTCTCTCTCTCTCTCTCTCTCTCTCTCTCTCTCTCTCTCTCTCTTTCGATCGCCATTTCTGCCCCATAACGAAAAAGCAAGGAACCCTAATTTTTCTCAGAACAGTGAAGATGGCGGCCTCATATAGCGCTGGAAGTTTGATATGCCACTGTGGACTGCAATCCCCTTGTACAACTTCATGGAGTAATGCGAATCCGGGTAGGAGGTATTACAATTGTAGAAATTTCGGGGTAAGTGTATAGCTATATATCTCTCCATCTCTCTTTCTATCTGTGTTGTACATAACTTTGATTTTGATTTTGAACTATTTTGAAGAAACCGAACGCTTGTAACTTCTTTGAGTGGCATGACCCTTCAATGAACAACAACAACAACAACAACAACAACAAAGCCTTAGTCCCGAAATGATTCGGGGTCGGCTAACATGAACCATCATATAAAACCGTGAAAATCAAGTCGTGTCAGCGACACAGATTCGCTCCCTCCACTCCGTCCTATCCACTACCATATTTTCCTCAATTCCCAATAAACTCATATCACTCTCGATCACCCTCCTCCAAGTTTGCTTAGGTCTTCCCCTACCCCTCACCACTACATCCCTTTGCCACTCTTCGGTTCTCCTAACCGGCGCATCAAGCGCTCTACGTCTCACATGGCCAAACCACCTTAGTCGGTTTTCTCTCATTTTATTCTCAATAGATGTGACCCCTACTTTTGTCCTAATTATTTCATTACGCACCCGGTCCTTTCTCGTGTGACCACACATCCATCTCAACATACGCATCTCCGCCACCGACATCTTATGGATGTGGCAGTGTTTCACTGCCCAACACTCCGTACCATATAACAATGCTGGTCTAATTACCGTCCGGTAGAATTTTCCCTTCAATCTATTAGGCATGCCGGGATCACAAAGGAAACCCGTAGCACTCTTCCACTTCGACCAACCAGCTTTAATCCTATGAGCAACATCTCCATCTACTTCTCCATCCGTTTGGATAATAGATCCTAAATACCGGAAGCAATCCGAGGCCTGAACAACTCTCCCATCTAGGATGATTGTCCCTGCCTCCCTACTCCTACGGCCGCTAAACTTACACTCCAAATATTCTGTCTTACTTCGACTCAACTTAAAGCCTCTAGATTCTAGAGTTTGCCTCCATAGTTCCAACTTCATCTCCACTCCTTCTTTCGTCTCCTCAACCAACACAATATCATCTGCAAACAGCATGCACCATGGTATACCATCTTGAAGTGAACTTGTTAGTTCATCCATAACGATGGCAAAAAGAAATGGGCTTAGTGCGGAACCTTGATGCACTCCAATCGTAATAGGAAACTCTTCAGTCTTCCCAACACTAGTACGTACACTCGTGCATACTCCCTCATACATGTCCTTTATGATGTCAATATATTTCCGCGAAATGCCTTTCCTTATCAAGGCCCACCAAAGTACTTCCCTTGGTACCTTATCATATGCTTTCTCCAAGTCAATGAAAACCATATGCAAGTCTTTCTTCTTATTTCGATAGTGCTCCATTAATTGTCTCATTAGATGGATGGCTTCCATAGTTGATCTTCCCGGCATAAAGCCAAACTGGTTTTCCGAGATCTTCACCGTCCTCCTTAGCCTTTGTTCAATCACTCACTCCCAAAGTTTCATAGTGTGACTCATTAATTTGATTCTCCGATAGTTGGCACAATCTTGGACATCGCCTTTGTTCTTATACAAAGGGATTAAAGTACTTTTCCTCCATTCTGATGGCATCTTATTGTTTCTCCAAATTTTGTTGAAGAACGTCGTCAACCATTCGATTCCTCTTTCTCCCAAACATCTCCAAATCTCAATAGGGATGCCATCAGGTCCTACTGCTTTCTTCAACTTCATCTTACTTAATGCCATTTTGACTTCACCCTTTTGAATTCTCCGCAGGCATTCATGATTTATCATATCGTGATGGATACTTATATCTCCAACATCTTGTTGGCGATCTCCATTAAATAAGTCATCAAAATAGGACCTCCATCGTTTCTTGATATCCTTATCTCCAACTAGGACTTTCTGGTCCACATCCTTCACACATTTAACTTTTCCGAGATCTCGCGTCTTCCTATCTCTCATCCGAGCAATTCTATATATGTCTCTTTCCCCTTCTTTCGTATCCAATCTTGTATACAGATCCCGATTCACCTTTGCTCTAGCATCTCGTATGACCTTCTTTACTTCCCTTTTAGCCTCTTTGTATTTTTCGTAGTTCTCGTCACTCCTACATTTCCCTAATAGTTTATAGGATTCTCTCTTACTCTTTACTGCTTGTCGTACTTCTTCTGTCCACCAAGATGTGTCCTTACCCGGTGGCATGCTACCTTTAGATTCCCCTAGAACTTCCTTCGCTACTTCCCTTATACTATGCTCCATCTTATTCCATATCGAATCTATATCTGAATCCATATTGCAAGTCCAAATATCTTTTTTGGTCATCTCATCCACAAATTTTTGTTGATTCTCCCCTTGCAATTTCCACCACTTAATCTTAGTCTCTACTTGAGGTGTTTGTTTTCTTATACATTTCCTACTTCGAAAATCTAGCACCACTACTCTATGTTGGGTTGTCGTACTCTCACCAGGGATCACCTTACAATCAATATAACTCTTTCTCCAAGCACTCCTTACTAAGAAGAAGTCAATTTGGCTCGCATTACCGCCACTCCGATAAGTCACTAAGTGGGATGTTCTCTTCATAAACCATGTGTTCATGATACTCAAGTCATAGGCTGATGCGAATTCCAAAATATCATTTCCTGCTTCATTCTTATCTCCAAAACCATACCCTCCATGAACACTCTCAAACCCATCTCGCCTAGAACCCACGTGTCCATTGAGATCACCCCCTAGTACCATTTTTTCATCCCTAGGAACCTGTTGCACCACTTCCTCTAAGTCATCCCAAAAAGCTTGTCTTATAGACACATCTAATCCTATTTGTGGCGCATATGCACTAATGACATTCACAACCTCATCCCCTATCACTAGCTTAACACTCATAATTCTATCGCTCTTCCTAGACACCGCTACTACCTCATCAATATACTCCCTATCAATAAGAATACCTACTCCATTTCTACCCTTATCCTTTCCTGAGTACCAAAGCTTATAACCCCAATGAGCTATCTCTCTAGCCTTAGCTCCAACCCACTTGGTTTCTTGTAGGCATAATATATTTATTCTCCTCCTCTTCATAACATCTACAATTTCAGCTAATCTTCCTGTCAAAGAACCTATGTTCCATGTCCCAAAGCGTAACCTACTACCCTTACCCCTACCCCTACCATTACCGTGGACTAGCTTATTTACCCGCAACCCTTGCATATTTGACACCACCCCCGGGTCCTGGGGTGGCGCGCCGCTTTGGGGCGACGACCTAGCAACCCTTGCACATTTATCACTACACCCGGGTCTAGGAAGTGCAGCGCGTCGCTGAGTAGGGAACGTCCCAACGGTATTTATATTATGGTTCATGTCATAAGATGTGACTAAGTTTTACGCTGGCCGCCACAAACCTACCGCAACCCTCCTCCTTTGTCCGGGCTTGGGACCGGCTGTAAAGGCCACCAAGTGGCCCTCACAGGCGGAGTTTCCCTTCAATGAACGAAAGAGAAAAATCAATTATCCTTGGGCTTCTGAGAAAGCTGAATAGAATTGAGAGAGAATGTGAGACATTGAAAGCTCATTTGGTGCGTGACAGGGAAATGAATAGGAGTTTGTTTGCGCAGAAATGGAGTCAGTGGTTTTTTAGTTTTCTCAAATGGTTATTTATATTATGGTTCATGTCATAAGATGTGACTAAGTTTTACGCTGGCCGCCACAAACCTACCGCAACCCTCCTCCTTTGTCCGGGCTTGGGACCGGCTGTAAAGGCCACCAAGTGGCCCTCACAGGCGGAGTTTCCCTTCAATGAACGAAAGAGAAAAATCAATTATCCTTGGGCTTCTGAGAAAGCTGAATAGAATTGAGAGAGAATGTGAGACATTGAAAGCTCATTTGGTGCGTGACAGGGAAATGAATAGGAGTTTGTTTGCGCAGAAATGGAGTCAGTGGTTTTTTAGTTTTCTCAAATGGTTATAAGTTCGAATGGAAGAGAGAAAGAAAAGACTGTTGGAATGGACAGGCAGAGAGAGAGAGTACTCGAAATATGTGATTAATTATGGAGGGAAATGAATAGGGGTAATGTGGTCTTTCAACGTTAATCATTTAATGTGGGGCCCACTCTTTTTATGTTAGTAATTGTCAAACAGACGTTGACCAAGTAGAAACCGGCTAATCGCACTTAATTGTCCAGTCACCCATACTTGGGGTATTTTTTTTGACAAAATGTAATCCAGGTACTAAAGTGTGAGTTGGGGTATATTTCAGGTACCATTGGTGTAATTTACTCGAGATATTAATTAATCAATAAATTATTAATTATTAATTTATAAAGTGTGATGCAAAATTCAATTATAACTCAATCAAACACAAGATCATTAATTTAAATTACTTAAAATAATTAACCATTCAAACCAACCTTACTTGATAAATGACACCTGAAATAATACTATAATTAAGAGTATCTCTTTTTCTCTTTTTCATCACTCTTCCCCCTAAGTATCAGAGTAATAAGAAGCATCAATAATTTGAATATCAATCAAACGACTTTAAAGTCTGTCTTCATATAATCCAACCATGAAAATGGCAACTTCAAAACGTTTTCAACACCAACAGCTTTAGAAATAATACCATTGACAATCCCATCCCTACTACACTCTCTATTATTCATCCCAATCCCTCTGCATACAACCATTGATATATTACACACCCAGGGAACTGAAACAGTGAAAACAACCCCGCAACCTTCTGAAGGATTTCGATTTCTTACCAGAGCATCCTTGTAAGCTTGACAAACTTTAGGAACATGTCCGCTCATTGGCAGTCGTTTGTAAAAAAACGAAACGGATGGATCTGAACTTTTGGCATAATCGTCATCGTCATCGTCATCTGCGTGAAGGTTAACAACAACGGTTCCATGCTCAGGATGCAGCCTACTGTCCAGAGCTTTTAAAAATGGAGAATCTACATCCCATAGCTTATGAGGGAAGATGTCGTCACCATCGTAAGCATCTATGAAGATCATATCGTATGTGTTACTGGTGTTGAGGACAAACTTCTCAGCATCTGATTCATAAAGGAAAAGCCTTTCGTGGATTCCTCTCCACATTACTTCGTCAATGATACTGGGTTTTGGCAATGCACGCTGATCCGCAGACGCCATAACTGAGAAAGCTGGGAACCCCATTGCACGAACAGAAGCAGAGATAACAAGGGGATCTATTTCTACTATGTGAACAATGGACCCTGCAAACAACACCGAATTTTTAGCAATGTCCACAAGGATACGAAGCCAATCATCAAGCTCAAGTTAAGGAATGCATTATGTTGAAACATATCAAGAAGCATGCAAAAAAACTCCTTTTTGTAAATCACAATAATACACATGTCAAACATTAATTAATTATTGCATTATGTGAATATATACTGCTCCTACTCGTTTCAGTAAAAAAAACGAGGACCTTAAACAGAATGACAGTGTCAAATACCTTAAGGATACTTGCAAGGAAAATAAATAAATAAATTGAAGTTTACAACATGGTGATTTTATGTCTACATATTAAAATGTTTGCAAAAGGAATGGCAAACTCCTTGATCACTAAGAAGTGAATTTATTTGCTAACTGAACTTAAAAGGCACATGATGTAAGGAAACTGTTATTAGCCAGTACCACCTTGAATTTTGCTAGCCAGAAACAGCGGTAAAGTTCCCCCACCATGGCCAATACATAAAATATGCATTGGCTTCTCGCCGCATACAGCACCCACAAGATCAAAAGTTGAGGAAGCTATAGTAGCTAAACCGACAGATATCATACTCTTCACATCTGCAGAACAACATCAAATAAATACTAATGTCTTCAAACTGAAATATAACAAACAGGAATTTAAGGCAGATTAATTGCATCACCTGCATGCCGAAGTTATTAACAACACATCATGATTAAGATACCATGTCATCACCTGTTGTACAGAAATGTTTTATACTTGTGTATGTACAAACTGGGAAACTTTTGATGAGCAATCAATCAATTCACTCTGAGAGAATAGTTCTCAATAAGCCCAGCAAATAAGCAAACAAAATAATATGCAGTGAAGTCACATGAAGAAGTGTAATGGATACGAGCTACATCAACATCAGGAATCCCTGTAATTTCTTACTTTTTGTCACTTGGTATTAGGAAAGGCTTCTCAAACCATCCATTTCAGACACAATATTGAATATATTCCGAAAATACAATCACCGAGATTGTTAAATTAGATATTCCACAATAGTGACAGAAGATGGTGCTACATAATAAACAATTACTCAAAAATTCCCCTTCTTAAGAATAGTTTAAAAGATGAAAACTTCCAAAAGAATACAAGACTCGAGAATAAATTACTAATTCTCTAAATGCAGAACATATGCAATCAATCCTACTACTTCCTTGTACTGAGGAAAAACATTTCAACTAGTACAAGTCTATCAATGAAACGAAGAAAGAGGTATTTCCAAAGGCCAACCCAACTCCACACAACACCAATGGGACATGAGTTACAAAATTTCAACTCAAGCTTTTCCTCTACTGAGGAAATTTGATAATTGATGGACAAATACGTAACCAACTTTCAAAGGGAATAATCAGAAGATGAGGATCACCACTTGTTTGAATTAATCTGATAGAGTTAATTAAGCTCTGGATTATGCAATTTCACTTGGACTTGTTTAAGTGCCTCTGATCTAACATGTTAAGCTCATTAAAACTTTAAGGCCTTAAGAATGAGAATTTGAGCCTGGTTGATCATTGCTTAAGTTCCTCGTAGAATCAAATCAACTTTGACCAGGTTAAAGATATGATGTGGAAAAGTCTTTTCAGATATATTAGCGGCAAAGAATAAAAAGGACTACATAACTCAGAGCAAATAACAAGCAATTTTGTAATACTATAAAAGAAAGAGCTCAGAAATTTACATGGAGCAGCTACACAATGCGCCTGTTGCATTAAGAATATAGAATTAGGTTCTGATTGTTTGTAAGCAGCCATTACTTTGACCGTACTCTGTCGTGTGACATCATTAAAGCGAAGTGCACGCCACTGATATCCAAGAACCCTAAAGCATGCATCACGTTCTTGACCATGATTGATATCTGCATACCTTTGCTCGAGCCATTTTTCAGTTTTTGGCCAGTGAATGTCGCTCTGCCAAATTAACATTAAGACCATTTAATGAAACTCGTCTAAAGATAAGCAAATTTCTATCACAAACATCAGCCTGAAGCAAATGCGATCACAGGTTGAAATGGTACCAAGAAGGAACTAAAAAGAACAAGGTTTTCACAAAGTAGCTATTCTATGGTCTTGAACATTTAGCATCTTGTAGCATTGCAGCCCAACACTTCAAAACTAACAAAGAAATGATGTTTATAGACGATTTATAATGCTTCAACATGAAATGTCAGTGTTTTAACAACTCTAACAGGAAGGAGCTTTAGACATTAGACCTAATTTTTAGTTTCCTCTACAAAGTTCAGGTATGATCTTAACTATCTTAAGAGACAAAGGCCAAATTAGAATTATTTGCAGTAGTTTGTCCTGAATACAAAAATTGTGATTTTTCAACAAAAGAAAATTAGTACAATTCATCAATCTTCTGCTAGAGGAGTTGATTGAAATCGCACACTCTAGCTGAGCACAATACAATCATTCTCATAAACATGATCATAGAAAACAAATAAACTAATAACTATACACAGAGTGAGTAAGGAAGATAGAAAGACTAACAGGTTTAGAGGAAGGATAGGCATGGATAGAGACGACGCCGTTGCCTTTATCGGACATAGAACGGAGAACTGTGTGAGCTTCGGACTCAGAATCCGCACCCCACCATTCGGAGGAGTAGAGCCAGTCACCTTCGTCCTCGGTACGGCGAAATGCGGCCGTACAAAACCGCCTTGTATTCCATTTGGGGCTGAATAGAGCTCTGCGCCACATAGTGTAAAGACCGAATTTGCCTAATTAAACATTTTACTTAGGCCGCTGAATAGCGAAGTTAGATGGTTGCAGTCGTAACTCCAGTCTGAACTCTTGATATCTTCGAGTACGAATGCAAACGGGGTCTAGTAAAAAACGGGAAATAAAAATAGTCATAGTCGCCGACCGGAATCGCTTCAATATTAACGGTAAATCCTTGTTTTTTTTTTTTTTTTTTGTTTTTTTTTTTTTTTTTTTTTGAGATACGGGGATTGAAACCATTGTGTAAAATACGGTAAATTATTAGAAATATCCGGTTTTCAATGGAAAACTTTTAATATGTGTAATATAGATCTACATATATTATAAGAGGTCCCACTATTTTAATTATTATATAAGATCACAATACATGTATCCAAATATAAATCGAGAGTCCTTCAAATAACATAGAAAACCAATACTTAATATAAAAACTCGTAAAATGCAGCAAAAAAAAAAAAATGTACACCATTAATAAAATAACCGAAATAATGAATACGGCAAGTTGTGTCAAAATGGACACAAGAAGGATGTCATTGTAATAAATAAAATTGTATTAAGTGTATAGTGTAATTTAATACTTTTACGGTCCGTTAAAATTTAGGATGAAAATTTGAATTTAAATTTATATCTCTCTAGCTAGCTGTTATTATAATAATTGTTTTTTAAATACAATTACAACTATAATCGAGTCGAACTGAGCCGAGCTTTGACATGTTCAAATTCGGTTCGTTATAAATTAATGAGTTCGAGTTCGAGTACGAGCCGAGCTTTTACTTGTTCAATCTCGGCTCAGTTTATTAGAAAATAAATGAACTCGAGCCGAGTTTTGAGTTCAAAATTCATTTTCAATTTGGTTCGTTAAAAAAATTATCTAACCATAAATTGTCTGTGAGTTAATCATTAATTATATTTATGAAGTTTGTTCACAAATAGTTTTTTAACTGTGTACACAAACAAGCTCACAAGCAAAGTTCGTGAATAAATAAATAAGATACTTATAACTAGTTCGTCTACTACCCATTTATTATTTTTATGAACAAACTCATCTAATAGCAAATGAAATAATATTAAGTTTAGATATTTGTGAACTAACACAAAACTATATAGTTTTTTACACAACAAAAATTTGTTCATAAATGTTATAATCGAGCCTGCTTGTAAGGTTTCGAGCTGAGTTTTGGCCTGTTTAAGTTCAGTTTGTTTACGAACCGAGCTAGTAAATCGTGCTCATGTGCGGCTCGTTTACAACCCGAGTCGAGCCGAGTTTTTATCGAGCGAACCACCGAGCCGCTCATGAGCAGCTCCGCTCATTTACAACCATAAATACAATGCATGTTTGCTGGTTTTGTAAACATTCGTTCATTTGAAATGTATTCTTCATAGAAGGAATCTGCATGTTATATTGTTAAAGTTAGATGTAGTATTTATCGATAGTTAAAACAAATAACGCTTTAATTACATTAAAATTCTTCAAGCTAAATCTGTTTAATTTTTGTTGAGATTATTTTTATTATTGATGTGGTTAAATCATGTAGACCCTCTTGTAAGCCTGAAATAAGATAGGAACAGGGTTAAAAGAAGGATCGAAGTCCGACTAACCCACTCCGATATCTAAGTCAGCTTTTAAGGACAATTTGAGGATGGGTACAACAATAATCAAAGCTATAATGTAAGCTCAGTGAATAATAAGTGAAGTATTGTACCTTGGAGAGTGTCTTACTCTATTCATACTGTAATCGAATATGGAGAAACATTTATAAACTTGGGGCGTGTTGAGCTATGTGTCACCTATTGATAAGCGAATATGCACTCGCAGATCGAGGTTCGGTATCCCTCAAGCCCACTTGATCCGTAATTAACGAGTTGATCTTTGACGTGATTAATGGAGATCTCTCGAACTAAGATTATGAGACTGTGCCGTATTGGGAGCCAATTTTCTATGATGATTCTACATTAACTCTAACCCGGGTGGTGGCTCGAACTATATAAGTCCCCTCCCTCCGTATGGAGCAATTTGTAACTGTCTAATCGAGCTTATCAGTTCACTAGGAGATCAAGAAATATATGAGCAACAAATGAATATGACTTAACTATGCCTCATGCTGGACTTGGTCTCGCATAGGAAGGGATTACTTTAAAGATTACTATTAGGTTCTCTGAAAGTTACACATAAGATAGTGTCTAAGTTGGATAGTCATAAAGGCTAGCTAAAACCTACCTATAACTGGTGAGACGAAAAAAAGATACTAGCTAACCACCATCTTTAGACGGGCATATCAGGATCATTCGCGGAAGAAACTGGATGGAATAAAAAAGTTCCTAAAGATATTTTAGGATACATGTAAGTGATTACATAAATTTAAGATTATTGAATCATCTGAGTATCCGGTCATTATTTTAAACCACATCTTTCTATTTGCAAATATAAATCGAAATATTTTGTTTTGTAAATAAAACGTATCATATATTTCTATTCACAAATTTTTAACTATACACATGTATTTGCAAATTTAGCAAACCATGTACTTTTTTTTTCTTGTATTTACAATGTTAGTTTTTTTTAATTATTTTATTTCATTGTCTCGTTCATCTCTCTCATTTATAAATTATAAGTGCATTAATCTTAAAATAAAATAAAATTACAATGCATACATAAACTATTTTTTTAATCAATACTGGAACTTTAAATTAACGAGACATTAATATCCTTAAGAATAGCAACTGATAATCAATCCGTCAAATCAAAGAATGAAAAAAAATACTAGTATGGAAAAGAGCTTTTCTCGTTAAAGAATGAACTGCTCTAATCGCTAGTCTAGGAACAAATGATATCAAAAATGCATTACGTTGCATAATTTCTTTGCAATCCTCTATCAAATCTCCAAACGATGAAACATCTGGTACCTCCGTATTTACTTTATATGTTATCTCCTTCGCATCTGTCTCAAAAGTGGCTGCCTCAATATTCTGTTGCCCATTTTAGACTTTCCCTCAGTGCGTATATTTCCACCATTCGTGCTTCGTGCACTCTGTCTATCTTGCCCATTGCTCCTGCCATAAATTTCCCATCCTCGTCCCTAACCACTACTCCCCACCCATTGTATTTTTCTGCCTGAAACAACGCGCTGTCTACGTTAATTTTCAACCGGCCCCGTATAGGACGTTGCCATTGGACCTACCGGCTTTGTTGTTGCCGTCTTACACAGTTTCGCTATTGGCTGCCCAGAATTCCACCCCCTATTGGTCTGTCTGCCTCCTGCTTCACAGGTTGCCGTCGCCTCCCTATTCCGCCCCTCTTCATTAACTTCCTGCCGGTCTGATGAACTGCTGCCAGCCTCCCCTAGCCGACGTAACCTCTGCAGAAAAACCCGATCTCTTCCTCGCCCCTTCCCAGGTTTCGTTTAGCAAATCCAAACCACTATTACATAAAATACTTTTTATTGTTTCTTTTTAACTGTATTTAATTAGTTACAATTTATATTTTTTTATTACATTTTTTTTATTTACAATGATAATTAAATTTTAAATTTTAATTTAAATACATTTGGGGAATGGGTATGACTCCGGTGAGTTTGAGAATTAGTTTTATTAGTCTAGCCCGGTTCAGCCCGAGCCTGATGTAAATATAGCATGGACTAGGTTGATCTTGGACAAAGTAGTTAGGTGACTCAATTAGACCTGAGACCCAACCCATGAACAAGTCTAATAGAGTTTTACATCTGGGAACGATATATTTAGGAGTAAAATTGACTCAACTTGCCAACGTTAGAGAAAAATTTCTATTGATTGCCAACGTTATATTTTAGATGTTAAAGATAAAATTGCTTATGGGTGTAAATATTAGGAGTATTTTTTCACTTTACCCTTTGATTCAAACCCCATGCGCATTCATAGCGGTATTAACAGACTTTTATTACCAGCTAGGGACAAACGACGATGAAAGTTAATACCTCATTAGATTTTATTGTTACTTTAAATTTCTGTAGGTAAAAAAATATTAATTAAAAAACAGGAATTGAACATGTAATTTTGCAAGCAAATAAACTATTGGTAACAAAAAGAAAAAGGCAGAAATTTAAGTGTAGAAATGGAGAGAAAAATAATTATCACTGATTTTGGTAACAACCAAATTTGGTAAGAACCACTTTAATGGTTGGTTATTACCAAATTTGTCAAAGTAAGGAGAAAGTCTTAAACACTAGATGTGCTCTAGGACTAGAGCATTGTACTGTACATGAAACCTTTTTTAAGGAACGGAAGAGTGTTTTGAAAGGAAGTCATGGTCTAATCCCTGTAGGATGCAGTTGGAAGTCAATCCATACGTATTTTTAGTATTTTTAGGATTTTAGAGAATAATACAAATTATTTGAACACTATTTGATCAACTTATTATTTTTATGTTTTTAGTAAGGATATATCATAAAGTTTAGATCAAATCACAGATCAATGAGATTTACCATGGAATTTATAGATTATTTATTAATAAAAACTAAATTATACATGTGTCACATCATCTTATTCGTATGTTAGATCAATAATTTAATATCACGTTAGCATTATATGTGTATAAGCTTTTATTCCTTACTGATTTCATGTTGTACTTATAATTTTATGATTTAATGAAATATTAACATTCTTATAAAAAAAATCAATTGTTAATATTTTATTGAGTAAAGTATAATAGAATGAAATGAAATTATTGAGTTAATACATACAAAATGTAATGAAATACCTTTTATATTTGTATTTTATATCCCTCTCCTCCTCCACTTTGACTCTAATTTCTACTTTAATTGAGGGGCAAAATTGATTGAAATTAATCATGGAGACGGATTCTTTTAAAAAGATAAAAACTTGAGAGGGCCATGTTGCAATTTGAGGAGGTAACGAAAACAGAATAAATTAAGAATCCGTTGAAGAAATATTCAATGATGGAGGCGTGTGTAATTTGAAAGTCAGAATGGAAGGAACGCAGTTAGTGGGGTCTCTATTCACTATTCACTCTGTTCTTCCCAAATTCTTCCCAAATGTTAAGCAATCAATCAATCAATCCCCACTTTTTATTCCTTTTATTGCCTAAATCACTCTTTCTGAAACCAATATATATTTATTTCAGATTAGAGAAAGCTTCATTTTTCTCACTCTGATTCCGAGCCTTTCCTTTGAAGTTATTCTTCTATACATCTCTCAGACCCCATCCAAACTCCATGTTTGAAGGTCTAGCTTCTCCTTTCTTCATCATCACCTCCAAACTGCAACAAAAAAGTGAGCTTTTGATCTGGGTTTTTGTTTTAAGTTTTTCGATTTTGTTTTGTTTTGAATTCCTTTGCGTTCTTCTGATACTATTTTCTGTATTTTTCAGTGTATCCAAAGCTTAAGGTTAGAACAGAAGGTGAAGGCCATGAATATGATTGCACTTCTTTGAAGGATGTTCCTTTTCTCTCGTTACAGGATTCTTGTTTTCCAGGTACCTTTTTCACTATTCTATCTTCTAACTTTTGTCAAGTTTTCATATTGCTTTTTATTTATTTTGGCAATTGCTTTTCTGGATAATTGAATGTTATAGTTTATTTCTGCTACTCTGTATTGGTGTATCATATACGTTGTTGTTATGTATACCTGTTCTTTTTCTATGAGCAAGAGAGTTCCCCAAATCTTATAGTTTCCTTCTTAGATTTAGATTCTCCTCCACTATTATTGAAAATAGCATTGATTTATGTCATAGGGTTATTTTTGCTTACGTTCATGGGCTAGGAGCACATAATTAGGAAATTCCATCTTCATACCTAAGTTTTCTGATACTCAACTCCTATGAGACTTAGATTATACTCAAACCCTTACACATAAATAAGCAACTAAACCTTATTTATATTGGTCTAAAAGTATGATTCTTTTCCTTATAGAGCAAGTTTTCAATTCTTATTCTGATTAGGAAAACTAATACCTTAACATTTATTTGAAAGGACGATAGGGTTGGGAAGAAAGGGGCACAAGTAGCTTACATCAATGTTTCATAGGAATATTCTATTGTAGATTGAATGCATTGGACCGAACCACTAAAGTATTATTTTATTAGTCGGTTCTATTGTACTCGGTCCACAATACAACTTTCATGTTACTATGAAGTTTACATTGTGCTTGACACAATATTGGAGTATGATCATACCTTCCTAACTGACATTTGTGATATACAGTGAAGGAGTATCCTGATATTTCTCCCCCTCGGATTGCAAGAGTTCCAAAATCTTATGTGCCTAACATTATTCTTCCAACCGACAATGTTTTGCCTCCAGAATCTGCTTCTGAAGGTTAACTTTTACTCTTCTAACATTCTAACATGCCGTCATTATCATTATCATATTCAATGATGGATGCGTGTGTAATTTGAAAGTCAAAACGTGACAAATGAAGAAACGCAGTTATTGGGGTCTCTGTTCACTCTATTATCTTCTGTTCTTTCCAAATGCTAAGCAATCACTCCATTCTAAATTCCAAATCCTTAATGGAATATTTATTTCATATTAGAAAGCTTCATTATTCTATTTCTGATTCTGAGCCTTCCCTTTAAAGTTATTCTTCCATTCATCCCTCACTCCCATCCAAATATCATGTTTGAAGATTTAGCTTCTTATTTCTTCCTCATCAACTGGAAACTGCAAAAAAAAAAAAAAAAAAAAAAAAAGTGAGCTTTTGATCTGGGTTTTTTCAGTGTATCCAAAGCTTAAGGTTAGAACAGAAGGCGAAGGCCATGAATATAATTGCACTTCTTTGCTTTCTTTGAAGGATGTTCCTTTTCTTTTATTACAGGATTCTTGTTTTCCTTAATTCTGCTACTCTGTATTGGTGTATCACATAAAGCATACTTGTTCTTTTTCTATGAGCAAGAGGTTCCCCAAATTTGTTTTCTTTGGGTTGGGTAGTTGACGTCTTAGATTTAGATTCTCCTTCCACTACTAACCCGGATTATTGTTAGGAATTTCATCGGTTGTTGATTATAATAAGCTTCATATGTGGAATAACAAACTAGACATGGAATTACAATACCAATAGATTTACATTATACCGTTATTTTTGCTTAGATTCACGGTGAGGAGCACATAATTCATTTGTTACCGATAAGGAAATTCCATCTTTTTAACTAGTGCACAGACTCAAAAATTCTCTGCGCAAATAAATAAGCAACTAACCCTTGTTTATACAGGCCTAAAAACATGATCCTTTATCTTAATAGAATTCACTTATAGAGCAAGTTTTCAATTCTTACTCTAATTAGGAAAATCAAATCTAAATAGAATTCTAGACATACCTTAACATTTATTTGAAAGGACGATAGAGTTGGGAAGAAAGAGGCGCAAGTAGCTTACATCAATGTTTGATAGGAATATTCTATTATAGACCAAATGCATTGGACCGAACCAATAAAGTATCATTTTATTAGTGGGTTCTATTGTACTCAGTTCACAATACAACTTTCATGTTACTATGAAGTTTACAATGTGCTTGACACAATATTGGAGTATGATCGTACATTGCTAAGTGACATTTATCATCTACAGTGAAGGAGTATCGGGATATTTCTCCCCCTCGAATTGCAAGAGTTCCAAATTCTTATGTGCCTAACATTATCCTTCCAACCAACACTGTTTTGCCCACAGAATCTGCTTCTGAAGGTTAACTTTTACTCTTCTAACATTCCCTCTTTATCATATCAGTTTCTGAGCAATAGTATTTTCTGCTTCTCTCTTCACAGAAGCTGACAAGAAAAGCAATTCCGATGTGGAGGATAGACCAAATATTCGAGCCAGTTCAGTTGCACGGCCTCGTGCTGTCTTATCTAGTCCTGGTACTTTCTATCTTTTGAGTAGTTATTCGATGAATACTCATGCTGCTTTTTACTTCTTGAGTACTTATTGTTGACTTGTTGTGATTAGACAACGATGCTGTAATTGGAAACAGAAACAGAAACAGAGTTAAGGCTTTGCAGCCCTCAGCTTTGAAGAATCATAACAGACACACACAGTGTAAGACTGCTCATGATCAAGCCGTTGGTGATCAAAATTCACCCAGCTTAAGAAAGCTGAACAACACTACTGATAGTAAAATTGATCTCAAAGTAAAGAAAGGGTCAGCTACTACGACACCACGAAGAAGTGTTATGGCTAGTAAACAAAGTGCTGTTAGAATTTGACAGTTTATTGGATTTGTGGTGTAGTGTAGTCCAATACATAGAGAGCTTTTTGTTTCCAACGGCTTTGCCATAGATTATGTTTTCTTGTATAATCACAAAACACATGAAATGATGAATGACAGTGTAGCAGTAACCTTAGATCATTATTATGTTTCCATTTTCTCTAAATTGAACAACTTTTTCTTTACCTTCAAGGGGCTGAGGTTAATCCTTCAGCACTTTAATGAGGTTGACCTTGTTATTCGCAAAACAAAGCACAAACATTACTAGAGTAAATTAAGAAACGATTTCCCATAATTCTGGAAATATGACAGAGTGTTTAAGTACTGAAATAGAGTAACCCATGCACGAAGCATTGAATGGTCAATCTGGTTCAATATGCTTAAAGTATTATTTGGGCTCTGGCATATAGAAAACGTTTATCTCCTGATGTATAACAATCAATCACATTTGATCCTTATATAATTAATCACATTTAGTCCAATTTAGACGGAAATTGTATGCAAAGAAATCTGTTAAATCATGTGTGATGTGTGAGATGATTGCTAATTATGTGAAGAAGAACTGATCTTCTGCACTCTTCAAAAAAAAAAAAAAAATAAAAAAAAAACTGATACTACTGCAAGGTTGTATAAGCAGAGAAAAAAAAAAAGGTGTCCGGTGTGAAATTCTATATGAAAATTGAGGCAACTAAGTAGATTAGTAAAATATTATAAAAATTATGTTGCAATTAACAATCATCAAAAGAAAACATTTAATGGGACAGGGGTCAATGTTTATGTCACAAAATAATAATAGATTGGGGAAAACACAGACATCTTTTATAAATCAGCAGGTCAATGTCATAAAATAATAGATCATAGGTCAACTACAAACATTTTTAACAAGTCAGGGGCTGAATAGTGATTTAATCCAGCAAAACAATGCCATGTACTTTTGTACAGAATGGTGAACAAGGAGATGCATAACAGAAATTTGAAACAGCTCGCCATCCTCCCCTCTTTTGATATTTTTTCGCCACCCCCACGGGAAAGTTAACAGGGATTCCCCGTCCCCTTTGGGGCAAATCTCCCATGGGGATGGGGAATGCCCAACCAGTTGCAATCCTAGGGTTGCTCAACCAAACCGGTACTGCATTTCAAAATCATACTGTCTTTGTCTTTGCTGAGCAAGTCTAAAACACTGCAAATTCGGCTAAATTCATGGCGTGAACTATCTCCTGATGAAAACATATGCCAATTGTTCTTTACCTCGATCCAACTACAACCTGGTTGCTTCTTCACACCCTTCTTGCTCATTCGATTCAAAATATTCTCTGCTTCTTCTCTTTTTCCAGCACTCAGGTACAATTCTGCTAAAATCAAATATATGGCAGATATAGTAGGCTCTATCTCTAACAACCTCTCACCAGCAATCTCAGCAATTGCAATGTTCTTATGAATTCTACAAGCTCCAAGCAAAGCTCCCCATACACTTCTAGGAATTTCCATTCCATCTTCTCTCATTTGATGTACAAAAGCCATTGCCTCATTGATGAGTCCAAATCTCCCCAAAAGATCGATAAGGCAAGTCAAATGCTCATCTGTTGGCTGTAGATGACACTTGTTTATCATATAATCAAAATAGTATCTCCCTCGATCAACTAATCCCGCATGACTACATGCAGATAGAACACCAACAAAAGTTATGTGATTGGGCTTCACATCAGCTAATCTCATTTTTTCAAACATCTCAATAGCTTTTTCACCAAATCCATGGTGAGCAAAACCACAGATTATAGAGTTCCAAGAAATTATATTATGGCTTGGCATTGAAGAGAATTCCTGCAATGCAGAATGCAAGTTCCCACACCTAGCGTACATGGTAACCATTGCATTAGAAACAGCAGTAATGTCATGAAAACCTGTTTTCATCACTTCTGCGTGTATTTGCTCGCCTAGCTGTGAGGCTGACAAGCCCGAACAGATTGTCAAAACACTGGTAAATGTCGATTTGTTAGTTGTGAGACCTAACTCTTTCATTGTGAGAAGAAATTTAAGACCTTCCTCACCATGACCATTTTCTCCTAAACCACATATCATCACATTCCAAACAGTTGTATCAGGATCATCAGGCAGCAATTTAAAAAGTTTAATGGCAGAACTAACTTCACCAATTCCGAAATACCCAACGAGTAGATTTGTGGAAGATACAACATTTCCATATGGGAGTTTCTCAAGCAATCCATGAGCTGCTTTAACATTTCCATTTCTTACCAATTCCAACAAAACATTGTTCCAAGAAACCACATCCCTCATTTCGAATGGCATCCTATTGAAAACACTCATTGCTTCATCAGCAAATCCAGCTTGAAAATAACCGGCAATAATTGAATTCCATGTAACAACATCTCGAAACGACATCCCATGAAATCAGTATATTATATGTATAAAGATCACGCTCAGGCATTAAACTAAACAAACTAAGCGCTTCTTGAGATTGTTCATTCTGAAAATAACCACGGATCATGGCATTCCAGGTGACTGTATTTTTGTGAGGCATTTCGTCGAACAGGTTCTGTGCTTTCTCGACTTGGCCATTTCTCATGTAGAACGTTATTTTGGAATTGAGAGGCTTTAGGTACTGAGAAGGATTTGGAATTGAGAAGGATTTTGGAATTGAGAAGGCTTTAGGCTGCATGTGGATAAATGTGGGTTTAGAATGGAGAAGGATTTGGTGAGATTTATGGAGAGAAGTCGATTGAGTTTGAGCAGAAAGGCGTAACCAGAGATGGAGAACATAAAAATTTGGAGCCAAACGTAGTTTGAACCGGAAATGGACTATTAAAATATGGCCTAATACACAAATAAATAACCTCTTCTGACTTGTCCAAATATTACAACTGCCCTTTAACTTTCAATTGTAAAACTTACTCCTTAAATTTGTCTAATTGTAAAACATAACTCTTCAAATCTGTCAAATTGTAAAACAGAATCTCAAATTGCTGACATGGACTGCAATTGAAGAAACACGTGAAATACAAAAGTTGCAACGCTCATGGAATGTGATAATCAGATCTCTGGACCCAAAAAAATCAGTATTTAAGTAACCAAATCCTCAATTCTTCAACTTATTCTTCAATCTAACGGTAAATTAGAAATCCTCTATTCTTCTTCTTCTTTTTGTTATTCCTATTCGTTTTTTAGTGATTTCTTGATTCAAAGTTTTGAGATATTATGAGGGTAAAAAGATGTTTATATGGAAAAATATAGTTCTATTGAAGATTTCATGGCGTGATATGAATACGCGGAAACGTTTTTACGGTTGCTTCAAGTACGGGGTAAAAAAAATCTCCATCTTGAGTTATGTTTTACAATTGGATAAATTTGAGGGGTTATATTTTACAATTAGACAAATTTGAGGGATAAATTGTTACAGTTGAAAGTGAGGGAAATGGGCAGTCGCAACATTTGGACAAGTTCATGTATTATTTGTGTATTAGGCCTTTTAAGAGCATCTCCAATAGAGGGTGCCCAAAAGAGTGCCAGCTGATGTGGCATCAGGTTTGGCAACTTTTAAAGGGTGCCCACTATTGGAGTGATTGTGGGTGTCAATGAAAGTTTCAATTTTTGGCAACCTTGTTTAATTATTTTTTAATATACTCTCCTAGAAATAATAAAATCTGGAACACTTTATTTATAATAAAATAATAATTTGTAGGATTATAGTGACAACTTTTCAAGCAACCTCTATTAGAGCATTTTTAAGTAAAAGTTGCCAAAAATGATGTGGATGAAAGAGACAATAAAATATTATATTTTAGTAAGTTTTGGCACTCTTTTAAACACCTCTATTGGAGATGCTCTAATACAGAGGAAAGTAAAATATAATAAAATAATAAATATATAGGGTTTATTGCTTTGATCAATGGTTTTTAAATTCCATTAGATAGAAAGAGGTACGAGAATATTAATAAAATATTAATAAATAAAATCTAAAATAAGTATAAACTAAAACCATGGAGGGAAGAAAAAGATTATCTATAGAGCCAAAAAAAAAAAAAAAAAAAATCATAAAAGGTATTACTAGAAAAACAAATTATTTTCCATTTCTTGTGATTTTCATAGCTCTAAATTTGTATAAAAATAGATACAATTCAATCTTTATCACTTACATCATTTTGAACATTACAAGTGTTTATTGTGAAAAACTCTAATACGACAAATCTTAATTCTTTCTTTTGCAACTATTTAGAGCATTTCTAATTGAAAGTGTTTGGTACAGTGCTTAATGAGTGGAAGGTGTTTGAAATATGATATTCTATTAGAGTAATCAAAGTTGCTTGGTTTTTTTATGGCAGTATTTTTTTTCGCACCCTTTTGGCACCCCACTTTTATCATTTTTTTAATATAAAAAATGATTTAATTGTCTATTATTAGTGTATTTTTATGCTAATATTTATAAGTAAAATAAATTAAACATATAGTAATGATTTATGAGATTAGAGTGACAATTTTTGAAGTTGCTTAGGATTGGAGAATTTTTTTTTTTTTTTGTCAAAAGTGATGTAAATGAGAGAGAATGATATGTTAAATGACAATTTTTAAGGTTGCTTGCATTGGAGATGCTTTTAGATCTAATAATCTACTGACAAGATCAACCGTTTATGCTTTTGCTAAATCCGAAAAAGGTATAAATGGAATGATTATAGAGAATAGCTGCAGTTTAAACGTGATATAGAATAAATAAAATATAACCAGAACAAAGGCCCAACCAAAACGGGATATTAGGCCTAAGCCAAGGGCCCGTATCACAAAGAGCTGAGAAAAAGAATGGGAACGATTAATTAAAAAGCTTCAAGGAGAAGATATAGTTTCACACATGGACCAATAAGAGCTTTTCGGACTTCAAGACCACGCTCTTAATCCCCAGATCATGCCATGAATTGCGGAGTGACATAAAGGAATTATAGTGTGAAGGCAACCAACAGTCTACACGTGGAAAAGTGTTTTGGCCGAACCAATCATGAGTTGACACATGTAAAGTACATTACACATTAGGTATGTAATTATCTATAAATAGTCTTGAAAATCGTGCACTAGGTACATTCATTATTCATCTACTTACTAATTATTTTCAAGTTGTTTCTTACTTTTAAGAACACTGCTAACTTAAGCATCGGAGAGGGGACACTAGATTTCAGCCCCTCCCTAACTATTTGTTGTGATTCAGGTCATGAGAAAGTAGTTCAAAGATCATGTTCAGTATTGAAGACATCATTTGGTGTGGTGAGCATGGACGATCATCGTGAAAATAGCTCACGTTCATAGTTTCGTAGTTCAACCAGGTCTTCAGGCTACTGGTATTCCTAGCACATCGGTCGCACCTAATCATGGCCTAGTGAATTCTAGCAATAATCCGCTTACATATATCTCCAGCCCCAGATGAGAGGATAGATGCTTGTTTAGGGTTTTTAGACCATGATCAACGAAGGTTTATGGATGGTCTGACATAGCAGTTAATATATAATATTGGATTTGTGCTAGATTCCATCAACATACTCAAGGTAGAGCAAGCAACTTAGATGGAGGTTGTGCAGATAGAGCTGAAGGAGGCAAGAGAAGCTGATGGAAATGGGGATAGGCGTGGCTCAATGACTTGTTCTATAAGACATTACGACATCCGAACGTGTCCAAAGAAAAGATGATTTTCATAGGAGTCTCAGCTAGAGGTAATCCATGGGAGATCTAAGGAGAAGCATGCCAGTTCTCCATATCAAAGACACTATCGGTCACCTTCACCAATCAAGCAGATTCCCAAGCCTGAAGGTTCAAGATCCCCGAAGCGGTATCGATGTGTTCGTCATGATTCCACTGAATCATTGATTTGTCGCTATGAAGCGCATAGAAAAAGACTAGAAGTTTCTAGATCTCAAGATCAAAGAAACTGAAGGCAGAAGCTGAAGCTGAAAGAGGAAGAGAGCTCCCTGAAGGAGGAAGTTTATAATCTCATCAAGAAAGAGCTTTGGCACGATATGAAGGATGAAGTGTTAGAATCTAGAATGCCAGAAACTATGGATGTAGATACTTCCAGCCAATGGTTCAGAAAGAGTAAGGAAGTTTCAACATTTAATGGAGGATACATTCCGCTTACTTCATCATACCACAACAACCATGAGGAAGTATAAATACTTTGTATGGCATGTGAATTATACACTAGGAGAAGTAAGCTGAAATCGAAATTTCATTACCTTCACTGTTGGAAAATCCTAAAAACCCAACAGAAGTGGATTGATTTTGGAAAGAAAGACGATGATGTTGGTTCTTCATTTGGCTCATCTCAATATGAAAGTGAAGGTATATATATCACTGAGGAACGTCCAATAGGACAAAAGGCGGCTAAAAATGCCGCAAGAGGTAAAAATAATGCATTTAGTGGAACTGATCTGATACAAGCAGCTGCAAGTCAAGTAAGCATCGTTTGTCGAATACAATTGTTTATTAGAAATACGAGAAAAAGGGCAGCCGAACAAGTTCACCTAAATGATGACCAAGTTCACCTTAAAGATTTTGAAACTTTTCGAGCGGATACATCCACTATGGACAGAATCGCTTTGGAAAATCACCTTATGGTTTGCGAATACATTAAAACTAAGTATGGACTTAAATAATTAGATTTGTGTTATGTATTTAACTATTGCAATGTCATTACTTTTTTTTTATAGAAATTGGGACGAGACAGAACTTTAGGCGAGGTGAGCACCCATAGACTAAGAACTGTCAAACCCGCAATATATTAATAAAAAAATTGCAATGTCATTACTTCCAAAGTATGGCCTTAGTTTTTTTATCTAAATTATGTATTATTTAATTTTTTATCTAAATCGTAATTTCAATAATTTTATTATTATTACAAATTACATTACCCCGACATAAATTGAAAAGATTACATTAGTCACTATCTTCTTTGTACTCATCAATGTTTCTTAAAGATGCCGCAGCTATACCTGACTGTATTGTAAGGTATATCTCTTTCTCCTTCATAATATTCATTGCATATTCCACGGGGAAATTTTTCCAGGGAGCGTCTCCTCTATTTCTTGGCCAAGCTCGTCCTGGAAGGTAATCGTTCTTCGAAGCACTGATACTCTGTAGTAATCCAACCTCTAATTTATAACGATCCCAATTTTGCACGATCAAGTAAGGAGAATGCGATGAACCTCATAAGACATTTCAGACTCTGTCCATTTTAAAAAGATGATTGAGTTAAAAAAAATTCTGGGGATAATCCTCTTTGATTATCACACAATAGCCCGAAGAACAAAACTTTTCATTCATCAATAGGCATAAACCATTTCAGAATTGTTTGAATATGTGTAGGAATATTTCCCTCATTTCAAACTGTTCGACCATTCTTCTAGATCGAATTCGAATGGCATGTAATGCATATAGCATAAGAACCATACCATACGTAATGAGTATATTGGAAACTCACCAGCAGACGAAAGCTTGAAACAAAACATAAATGGAGTTTCCAGATGAAACATTGTTGGACTAACAAAGGTCTCTCCATATACACAGATTTTATTATATTGGTAATCAAGCATCTTCACAGTGCAAACTTACTCAAAGTTGATACTATGTTTTTTTCGGGAGAAAAGTTAGGAAAACCATTGGTAAAGTAAGATGAAGTCATTAATAGTTGAGAGTTTTAGTTGAATTGAATTTAGAGAATGATTGTGGATAACTGAAGTAGCAAAATGGTTTAATTTTATAGATGGAAATATAGCTATTGGAATATAGCCGTTGGAACAAGCGATTTTTTTTCTAATTAAATAAATTAATCAAATTATTAAAATTTATTTTTATTCGAATAGTATCATAAAATTCAATTTTTATTTAATTATTAATGATAATTCAATAACATTTAATATTATTAATAAATACAAACATTTGAATTAAAATGAAAAAATCAAAATGTTATGATATGTGAGACCGATTGAAATGCTATAAAAGTATCTAACTACTAGAGAAGTTTTTGTAAGAGAGTGTTTTAAAATGGATGATGTTTTGTAATAGTGTTATTTGATGATATGTCAATGGTTGGAGTACCCAACCATTAGGGGTGTTTTTTTTATAATGATTCTAATATTTCATTAAATAAGGACATTGAGAGTACAACATGAAAGCAGTAAGATATAAAACCTCACATAAGTATAGATTATACCTAATACATGATCCACTAACCCAATAAAATGACCACAAAAAGCAGAAAAAACCATTAAATATACGACTAATATAAACAACAAAAGATAAATCATATATTTCTCGCAAATCTAAATTCACAGAAGAGCAATTGTAGTCCAATCTTCAACATTAGAACTATTCTGAACCTTCAGATCTGAGTCATTTCTTTTGCAATCTCGTAAATCTAGTGATCTACGAATAAAATCTACCTTTTTCGCTCTTGCTAAATAAAAAAAATTACAAATGAAAAGATTAAAAACAACAGATGCAGTTCAAATAGATTAGGAGATCTGGTAAAATATATGAAATCCAACTAGACTAAAACTTAACAAACAAAAAACTAGGAAAACATAAATGTGGGAGGAGAAAGAAGGAAGACAAGCTTCATTCTTCCTCCTCAAAGATTTAGGAGCAAACTGATCTACAAAGCGTCACCGATTTCACCAATCTATGTTGTGGATCTTAAAACTTTGAGAAAAAGCTGAGCACCTTCGAATCTTTGCTACGTAAAAATGAAGAAAAGATGATCGACGAATAAAAGGATGTGGCCGGAAGAAAATGGGTGGGAACTAAGGTAGAAACAACAAAGAAGGAAAGAAAGGAAGGGGATGGAGGCGGCAAACGATTCTTCTAATAAGAATAGTGATATGATGTAGTGTGTTAAGAGCATCTCCAAGAAACTCTTAGTGCACTTTTTAAAAATAATATAAATAATTAACTCTTAGTGATTTAAAAGTAACTAAAACATATCCTCGCTAACAATACTCCTTATTTATTATTTTACCATTAAAATTATTAATTATTGTATATTTTTTTTAAAAAAATTTGCGCACAATGCACTTACATTAAAGAAGAAAGAAAAATCTCCACCAGATCCGAATGTGATTCGAACCCATGACCTCCCAAGGCATAAGTAAGCTCTCAACTACCAGGCTAAGAGCTTCACCACTAATTATTGTTATATTTACTAATAATGAGAGGAGAGAGATCTCACAATAATAAATTATTAATAAAAACCGAATTAATGAGATACTAAAAGATGGAGAGAGACTCTCTGTTAATAGAGAGGATGTATAAACTTTTAATAAATTGAGTAGCCACTAAGAGACCGTTGGAGCTGATTTTTAACTACTCTGCTCAAATTTTAACTTAAAAACCAGACTAAGAGCCCAATGGAAATACTCTAATCCTTTCATGTCCACTTTTATATTATTTTATACCTCTGCTCCACCACTTTGACTCAAATTTCTATTTTTTATGTACTTTTCTGGCCAAGTTTTTTCCTATTCTAAAGTCTATTTAAGAAGCATTTACAGATGTATGATATTCAATAATATTATTTTATATTTTCCAGAATTCACAGAATTTTGAAAATTGATTAACATGTATTCATACGTGAATCAACGCTTGTTAACATTTTGTGTTATTTCTACTGCATCAAAACTAGACCTATTCACGGGTTCGGATACTCGCCCGGAGCGCCTATGCCCGTGTCCCCTGGATCGGGTTTGGACATGAAAATTTATCTCTAAGCCTAGCTTGGCCAAGGCCCGCCAAAGTCCACCTCTTTTTTGGGCGGACATGAAAATTTGTCTCTAGACCCAGCCCGACCCGCCTATTGATATTAATTAATCAAATTTATATATTAATATTTATTTTTAAGTATAAATTTAATTTTTTTATTATTAAAAACTATACCTATATATTTAAGTGGGCTTATATAGGCTGGACTTGGGATTTGATTTTTGAGTCTGAACCCAACCTGTCCCGAGTTTGCATAAATTAACAGCGGACTGGACTGGGTCGAGCTTGGACTCAGTATTTTTAGACAAAAGCCCGCTGAAGCCCAGTCCAAGTCCGACCCATGAATAGGACTGGTCAAAACCACTCCTTCCACCAGAACCCCCTCAATTTCCAATGCTCATTTCTTTCGCATAAACTATTTATCAGGTTATTAAAAGAAAAAAAATTAATAATTGGTATAAAAAACCTTAATCTACGTTTATGTACAGTACATGAAACCTTCTTTAAGGAATTGAAGAGTTTTGAGGGGGAAGTTGGAGGTCAAATTATTAAATTGATCAACTTACTATTTTTATGGGTTTAGTAACTAAATTTAATTTGTTGGTTGACAATTATTTAAGCATCATTTGAGTATTTTGTCTTACCATTAAAATTTATTTGTAAGTCTCCGTTTGTTTGGAGGAAAATATTGTGTTCTGGAAAATTTTATGCAGAGAAAATATTTTGGAAGAAAATAAAATATTTTTTTGTGTTTGGCAACAACACTAGAAAATATTTTTCTGTGTTTGGCTACAAGACTGGAAAATATTTTCCAACCACTAAAAACGTGAAAAAACACAAAAAAACGTAAAAATTTGTTAAAAACACAAAAAGTGAAAAAATATGAAAATCACGAAAAGTAAAAAATATTAAAAAAATGGAGAACATGGAAAAAATGTGGAAAAACACGAAAATGTGAAAAAAAATTAATGTTGACAACACGAAAAACGTTTTTGCACATATTTGACATTTTTTTGTACTTTTTCTCGTGTTATTAACGTTATTCTGTTTTTTTGCATTTCTTCTCCATGTTTTCGTGTTTTCACGTTTAGTTTTTCGGTTTTTCGGTTTTTCCCTTTTTAACGTTTTTCTTTTTTTTCGCTTTTTTTATTTTTCGCATTTTGGTACTTTTTAGTGTTATTCACGTTTTCATGTTTTTCGTATTTTTCACGTTTTTGTGTTTTTTACGTTTTCGTGTTTTGTTTGCATTTTTCGTTGTTTCATGTTTATCGCGTTTTACACTTATTGTCATGTTTTTGTGTTTTAGCATCTTTCGCGTTTTCGTGTTTTTCGTATTTTTTCATGTTTTCGTGTTTTTTTGTATTTTTCACGTTTTTGTATAATTCGCATTTTCTCACTTTATCGCGTTGTTCATGTTTTGTGCTTTTTCAAATGTTTTTTTTTGCGTTTTTGTGTTTTTCACGTCTATTCACCTTTTCATGTTTTTTGCGTTTTTTTTCATATTCTCGTGTTTTGTAACGTTTTCACGTTATTCACGTTTTTTCATTAGGTTTTTCTAAGCTGGAAATCAAGCTTGGAAGAACTTCCTGGAAATGGATTTTGGTATTAGAGGAGAATATTGATTTGACGATTCTGATGCTGGAAATCGTGAAATTGGAGAGGAGAATATCAAGTTTGGAAGAACCTACTAGAAATTAATTTCTATAATTTCTTTTTACTTTTTATTTTTTTTATCTATCCTAGTCAAAATACTCTTATTTATCCATATGAAGAAACCGAATCGCCCTAGCGATATATGCAGCCAAACTTGATGAAAAAGTTAAATAAGGGCCTGATCCATAACAGAATCAATAATCAAGGGTTCAATTTAGAAAAATAATTGATCAGACGCTTGATTCTTAATCAAGTAAAGTTCAGAGGCTTAATTATGATTTTTGCTTAAAAATATAGCTATCAAGTTATGTCCATTTGATTCCGTTTTTTGGAGTTACTTTTTGTCTTTTAATTCCAAACAAGAGATAGAAAGCATTTGCTAAAATTCAAAACAGTTGCTTTTAGCAGAAACCAGTATCTACTACCTATCTGCAAACAAGTGAAGCAAACAGATCCTTAGTGTCCGTTTGGTTCCATTTTTCAAAACTGTTTTTTGTTTTTTTAATTCAAAGCAAGTGACATAAAATGTTTGGTAAAATTTCAAAATATCTATTTTATTTGTTTGGTAGAATGTTTGGTAAAATTTCGAATCAACTAATATCTACTATCTATTATCAAACAGTAAACAACTAACAACAACAAGTAAACCAGAACAATGAACATTTACTTTAAAGGTCAACTGTCCCAATATACTTTTAAAATGTATTGTTTACCTCCTAAACTTATTTAAATCGACCTACTAACCCCTAGAATGGGTTTAAACCCCTATTTGAGACTTGATCTATCTACAGTTATATTATTTTATCCATTATCTATTATTTGGTCACATTTGGCCATTGACCTATCCCAATTGATGAAATTTCACCCAATTTAAATATGGACTTAACAAAATTGTTATCCTATTGACAAATGCTGCTCTTTACTGCCAACATTAAGGATAAAAATTGCATCATTTTAGACGTTAAGTGTAAAATTGCTCATAGTTGTAAACGTTAGGAGTATTTTTGCACCTTATTCCATTTTTAAACAATAAAATCTATGTGGCAAATAAACTTTAACACATGCCACATGTTAAGTTTAGGTGTCAAAATATTACAACATATTAGAGGATAACAGTTTTATAAAGTCTACATCCAAATTGAATGAAATTTCACCAATTAAAATAGTTTAGAGACTAATGTAACTAAATAATAGGTCATGAGCCAAATAATAAAATTTTGGATAGATAAATATTTAACCTCTCTAAAATGCATGCGTTGGAGTAAGAAGTGATTTAGAAAAATTAAAATATCTACAGTTCATGAAGATAAATCACGTGCTGAGTCAATACTTTAATTTCAGGAAACCAATAACTTAACATATTAAAAATAAGGAAAAAAATCAATTAATTATAGAGGGTTAATATTTTCTTTCTAAAGTGTAATAGTGTTAATTTTTTATTTACTTTTATAGTATGAAATTAATTTATTAAATTGACATGTACTGTCCAATATTAAATTATTTTATACCTTTGGTGCTTAATTATGGAGATACATTAATTCAAAAGATGGAAACTTGAGGGCATGTTGTAATTTTAGGAGGCAAATAAGAAAAGAATAAGAATCCATTGAGTCAATAAAAAGATAAAGAATTAAGAATCCATTGAAGAAAGTCAAACGTGACAAATTAAGAATCCATTGAAGAATCCATTCAGCCCTTATTGGTAGGTGATTTGTAAATTCCACTGTAAACTCTCATCGAGGTTTGTGGTTTGCCCTGATCTTGGGAGTGGGTAGACCTACCCTTACCTAAACTTTTCTTAAGCAAAAAAAGAAAAGAAAAGAAAATCTCAATCATAGAAAGTCACTCTATTCTCTTCTAATCTTACCAAATTCTAAGCAAGCAATCAATCAATTTCCACTTTTTAATTTTGCCTAAATCACTCTTTGTAAAAGGTACATATTTAAATCACTCTATGTTGAATCAATTAATTATGGAGCATTAATATTTTGTTCACTAATTTAAAAGTAAAAACGTGAATTCTCCCCATATATGGTAATCAAGCAATCAATCAATCCTTACTTTTCTTTCATTTTTATTACCTAAATCACTATTTGTGAAACCAATATATATATTTATTTCAGATTAGAGAAAACTTCATTTTTCTCATTCATTCTGATCAAGAGCTTTTCATTTTTCTAGTTCTATTCATCTCTCACACTCTCATCAAAACATCATGTTTGAAGGTTTAGCTTCTTCTTTCTTCCTCATCACCTCCAAACTCCACCAAAAAGGTGAGCTTTTGATCGGTGTTTTTTTTTTTGTTTTGCTTTAGTTTTCTTAGTTTTTAGATTTTCTTTCTTGTTTTGATATTATTTTCTGTTTCTTTTTACAGTGTATCCAAAGGTTAAGGTTAAAACTGAAGATGAAGGGCATGAATATAATTGCACTTCTTTGCTCTCTTTGAAGGATGTTTCGTTTCTCGTACTACATTATTCTTGTTTTCCAGGTGCCTTTTTCATTATTGCACAGTATAACTTTTATGTTACTATGTAGTTTACATTGTGCTTGACACAATAATTGAGTACCTTTTAGTCATACCTTCCTAACTGACATTTATCATATACAGTGAAGGTACATCGTGATATGTCTCCTCCTCCTTCTCTGATTGCAAGAGTTCCAAAGTCTTATGTGCCTAACATGATCCTTCAAACCAACATTTGTTTGCCTCTAGCATCTGCTTCTGAAGGTTAGCTTTTAATCTTCTAACATGCTCTCTTATTTTCCAGAGTCTTTATCATATCAGTTTCTGAGAAATCTTCTTTTCTTCTTCTCTTCACAGGATCTGACAAGAAAAGCAATTCTGATAGACCGAATATTGAAGCCAGTTCAGTCCCATGGCCTCGTGCTGTGTTATCTAGTCCTGGTACGATACTTTCCATCTTTTGATTAGTTATCCAGTGAATGAATACTCATGCTGCTTTTCACCTTCTGAGTACTTATTCTTGACTTTTCGTTTGTGCTTAGACAAAGATGCTGGAAACAGAAACAGAAACAGAGTTAAGGCTTTGCAGCCCTCAGCTTTGAAGAATCATAATGTGCTACAAAGTAGACAGACATAGTGTAAAACTGTTCGTGATCAAGCAGTTGGTGATCAAAATTCACCACCGAACAACACTACTGGTATAGCAGTAACGTTAAATTATTATTATGTTTCCACTTTCTCTAAATTGAACAACTTTATCTTTAACTCATTGGAGCTGAGATTAATCCTTCAGCACTTCAATGAGGTTGACCTCATTGTTCCAACAAACAAAGCATAATTCTGGAAATATGACCTCTTGATATATAACAAACCAATCACATTTGATCTTATATATAACAGTCAATCACATTTAATTCAATTTAGATGGAAATTAGCGCATAATGAAAGAGATACATTAAATCACGTGTGAGATGATTGCTAATTATGTGAAGAAGAACTGCTGTTCTCCACTTTTTAAAAAAAAAAAAACTGAGTTCTCCAAGATTGTATAAGCAGAGAAAAAAATAGTTTTCGGGTGTGAAATTCTATATCAAAGAGGCAACTAAGTAGATTGGCAAAATATTATAAAAATATTGCTGCAATTAGCAATCATCTTAGTGAAAACATTTAACAGGCCACAGGGTCAATATTTATGTCACAAAATAATAATAGATCCGGTAAAACACAAACATCTTTTATAAGTCAGGAGGTCAATGTCATAAAATAATAGATCATGAATCAAATACAAACATTTTTAGCAAGTCAGGGGCTGAATAGTGATTTAATCCAGCAAAACAATGCCATGTACTTTTGTACAGAATGGTGAACAAGGAGATGCATAACAGAAATTTGAAACAGGTTGCCATCCTCCCCTCTTGCGATATTTTTTCGCCATCCCACCCCGCGGGGAAAGTTAACAGGGGTTCCCCCCGTCCCCTTTGGGGCAAATCCCCCACGGGGATGGGGAATGCCCAACCCAGTTGCAATCCTAGGGTAACCCATGCACAAAGCATTGAATGGTCAATCTGGTTCAATATGCTTAAAGTATTATTTGGGCTCTGGCATATAAAGAACGTTTATCTCTTGATGTATAACAATCAATCACATTTGATCCTTACATATATAATTAATCACATTTAGTCCAATTTAGACGGAAATTGTATGCAAAGAAATCCGTTAAATCATGTGTGAGATGATTGCTAATTATGTGAAGAAGAACTGACCTTCTCCACTCTTCAAAAAAAAAAAAAAAAAAAAACTGATACTACTGCAAGGTTGTATAAGCAGAGAAAAAAAAGGTTTCCGGTGTGAAATTCTATATGAAAATTGAGGCAACTAAGTAGATTTGGTAGAAGAAGCTGGGATCCGGGTAAACTGGACACTCTATTTGTACCGGAGGACGCGGCCTTCATCAAATCTATCTTTATTCCGTTTAATCTGGCAGTACACAAAAACGGGCGAGTACTCATGTAAATCCGGATACCGAGCGGCGATGCAGGGGATTGAGCGTGGCATTAGCCATCCCGGGTGGAAGCGAATGTGGAATTTAAAGTTGCCGGGTAAGATTCTGTTTTTTGCCTGGAGAGTCATATCAAACTGTCTACCCACACGATGGAAATTAGCGGAAAAGCGGATACCGATTCCAACTACTTGTGTGCTATGCGAGGGAGATTTAGAGCATGTATGGCATCTGTTCATGGATTGCAGGTATGCTAAACAATGCTGGTTGGCTGCTGGTATTTTAATGCCTTGGGATGATGCTGCAGCTTTTGGGGAGTATCTGCTGCAGTTGTGCTACTCGAGCTCTGAGGAGTGGTGTTGTAAGGTATTGATGATCTTGTGGGTAATTTGGAGACAGAGAAACGATCTTCTATGGAATAACAAATTAACCCCGGCTCGCATTGCGGTCCAACAGGGGCTGCACTACCTCGAAGAATGGCAGCAGTCCCGTAAAAAACCAGCGCAGATCAATGCAAGATTAGGCGCAGAAACGCCGAGATGGCAAGCACCGCCAGTGGGATCGTTCATCTGCAATTTAGATGCAGCAATTTTCACTAATGAGGGGCAGTATGGGTGGGGCGGTGTGGTTCGAGATTCGTCGGGAGTGTTTCAGTTTTGCTTTGGAGGTACGGGTGCGGGATCTATCAGTGTTAGAAATGCTGAAGCTCTGGCTTTATGGTATGGAATAAAGCAGGTGGTGAACCTTGGTCTTACTTCCGTCATTATGGCTTCGGATGCAAAAACCGTTGTTGATAGTTTTCTCGCAGGGAAGGAAGACTTATCGAACCCAGGACCACTTGGTCACACTGGCTCTGATACCATGTCATGGAACCGTTTTAGCTAAAAGCTCAAGCTGATAGTTAAAGGTCCACTTCATATTAATAGCTGACAATTTATGTCACAAAATAATAATAGATTGGGAAAAACACAAACATCTTTTATAAATCAGCAGGTCAATGTCATAAAATAATAGATCATAGGTCAAATACAAACATTTTTAACAAGTCAGTGGCTGAATAGTGATTTAATCCAGCAAAACTATGCCATTTACTTTTGTACAGAATGGTGAACAAGGAGATGCATAACAGAAATTTGAAACAGCTCGCCATCCTCCCCTCTTGCGATATTTTTTCGCCATCCCCACCCCGCGGGGAAAGTTAACAGGGATTCCCCCTCCCCTTTGGGAAAAATCCCCCACGGGAATGGGGAATGCCCAACCCAGTTGCAATCCTAGGGTTGCTCAAGCAAACCGGTACTGTATTTCAAAATCATACTGTCTTTGTCTTTGCGGAGCAAGTCTAAAACACTGCAAATTCGGCTAAATTCATGGCGTGAACTATCTCCTGATAAAAACACATGCCAATTGTTGTTTACCTCAATCCAACTACAACCTGGTTGCTTCTTCACACCCTTCTTGCTCATTCGATTCAAAATCTTCTCTGCTTCTTCTCTTTTTCCAGCACTCACGTACAATTCTGCTAAAATCAAATATATGGCAGACATAGTAGGCTCTATCTCTAACAACCTCTCACCAGCAATCTCAGCAATTGCAATGTTCTTATGAATTCTACAAGCTCCAAGCAAAGCTCCCCATACACTTCTAGGAATTTCCATTCCATCTTCTCTCATTTGATGTACAAAAGCCATTGCCTCATTGATGAGTCCAAATCTCCCCAAAAGGTCGACAAGGGAAGTAAAATGCTCATCTGTTGGCTGTAGATGACACTTGTTTATCATATAATCAAAATAGTATCTCCCTTGATCAACTAATCCGGCATGACTACATGCAGATAGAACACCAACAAAAGTTATGTGATTGGGCTTCACATCAGCTAATCTCATTTTTTCAAACATCTCAATAGCTTTTTCACCAAATCCATGGTGAGCAAAACCACAGATTATAGAGTTCCAAGAAATTATATTATGGCTTGGCATTGAAGAGAATTCCTGCAATGCAGAATGCAAGTTCCCACACCTAGCGTACATGGTAACCATTGCATTAGAAACAGCAGTAAGGTCATGAAAACCTGTTTTCATCGCTTCTGCGTGTATTTGCTCGCCTAGCTGTGAGGCTGACAAGTCCGAACAGATTGTCAAAACACTGGTAAATGTCGATTTGTTAGTTGAGAGACCTAACTCTTTCATTGTGAGAAAAATTTTAAGACCTTCCTCACAATGACCATTTTCCCCTAAACCACATATCATCACATTCCAAACAGTTGTATCAGGATCAGCAGGCAGCAATTTAAAAAGTTTAATGGCAGTACTAACTTCACCATTTCTGAAATACCCAACGAGTAGATTGGTGGAAGATACAACATTTCCATATGGGAGTTTCTCAAGCAATCCATGAGCTGCTTTAACATTTCCATTTCTTACCAATTCCAACAAAACATTGTTCCAAGAAACCACATCCCTCATTTCTAATGGCATCCTATTGAATATACTCATTGCTTCATCAACAAATCCAGCTTGAAAATAACCGGCAATAATTGAATTCCAGGTAACAACATCTCGAAACGACATCCCATCAAAAACCGCCAAAGCACTATTTATATCACCACAGTTGATCAACCCCGAAATGAGTATATTATATGTATAAAGATCACGCTCAGGCATTAAACTAAACAAACTAAGCGCTTCTTGAGATTGTTCATTCTGAAAATAACCACGGATCATGGCATTCCAGGTGACTGTATTTTTGTGAGGCATTTCGTCGAACAGGTTCTGTGCTTTCTGGACTTGGCCATTTCTCATGTAGAAAGTAATTTTGGAATTGAGAGGCTTTAGGTACTGAGAAATGGGGCTGCATGTGGATAAATTTGGGTTTACAATGGAGAAGGATTTGGTGAGATTTATGGAGAGAAGTCGATTGAGTTTGAGCAGACAGGCGTAACCAGAGATGCAGAACATAAAAATTTGGAGCGAAACGTATTTTGAACCGGAAATTGACTATTTTTTTTTTTTTTTTTTGATGAAGGAAATTGACTATTTTAATATAGAGAAAAGTAAAATAAAATAAAATATAAAGATTTGTCGCTGGGTTAATCCAATTATCCAATGTTAAAAAATTACCCAATAAATTCAAGAGTTAATACACATATTTGCCACCGTATTATCACGGATAAATAGATATATCCTTATATCAAATAAATCTACAAAAATACCCTTGAATTTTTCCAAAACAAGCAATTATACCCTAATCTAACAGACCTTCGTGGCATAAACGGCCGAGAAATGTGTGAGGTCATTTCTCTCATTTCTCTCCATGTTTCTTCTTATCTTCTTCTCTTCCTAACCCATATATGCAATTGAAGAACTGAAAATCACAGAATACCAGAAAAATTTGTCACAAAAACCAAAAGCTCATACATATGAACCGTTCCTCCCAATAAATCAAAGAAATCAAAGTTATCCAAACACTTCGAGGAAGCCTAAACCTACTGTTCATCATAATGCCCAGGACCAGCATGTTTGGAGGCCAAAAATTAGACGGAAAGAGAACCGAAGGCTACATTGATGAATTTCAATGAAAAGAAGGGTGCGACAATCACCTGTAAGAGCCTTTTCTTTATGTGGCTTGAGTATTGGTAGGCTTCATCTTGCAAAACTATTTTGCAAGTACCATTTGGCATACCAGGCACTAAAATGCTCAGGCTCACCTTTTGAATTCTTCAGGTTACCAAATCAAGTGGCATTTTTAGCTTCCACTGTTTCTGCCATTATAAGCATTCATATCCAAAGAACACCTCGTTACAGAATTAAGACAATTCTCCGATCATCGACTATGTTTCCTCCATTATCTTCAAGTTTGGTTGCAGAGACGTTACTATGCTATTTCAATCTGATCTTTACACTCAACTTCAGAAAAAAGAAATACTTGTTCAAGGACGCAATTTTGGTTTTGATACCGGTTAGGAAGAGAAGAACAAATGCTTTTGGTTTTTGTACAAATTTTTCTGGTATTATGCGATTTTCAGTTCTTCAATTGCATATATGGGTTAGGAAGAGAAGAAGATAAGAAGAAACATGGAGAGAAAAGAGAGAAATGGCCCCACATTTCACAGCCGTTTATGCCACGTCGAAGGTCTGTTAAATTAGGGTATAATTGCGTGTTTTTGAAAAACTCATGGGTATTTTTGTGGGTTTATTTAATATAAGAGCATATCTGTTTATCCGTGATAACACGGGGGCAAATATGTGTATTAACCCTAAATTCAATTACTCGTGACGGTGTCTATGGCACAGTAATGAGCAATGTTGACGGGAATATTAACAATGGATGGTGGCTTCACGCAATAAATATATAATATATTTTTTTAAATTTATTATATTATAAAAATAAAATTATATATAAATTGAATTTTTTTTATAATAATTTTGATTAAAATTGAAATTTAATCTTAAACTGTGAGGTTAAATTTGCATAATTTCATACGTTAGAGTTAAATTTGGACTTCGCTTGAAAAGTTAAGGTTAAATATTTAGTGTATTACTGACAATAAAATATTTAGTACGTTAATAACACAGTAAAATATTTTATATAGTTTTAAGCAAAGTGCAGATTTAACCCTAACGTATGAAATTGTGTAAATTTAACCTTAACGTATCCAATCAAGATTAATTTTAATCATATGCTACCGAAAATTTGAAAAGACTTGTATGACTGTTATTTAGCCACATCGGACCTTCTAAACCAGTTTGTCGGTAAATTGAAACTGTTTCATACATTTTGTTTGTAACTATATTAATAACACAATAAAATATTTTACAAAAAAAATATATGAAACTGCTTCAATTTACCGATAAACTGGTTTAGAAGGTCCGATGTGGCTAAATAACAGACAAACAAGTCTTTTCAAATTTTCGGTAGTATATGGTTAAAATTGATCTTACTTGAAAATGTTAGGGTTAAATTTACATAATTTCATACGTTAGATTTAAATCTGCACTTAATATTGTAGACAATTTCAAAAAAAATAAAATAAACTGTGATTAATTTATATGTAACAAGTTTAGTTTTTTGAAACTGTCTAAAATATAGTTACAAAAAAATATATGAAACTGTTTGAAGTAATCAACAAACTGGTTTATAAGGTTCGATGTGGTTAAATAACAGTCAAACATGTCTTTTCAAATTTTCGGTAGAGCATGGTTAAAATCGATTTTGCTTGAAAACGTTAGGATTAAATTTGTGTCAGTAATATACTAAATATTTAACCATATAGTTTCAAGCGAAATGCAGATTTCACCCAAATGTATGAAATTGTACAAATTTAACCTAAATATTTAAGATTAAATTTTAATTTTAGTCAAAATTTTATATAATTTTATTTTTATAATATAATATAATAAAATTTAAAAAATTTATTATATATTTATTAGGATAGTGAAGTGAAGTCACTATCCATTATTGACATGAATCATTTTAAGGGATTCACTAGTCGAAAACCCGTGCGATGCACGTAGTATGAAACTTTTATATAATTTAGATAAATAAATAAATTGACATATTTACTTTTAAATAATTTTATATTATGCTATGAAAAAAATTTATATTATGTATATTTGAAATTAATATATATTTTTTAATGATAATTCAAATTAAATTAATTTTAAAAATAATTGACTACTTTTTTTATAGAATTTTAACTAAAGATGAATGATTTATTTATTTTTACAAAATTCAATGATTTGTACTTTTTAGAAATTTTAATACATTTTCATATTCCAAATATTATATGAAACAATAATAATAAAATAGCAGATTAATTAAGAAATATATTAGAATATAATAAAAAAACCAAAAATTGAATTAAACTATAATTAAAATTAAATATTATATTTACGATATAAAAGAATTACAATATAGGTTAAACAAAAATTGAATTAAACTATAATTAAATTTAAATATTATATCTACGATACAAAAGAATCACAATCTATGTTAAAATGGAAGCAACATCAATATATTATTCTATAAACTATTACAATCAATACTTTTCTAATGTTGCATATGAAGAAACTTTATCAATTCAATATGTTACATATAAAAAAATAAAATTCGTAAGAATTAGTCACAAATTCATCTTGACGATAATTATTTTGGTTAATGGAATTTCATGATCACCAAGTATTCGAATCTATACTATATATAATTACGGAAGCAGAGAGAAATGAGAAGAAGTGTTTTAAAGGTCTTTTTGATGAGTTGTCAACGTAGTAAAAAATCAGATTAAAAATATTTAATTAATTAAAAATATCAAATTTATATTTATAATATATTAAATAATTATTAGCCTATTAATTAAAATAATAAAAGAAAGCAAGAGTTACGGGAAGATGAAAAAACACAAAGCAAAGGAAATTCAAAAGTCACAAATAAACTTCTATATAAAGCATGATAAATAGTATTCCACCATTATATTCATTGGTCACGATAGATAGTATTATATTTCTGAAGGTAAATATTCGATTTTTTTTCATATGTTGTAGCTATTTTTTTTCTCAATTATGTTGTTGTTTTATTTTTATTAAACAATAGTTGTTATAGTTTCATCTTTCAGATTCATTTCTGTTGTTACCCAGGTTCTTTACCTCTCGCTATTTTATCCATGTTTTCTTTTTTATTTGTCTTTTTTTTTTCCAAACCGACAGCTTCAATTGCAGAAATCCGACAGAAATAGAAGATGCATGAACAACTAAAACCGGAAAACACAAAAGTATCAAAAATTACAAGAAATTCTTATGTTTCTCAAGGTAATTATTCGATTTTTTTCATATGTTGTAGTTATTTTTGTTCTCAATTGTGTTGTTGTTTTCTTTTTATTAAACAATAGTTGTTATAATTTCATTTTTCAGAGATGAAATTCCATTTCTGTCGTTACCCAGGTTCCATACCTCTCGCTATCTTATCCATGTTTTCTTTTTTATTTGTCTTTTTTTTTTTCAAAATGACTAAAATAAAGATTTTGTAAATTTGTATTCTTTTTTAGTATATGTTGCTAGGTGTTATCGTTTCGATTGCTAACTCTTAACTAAAATTTAGATTTTCGGCTTTATATGAACTCAATTTTTGGCTTTCTCAATTGTGCTGTTGTTTTATTTTTATTAAACAATTGTTGTTATAGTTTCATCTTTCAGAGATGAAATTCCATTTCTGTCGTTATCCAGATTTCATACCTCTCGCTACCTTATCCATGTTTTTTTATTTATTTATTTTTCAAAATGACTAAAATAAAGATTTTGTATATTTACATTCTTTTTTAGTATATGTTCCTAGGTGTTATCGTTTTGATTGTTAACTCTAACTAAAATTTAGATTTTCAGCTTTTTATGAACTCAATTTTTAGTTTTAATTGAAGTTGGATTAATTTTTCTAATTCGGAACATGTTGAAATCCACTCATTTTTTAGTTTGAGTTTAGCTAATTGATATGGATTGTACTTTTTATTTTTATGCATTTTGGTACAAATAGATATAAAGTTTCACACGATAGTTGTTCATTGAAGTTTGAGACATATTAAATAAAATATTAAAGAGATATTGGAATATTATACTTACTATTTATATTATTTCAATATAAATTATGTTATATTATTATTATTAGTATTATTATTATCAAGAAGTTATTTTTTCCCAATTTTCTAGAGTAGGAGATTGTAAGCGTCTAATACGCTTGATAAGAGGTTTATTCTTGAAGAATGTGGATTATGCTAGATACGAATTCAAAATCAAGGTAAATAAAAATAAATTTTGATGCTCAAAATCCTAAAAATGTACATTAATTATGGATGTTAAGATAATTGCTTTTGCAACATTGACAATATAATTTTTAACTATTATATTACGGTTCATACAAAATTGTTAGTATTTCAAGAGTTTTTAACAGATGAAAATGAAATATGATCATAGGACAAATTATTGAAAAATATTAATTAAGAAAATATTATTATTTGAATCTTTTCAAATTCTCAAATGTTGAGCATAATGATTCTAATTAATATAATTAATTTCACATATTAATTATAAAACTTTTTTTTATACTGAGTGGTTACAATTGCGATTTAATTCTATTTAACTAAAATTAATTTATGGACTTAATACTTCATTAAGAAAAAATAAAATGTTTAATTAATGGGCAAAGAATATTTTAACTCTCCTCTTTATACGCTTATGTCTCGACATTCTCTCTTATTTTCAAAAAAAAAACCCCCGAGAGGAAGATGGTTCTCTCCTAATTATCTTTTTCGTCCCTTCATTTTTATTTTCAATTCTTTTGTTTGTTTTTCTTACTTACAAAATTCAAGAATATATAATTATTAGAAAATATTAATGAAATCAAATAAGTGGTATCTGCGAGTATGACTGATATTTTATATAGTGAAAGAATGAAGAACAAATGGATCGAATATCTTGATGAGATATTACGAGATGAAAATAGGAGAAATCATCATCTTAAACTAATTCAATTAGATATATTGGGTTATTGTAGCAGAATGAATAATAGAATTCGAATGCTTGGTGATCATGAAATTCCATCAACCAAAATAATTATCATCAAGATGAATTTGTGACTAATTCTTACGAGTTTTATTTTTTTTATATGTAATATATTGAATTGATAAAGTTTCTTCATATGCAACATTAGAAAAGTATTGATTGTAATAGTTTATAGAATAATATATTGATGTTGCTTCCATTTTAATATAGATTGTAATTCTTTTGTATCGTAGATATAATATTTAATTTTAATTGTAGTTTAATTCAATTTTTGTTTAATCTATATTATAATTCTTTTGTATCGTAGATATAATATTTAATTTTTGTTTTTTTATTATATTCTAATATATTTCTTAATTAATCTGCTATTTTATTATTATTGTTTCACAGAATATTTGGAATATAAAAATGTATTAAAATTCCTAAAAAGTACAAATCATTGAATTTGTAAAAATAAATAAATCATTCATCTTTAGTTAAAATTCTACAAAAAAAAAAAAAGTAGTCAATTAATTTAATTTGAATTATCATTAAAAAATATATATGAATTTCAAATATACATAATATAAATTTTTTTCATAGCATGATATAAAATTATTTAAAAGTAAATATGTCAATTTATTTATTTATCTAATTATATAAAAGTTTCATACCCATGCATCGCACAAGTTTTCGACTAGTTCAATTATTCATTTTGCTACAATAACCCAATATATCTAATTGAATCAGTTTAAGATGATGATTTCTCCTATTTTCATCTCGTAATATCTCATCAAGACATTCGATTAATTTGTTCTTCATTCTTTCACTATATAGAATATCAGCCATACTCGCAGATATCACTTATTTGACTTCATTAATATTTTCTAATAATTATATATTCTTGAATTTTGTAAGTAAGAAAAACAAACAAAAGAATTGAAAAAAAAATGAAGGGACGAAAAAGATAATTAGGAGAGAACCATCTTCCTCTCGGGTTTTTTTTTTAAATAAGAGAGAATGTCGAGACATAAGCGTATAAAAAGGAGAGTGAAAATATTTTTTGCCCATTAATTAAACATTTTATTTTTTCTTAATGAAGTATTAAGTCCATAAATTAATTTTAGTTAAATAGAATTAAATCGCAATTGTAACCACTCAGTACAAAAAAAACGTTTTATAATTAATATGTGAAATTAATTATATTAATTAGAATCATTATGCTCAACATTTGAGAATTTGAAGAGATTCAAATAATAATATTTTCTTAATTAATATTTTTCAATAATTTGTCCTATGATCATATTTCATTTTCATCTGTTAAAAACTCTTGAAATACTAACAATTTTATACGAACCATAATATAATAGTTAAAAATTATATAAGCCAATGTTGCAAAATCAATTATCTCAATATCCATAATTAATGTACATTTTTAGGATTTTGAGCATTGAAATTTATTTTTATTTACCTTGATTTTGAATTCGTATCTAGCATAATCCACATTCTTCAAGAATAAACATCTTATCAAGCGTATTAGACGCTTACAATCTCCTTGTCTAGAAAATTGGGAAAAATAACTTTTTGATAATAATAATAATAATATAACATAATTTATATTAAAATAAACTTCATTATAACTATAATATTCTAATATCTCTTTAATATTTTATTTATTATGTCTCAAACTTTAATAAACAACTATCGTGTAAAACTTTATATCTATTTGTACCAAAATGCATAAAAATAAAAAATACAATCCATATCAATTAGCTAAACTCAAACTAAAAAAATGAGTGGATTTCAACATGTTCCGAATTAGAAAAATCAATCTAACTTCAATTAAAACTAAAAATTGAGTTCATAAAAAGCCGAAAATCTAAATTTTAGTTAGAGTTAACAATCAAAACGATAACACCTAGGAACATATACTAAAAAAGAATGCAAATATACAAAATCTTTATTTTAGTCATTTTGAAAAATAAATAAATAAAAAAGAAAACATGGATAAGGTAGCGAGAGGTATGGAATCTGGATAACGACAGAAACTCTGAAAGATGAAACTATAACAACAATTATTAATAAAACAACAGCACAATTGAGAAAGCCAAAAATTGAGTTCATATAAAGCCGAAAATCTAAATTTTAGTTAAGAGTTATCAATCGAAACGATAACATCTAGCAACATATACTAAAAAAGAATACAAATTTACAAAATCTTTATTTTAGTCATTTTGAAAAAAAAAGACAAATAAAAAAGAAAACATGGATAAGGTAGTGAGAGGTATGGAACATGGGTAACGACAGAAATGAAATTTCATCTCTGAAAAATGAAACTATAACGACTATTGTTTAATAAAAAGAAAACAACAACACAATTGAGAACAAAAATAACTACAACATATGAAAAAAAAATCGAATAATTACCTTGAGAAACATAAGAATTTCTTGTAAATTTTGACACTTTTGTGTTTTCCGGTTTTAGCTGTTCATGCATCTTCTATTTCTATCGGATTTCTTCAATTGAAGCTATCAGTTTGGAAAAAAAAGACCAATAAAAAAGAAAACATTGATAAGATAGCAAGAGGTATAGAACCTGGGTAACGACAGAAATGAATCTGAAAGATGAAGCTATAACAACTATTGTTTAATAAAAATAAAACAACATAATTGAGAACAAAATAACTACGACATATGAAAAAAATCGAATATTTACCTTCAGAAATATAATACTATCTATCGTGACCAATGAATATAATGGTGGAATACTATCTATCATGCTTTATATAGAAGTTTATTTGTGACTTTTGGATTTCCTTTGCTTTGTGTTTTTTCATCTTCCCGTAACTCTTGCTTTCTTTTATTATTTTAATTAATAGGCTAATAATTATTTAATATATTATAAATATAAATTTGTTATTTTTAATTAATTAAATATTTTTAATCTGATTTTTTACTATGTTGACAACTCATCAAAAAGACCTCTAAAATACTTTTTCTCATTTCTCTCTGCTTCCGTAATTATATATAGTATAGATTTGAACATTGCTCATTACCGCGCCATAGGCGCCGTAATGAATAATTGAATTTTAAAACAATATTATTTTTTAATTCTGGTTGGGAAATATTCCAAGAAAATATTTCCCAACTAGATCCAATGAGGTAATTTTTTTAAAAGCTTATATAATTTCGAAAGAGGTACAATTATAATAATAAAGCATTAATAAATAAAACTCCACATAAATATAAACTAAAACCATAAAGGGAAGAAAAAGATTACATATAGAGCAAAAGAAAAAGTCATATAAAAAGTACAACTAAGAGCATGTCTAATAGAAGGTGTTTGAAAGAGTGATGGGTGATGTGATAATTGTTTTGACAACTTTCAAATGATATCATTTATTGGAGTAAGGGTGGTTGCGCAAGGTTGACAAACTTTTTTTTAATATAAAAAAGTGATTTTTTTTTTTTTGAAATAAGGCAAAGTTTTATTAACTTAAATCAGATGAAAGAATATTGTTAAGGTGGTGGACATGCCCACTCATTCCGAACAGACACAAAATTGACCGCTTTTGCTAGAGCATGAGCAGTCAAATTCGCTAAACGCTTAATAAAAGAGATAGAGTACAACTCTAAATCTCGTAATAAATGAATACAGTCAGAAATAATATCAACTAAATATGAAGGACTTTCTAAACCCATTTGAATTGCCTTGACTATGACGAGATAATCCGACTGAATTTGAATTTTCCACTGGGACGATGCATCTTAATCCAACTTAAAGCTTTTTTGATAGTCATGGCCTCGGCTAGCCGATGACTGAGATTTCCTTGAAAAGCTCCCATTTTAACTAGAATGCATTCTCTAGAGTGATTACCTAATGATGTGATAGATGGAAAAAGAACTTTTGATGCAAGAATAGAAAAGAAAACAAGAAACTTGACAAAAGACAAACAAAACCAAATTTGTAAGATTACAAGACCCATATTCGTTGAAGAGCAGCGGAGATGAAAGAACTCTCAATTCATCTTTTAATCAACATTGTTTAACTCATCTTCTTCTCTATTGGCAATTTCTCTGTTTCTCCTATCTTCAAAAGCTCTCACCTTAGCTAGAACACATTTTCCAGAGTGATTTACTTGATTACTACTGGTGTACCTTTTTCGACGAGTCTATCTCCTTCTACTAATATTTATAATTAAAATTAATTATATATAAAATAATGATTTATGTGGCCATTGTGTCAATTTTTAAACTTGGTTACTATTGGAGTATTTTAAAGGTTAAAGTGCAAAAATACCCCTAAAGTTTTGGGTCAGGAGCAATTTTACCCTTAAAGTTTGTAGCCAAGAGCAATTTTACCCCTAAGTTGATAATTTGGGTCAATTCCAGGCACTATTATAAAACACATATATTTGTGTTCCTTATTTTGCACCAATTGCAGATCAATTCGTTCTAAAAAAAGATTTCATGTTTTTTGTAATTTAATAATAAAATTGGAGATTAATATTTATAAATTTGGTGAATTTTTTGAATTTTTTTTCTCTAATTCGTATAAAAGATAATATTTTTTTTTCAAATTCCAACATATGTTTGTGATTTATTACTGATAAAATGACGCACGTGTGAAGTGTAGATGACAAGACTCATGATCGAGAAGACAGTTCGATGAATTATTTCTCAAATTGACTCAATTTATCAACGTTATGGGGTAAAATTGGTCTTCGCTCCCAACATTAAGGGTAAAAATGCATCATTTTAGATATTAGGGGTAAAATTGCTCCTGACCCAAAATGTTAGGGGGTATTTTTGCACCTTAACCCATTTTTAAACAAAAGTTGTCAAGAATATTGTGGATGAGTAAGACCATGTTCTTTTTACTTAATTTCAGTATAAGTAAATTAAGTTAAGTTCAATAGCATTTTGTTCAGTTCTGTTAAGTTCAGTACAGTTAATTTAATTTCAGTTGAGTTAATTTAATTTCAGTCAAAAAGAACATGGCTTAAGTTAATAAAATATTATATTGTAGTATGGTGTGTTAAGTTTTGCCACTTTTTTAAAGCAACTTCTATTGGAAATGCTCTAAGAGAAACTTATTAAAAGTCATATGATTCTTGTAACTCTAAATCCGTAGAAAAATAGATGGGATTCAATCTTTATCATTTAGAATCTTCTAAACAATAGAACTCGAGTCATTTCTTTCACAACTACTTAGAGCATCTCCAATAGGGGTGTTTGATGAGGTAAAAGGTGCTTGAAAGAGTTTTTTCTATTGGACTAACCAAGGTTGCTTAGTTTTGTTATATTAGTGCTGCCATATTTTTTGCACCCCTTTGACACCCATACTTATAATTTTTTTAGTATAAAAAAATGATTAGGTGTCTACTATTGGTGCATTTTTATGACAATATTTATAATTAAAATAAATTATATATAAAATAATGATTTGCGAGACCATGTGACAATATTTGGAGTTGCTTAGCATTAAAGCATTTTCTAAAAAAAAAGTTGTCAAAAGTGATGTGAATGAAAGAGAAAATAAAATAATATATTTTAAGATGATATGTTAAGTTTCGACAACTTTTAAGGTTGATTGCATTAAAGATGATCTTAGATCTAATAATATACTGACAAGATCAATCGTTTATGCTATTGATAAAACCGAAAAAGGTATAAATGGAAGGATTATAGAAAATAGATACATTTCAAACGTGATATAGAATAAATAAAATATAACTGGAACAAAGGCCATGCCAAAACGGGAAATTGGGCCTAAGACAAAGCCTATATCACAAAGAGCTGAGAAGAAGAATGTGAGCGATTAATTGGAAAGCTTCAGGGAGAAGGTATCTAGTTTCACACGCGGACCAATAGAAGCTTCATACTTCAAGACCACACTCCTAATCCTTAGATCGCGCTAGGAATTACTGAGTGACATAAAGGGATTAGAATCTGAAGGCAAACAATGGTCTACACGTGGAAAGATGTTTTGACCAAACCAATCAAGAGTTGACACATGTAAAGTACATTATACTTTAGGTATGTAATTATCTATAAATAGCCTTGGAAATCATGCACCAGGTACATTCCCTATTCATTTACTTACTAATTACTTTCAAGTTGTTTCTTACTCTTAAAAAGACTACCGACTTAAGCATCAGAGAGGGGACGATGGATTTCAGCCAATCCCTAACTGTTTGTTGTGATTTAGGTCATCGAAAAGCAGTTCCAAGATCATGTTCAGTATTGAAGACATCATTTGGTGCAGTGAGTCTATACGATTGTCGTGTAAATGGCTCATGTCCATACTTTCATAGTTTAGCCAGGTCTTCATGTTGCCAATATTCCTAGCACATCGATCGCACCTAATTGTGGCTTAGTGGATTCTAGCAATAAATGCTTGCACATCTCTCTAGCTTTGTATCAGAGGATAGATGCTTGTTTAGGGTCTTTAGACCATGATCAATTAAGGTTTATGGATGGACGGACAAAGCAGTTGATATATAATATTGGATCTATGCAAGATTCCATGAATATACTCAGGACAGAGCATACAACTCAGATGGAGTTTATATGGATAAAGCTAAAGAAGGCAAGAGAAGCTGATAGAAATGAGGATAGGCATGGCTCAACTACTTATGCAATAGGACATTAGGACATCCGAATGTGTCCAAAGAAAAGAGGATTTTCAGAGGAGTCTCAGCTAGAGGTAATCCACGGGAGATCCAAGGAGAAACATATCAATTCTCCATATCAAAGACACTGTCAGCCACCTTCAACAATCAAGTAGATTCCCAAGACTGAAGGTTCAAGATCCCCAAAGCGGCATAGAGGCGTTCATTATGATTCCACCGAATCCTTAATTCGCCGCTATGAAGCGCATAGAAAGAGACCAGAAGTTTCTAGATCTCCAAATCAAATAAACTGAAGGTAGACGCTGAAGCCGAAAGAGGAAGAGAGCTCCCTGAAGGAGGAACTTTATAATCTCATCAGGAAGGAGCTTCAACATGATATGAAGGATAAAAGGTTAGAATCCAGAATGCCAGTAACTATGGATGTTGATACCCCCATTGAGTGCTGAAATAATGAGCCAGCCTATGCCTAGAAGATTCAAGTATCCACTCCTTAAAGATTACAATGGTATGACTAACCCTACTCTTCATGTCAAAAAAATTCTCATGGCTCTTCAAACTATGACGATAACATATGCCCTCATGTGTAAATTATTTTCAACAACTTTACGAGATCAACAGCTTATTAGTATGATCAACTATTGCCTGTCTCCATCAGATTCTTCAAGCAAATGTCTAAAGAGCTTGCCGATCACTTCATTACATTTAGTCCAGAAAGCAAAACAATACATGATTTGAACTATTTAGTGCAGGAGCCTAGTGAGTCATTGAAAGAATGGGTGGAAAGGTTCCAATGCACGACCATTGAAATTAAACATCTGAATGTTGATGGAGTTGTTGAGGCCTTTTTCAGATCAATCTCAGCCTAAAGGCTAATTGAAATTCGGTGCATAGCCTCCAATTAATCGTTTCGATGAAGGGTATCCTTAAGACATTTATTAATTTCAGCATTTGAAGACATCGCCTAAATTCAAAAAGAACCGATTACAACTCATGGAAAATATTAACTAAAAAAAGCAAAGCAAAAGGAAAAATAGCAAAGATTGAGCTTGATGGATGCTGTTTAGTTCAATCATCTCATGATCACTAGTCTGAGCAAACAAATTTATCTCTGAGGAAATATTTGTCCATTGACTAAGGGATTCAGCAATCATGGGATACTCCAGACAAGGAAGGGTGCCTAGCCAACCAAAGCTACAAAAAGACATGTATTCAAAAGAAAGCCCCAAACAAACAATAGCAAATAGAGACACATGTTTTATTTGTGGAAAAGCTTACATTATACATGCTGAATTGAATGTATTGATTTAAGGGCTCTTGGGGTAAGCCTGCTTCAGCTGGGATCTAAAGGGTCAGTCCGGGATTAGTCTTGAAGATTCTCCACCACTAGAACAGGCAACAGTAAAGGTCCTCCCAGGTGCAGAAGAAGCAACGCGCAAAACATTGGAAACTGAAGGAGAAGAGCAGAGTACGGGGGCAAGAGGGGCAGTAGGAGGCAGAATACCCCTTCCTCCCGAAACCGTTATAGTCCTTTTTTTATGAAGGCAAAGAAGCTGAAAAGGGCACTTCGCTTAGCCCCAATTCGTATAGCAACAGTTGGCGGAGTTCCATCTTTCGAAGATTGGGCCCCACCTTGAGAAGACTTCTTCTTCGAAAGATCTTTTTTTTTTGTTTAACCACTATTGTAATGATGGATTTTCCTAAGGATTTGTTGATCCTTTCCTATTGATTAGTCCCTGCACCTTTCGCCTCTACATTATCAAAAGAAACCATTGCTAAGGTTCCAACCTCATCCTCCTCAACATGCTGAGCATTTTTGGAGGCGCCACTGAACCGCTTATCCTTCAGAGGATCATAATTTCCAGTCTTGGCTTCAGCCTCCTCCATATGCTGAGGATCTTCTCCAACACCACTGAATCGCTTGTCCTTTTGCGGTCATAGTTCTCAGCCCCAATTTATGGCTCAATTGTCCTTGTGAAATTGCGATTCTTATCTTTCAAAGCATTCACAATGATAGAAGCTTTTGCCTCGACCTACATATTAGTTTGAGTTTTGACCCTATCTTCAGGAGTAATCCTTTCAGAAGTACCCAATATCTCATCCTCATCCAACACAACAACAGAGGGCGATTCCCTTGGAATCTCACCCAAATCAATGGAACCACATCAGGAAATGTGGATAGCCGCCAAAGATTCAACATTAAGTCCAAAAACACAAGCAGCTAAGGTCGTGCCTGCATCATATATGAAGCAAGTATTAAATACTTATACAAAAAAACTATTAAAAACAAGAGGTTGTAAAAGCTTACTCGAAGGTATCTTCAGTAGCCCTCAAAGAGATATTGGCGCTCATGGCGGAGGGTGAAGATGGTAGACCATGAGGAATGTAAGCGGGAACATCATGAGCTACCTCAGCCCCTTCCCCATAATGGTAGAACCTGCACACACAAGAATAAAAAAATCAAAACAACTAAAAAAGGAAGTGTTCACTTATAAGATACAAAGATACGATTATATGTGGGTGTGCCTCTAGATGAACTCTGTTATCCTTATCCACTATAAAAATGGCTTATCCTTCACCAAGTGACTCAATAATTTATCCCTCGTAAAAGTAAGACGTGGATTGGTCAAACAATCATACATGTCTTGTTCATCATCAGTAAAAGGAGCCAAGTCACAAAAGTTGTCCTTTTTCACAACAACCCAATTCTAGGAGCAGTGGAAAGGAAAGCGAAGGGGACGGAGAGAGTCCCCCAAAAATTCACCGCTCTCATCTTTAGGAAGGCAAATCCGGAGCCAACAAGGTTTAAATTTTTTTATTATTAGAGGGTTTGTCATTCATAAAGGATGGAAGATTGGTTGGAAGCTTGAAAATCCACAAAGAATCATCAATGTCCCTCCGATACAGCGTCCAGATATGCCAGAGCAAAGACCCCGTCAGCACGTATTCCAGATCCTCGCAAACCTTAACCAAGCCTAAAAAGTCCAGCCAGCTATTCGGAGATAGTTGGGCAGGACATATCTCAAGCTCTCTCAGAACGTTCAAAATACTGTCGACGAAGGGGAGATGAACCATGTTTTCAAGAAAGTTTTCATAAAAACCCAAGTAACCCTTAGGTGCCTCAGTTAATTCCTATTGACACGTGACAATATTTTGACACTTGAGAATTTTTATTTTAGGTATTTATTTTTCTTGTTTTAACCTAATTAATTATTTTTAAATAAGAAAATTTATCTAGCAAATAAATTTTAAGACGTGCCACATGTTTAGTTTAGACATCAAAATATCACAACATATTAGAGGTTAACGGTTTTGTGAAGTCTTCATTTAAATTGAATTAAATTTCTCCAATTGAGATAGTTTAAAGACTAAATGTAACCAAATAATAGATCATGAGCCAAATGATTAAGTTTTGGATAGATAAATGGTTAATAACACTTTAACCTTTCTAAAATGCATGTGAAGGAGTAAGGAGCGATTTTAGAAAAACTGCAATATTTACAGAGGGTTAAATTATTTATTCGTATGCTGAGTCAATAATTTAATTTCACATAATAACTTAACATATTAAAAATAAGGAAATTAATTGATTGTAGAGCATTAATATTTTATTTACTAAAGTATAATAGTGTTAATTTTTTTTATTTACTTTTATAGTATGAAATTAATTTATTGAGTGATACATACAGTCCAATTTTATATTATTTTATATCTCTCTTCATCCGTTTTGACTCAAATTTCTACTTTTAATTGAGAGGTAAAATTCATTCAAATTATTCATTAAAAAATTCATTCAAATTAATCATGGAAATGTATTAATAGAAAAGAATAAGAATCCGTTGACCAAATATTCAATGATGGGGTCAATAAGATTAAGAATCTATTGAAGAAAGTCTCAATCATAGGAAATCACTCCATTCTCTTCTATTCTTACCAAATTCTGAGCAATCAATCTTCACTTTTCCTTATTTTTTCCCCTAAATTACTCTTTGTAAAGAGTATATATTTAATTCAGTCTAGAGAAAGCTTCATTTTACTCATTCTGAATCCAAGCCTTTACTTTAAAGTTATTCTTCTAATCATCTCTCACACCCCATCCTTTGAAAGTTTAGCTTCTTCTTTCTTCCTGATCACCTCCAAACTGCAACAAAAAGGTGTGCTTTTAATTTTGTTTTTCGATTTTGTTTTAGTTTTTAGATTTTTCTTTCTTCTGATACTATTTTCTGTTTTCTTTTCAGTGTATCCAAAGGTGAAAGTGAGAACCGAAGGTGAAGGGCGTGAATATAATTGCACTTCTTTGCTCTCTTTGAAGGATATTCCATTTCTCTTGTTACAGGATTCTTGTTTTCCAGGTACATTTTTCATTATTCATCTTCCAAATTTGTTTTCTTTGTGTTTGGGCTGTTGAAGATGTATATTCTGCTTCCTAACTGACATTTGTGATATACAGTGAAGGAGTATCCTGATATTTCTCCCCCTCGGATTGCAAGACTTACAAAGTCTTATGTGTCTAACATTGTTTTGGCTCCAGATTCTCCTTCTGAAGGTTAACTTTTACTCTTCTAACATGCCCTCATTATCATTATCATACTTATCACGCCCCCATCCAAACATCATGTTTGAAGATTTAGTTTCTTATTTCTTCCGCATCAACTGGAAACTGCAAAAACAACAAAAAAGTGACCTTTTGATCTGGGTTTTTTCAGAGTATCCAAAGCTTAAGGTTAGAACAGAAGCGGAAGACCATGAATATAGTTGCACTTCTTTGAAGGATGTTCCTTTTCTCTTATTAGAGGATTCTTGTTTTCCCGGTACCTTTTTCATTATTCATCCTCCAACTTTTCATATTTCTATTTATTTATTTTTGGCAATTGCTTTTTTGGATACTTTAATTCTGCTACTCTGTATTGGTGTATCACATAAAGCATACTTGTTCTTTTTCTATGAGCAAGAGGTTCCCCAAATTTGTTTTCTTTGGGCTTGGGTAGTTGACTTCTTAGATTTACACCTGGATTATTGTTAGGAATCTCATTAGTTGTTGATTATAATAAGCTTCGTATGTGGAATAACAAACTAGATATGGAATTACAATACCAATAGATTTACATTATACGGTTATTTTTGCTTAGATTCACGATAATTCATTTGTAGTCTGTAAGGAAATTCCATCTTTTTAACTAAGTTTCTGACACCCAATTCACTCAAATACATAATACAAGAGTACAAACTCCAAAATTCTCAACTCAAATAAATAAGCAACTAACCTTGTTTATATAAGCCTAAAAATATAATCCTTTATCTTAATAGAATTCACTTAAAGAGAAAGTTTTCAATTCTCACTCTAATTAGGAAAATCAAATCTAAACAGAATTCTAGACATGACTTTTCATTTATTTGAAAGGTTGATAGAGTCGGGAAGAAAGGGGCAAGTAGCTTATATCAATGTTTGATAGGAGTATTCTATTATAGACGAACGCATTGGACTGAACCAGTAAAGTATCATTTTATTAGTCGATTCTATTGCACTCGGTCCATAGTACAACTTTTATGTTACTATGAAGTTTACATTATGCTTGACACAATATTGGATTATGATCATACCTTGCTAAGTGACATTTATCATATACAGTGAAGGAGTATGATGATATTTCTCCTCCTCTGATTGCAAGAGTTCCAAAATCTTATGTGCCTAACATTATCCTTCCAACCGACACTGTTTTGCCTCCAGAATCTGCTTTGAAGGTTAACTTTTACTCTTCTAATCTAACATGCCCTCTTTATCGTATCAGTTTCTGATCAATCATATTTGCTGCTTTTCTCTTCACAGTATCGGATAAGAAAACCAATTCCGATAGACCGAGTATTGAGGCCAGTTCAGTTCCACGGTTTCGTGCTGTCTTATCTAGTCCTGGTACTACTTTCCATCTTTTGATTAGTTATCCAGTGAATCCTCATGCTATTTTTTACTTCCTGAGTACTTATTGTTGACTTGTTGTGCTTAGACAACGATGCTGTAACTCGAAACAGAAACATAAACAGAAACATAAACAGAAACATAAACAGAAACAAAAAACAGAAACAGAGTCAAGGCTTTGCAGCCCTCAGCTTTGAAGACTCATTGTGGTACAAAATAGACAAACAAAGTGTAAAACCGAGCTTAAGGAAGCAGCACAAACACTACTGATGCTAAGTAAAGAAAGGGTCAGCTACTAGGACGCCAGGAACAAGTGTTAGAATTTGTGGTGTAGTGTAGTGTAGTCCAATACATAGAGAGCTTTTTGTTTCCTACGGCTTTGCCATAGATTATGTTTTCTTGTATAATCACAAAACACATGAAATACAGAAATTCCAATTTAACTTGTGAATGTTAAAGTTCTGATCTGGTTGCTTTTCAATCAATTGCTATCTAACAACCAGATCCAGAGTATATTTAATATGATTGATGAATCAAATATTAAGCTACAATTCTGCTAAAATCAAATATATGGCAGACATAGTAGGCTCTATCTCTAACAACCTCTCACCAGCAATCTCAGCAATTGCAATGTTGTTATGAATTCTACAAGCTCCAAGCAAAGCTCCCCATACACTTCTAGGAATTTCCATTCCATCTTCTCTCATTTGATGTACAAAAGCCGTTGCCTCATTGATGAGTCCAAAAGATCGATAAGGCAAGTCAAATGCTCATTTGATGACACTTGTTTATCATATAATCAAAATAGTATCTCCCTCGATCAACTAATCCGGCATGACTACATGCAGATAGAACACCAACAAAAGTTATGTGATTGGGCTTCACATCAGCTAATCTCATTTTTTCAAACATCTCAATAGCTTTTTCACCAAATCCATGGTGAGCAAAACCACAGATTATAGAGTTCCAAGAAATTATATTATGGCTTGGCATTGAAGAGAATTCCTGCAATGCAGAATGCAAGTTCCCACACCTAGCGTACATGGTAACCATTGCATTAGAAACAGCAGTAATGTCACGAAAACCTGTTTTCATCGCTTCTGTGTGTATTTGCTCGCCTAGCTGTGAGGCTGACAAGTCCAAACAGATTGTCAAAACACTGGTAAATGTCGATTTGTTAGTTGAGAGACCTAACTCTTTCATTGTGAGAAAAAATTTAAGACCTTCCTCACCCTGACCATTTTCTCCTAAACCACATATCATCACATTCCAAACAGTTGTATCAGGATCATCAGGCAGCAATTTAAAAAGTTTAATGGCAGTACTAACTTCACCAATTCCGAAATACCCAACGAGTAGATTTGTGGAAGATACAACATTTCCATATGGGAGTTTCTCAAGCAATCCATGAGCTGCTTTAACATTTCCATTTCTTACCAATTCCAACAAAACATTGTTCCAAGAAACCACATCCCTCATTTCTAATGGCATCCTATTGAATACACTCATTGCTTCATCAACAAATCCAGCTTGAAAATAACCAGCAATAATTGAATTCCATGTAACAACATCTCGAAACAACATCCCATCAAAAACCGCCAAAGCACTATTTATATCACCACACTTGATCAACCCCGAAATCAGTATATTATATGTATAAAGATCACGCTCAGGCATTAAAGTAAACAAACTAAGCGCTTCTTGAGATTGTTCATTCTGAAAATAACCACGGATCATGGCATTCCAGGTGACTGTATTTTTCTGAGGCATTTCATCGAACAGGTTATGTGCTTTCTCGACTAGGCCATTTCTCATGTAGTAAGGCCCTGTTCTTTATTACTTAATTTCAGTAACAATCAGTTCAGTTCAGTTCAGTAGTAATCAGTTCAGTTCAGTATTCAGTTTCAGTATTCAATAATTTATCATTATTTATTATAATTATTATATATTATTATTATTTATATATAATTTATTATTATTATCATTATTTATTTATAATTTCAGCAATTTATTATAATTATTATAATTTATTATATATTAATTTATCTATTTTCATTATAATTATATTTATATATAATTTATGCTTTGTCATTATATATATTATCATTATTTATTATAATTATAATTATTTGGTGCAACTTATTTACAAATTTTGCGAAAAGTAAATAAATATTATATTAATACGTTTACATTACAATGCTCTAAAAAATTAACTGGCTCAACTACCTTAATATCTCAAATAGTGCAATTTTATCCCTAATATTAGAAGCCAATAGCAATTTTACCCTTAACATTGATAAATTGAGTCAAGATTTTGTATTCATATGAAAATTCATATTTAGATGTTAGGAGTAAAATAACCCCGGACCCAAAACGTTAAAGGTATTTTTGTACCTTAATACTTAATTGTAATAAAAAGTTAAGAGTGTGTATTCATATAAAAATTTGTATTTAATTTCATAGGCTTTAAATTATATATAAATTTGTGTTTGTATGTAATTTATATTTTTAATTTAAATTAGACTCATTTTTATTTAATGTCATAGGATTTTATCGAGCCTAGATTTTATTTGATATTTAATTTAGTTTAATCTTTAATAATATGTTTATTTATTATTGATATTATTTTTTTTGGTAGAAATATTATTATTATTATTATTATTATTATTATAAGCTTATTAATGTCCAATATTATCATTAAATTATTTTAAAGTCTAATATCATCATTATTGTTACGTTCGATTAAATTCGGTTAAGTTCGGTATCATTCAGTTAAGTTCAGTAGCATTCAGTTAAATTCAGTTCAGTTCAGTATTCAGTATCATTCAGTTCAGTTCAGTTCAGTTCAGTAGCATTCAGTTCAGTTCAGTTCAGTTTTTTTCAGTAATAAAGAACAAAGCCTAAGTAATTTTGGAATTGAGAGGCTTTAGGTAAGGTAAGGCAGGTACTGAAAAATGGGTCTGCATGTGGATAACTCTGGGTTTAGAATGGAGAAGGATTTGGTGAGATTTATGGAGAGAAGTCGATTGAGTTTGACCAGACTGGCATAACCAGAGATGGAGAACATAAAAATTTGGAGCGAAACGTAGTTTGAAATAAGATAATAAAATTTGGAAATTCACTATTTTAATACAGAGAAAAGTAAAATATAATAAAATAATAAAATATATAGGGTTTATTGCTCCAAATCTCTATAAAAATAGATGCAATCCAATCTTTATCAATTAGAGCATTTGTAATGGATGGTGTTTGGAAGGGTGCTTAAAGAGTTGGAAGATGTTTGAAATAAGATTTTCCATTAGAATAATCAAAATTGCTTAGTTTTAATATGATTTATGAGACCATGTGGTGATACTTTTTGAAGTTGCTTAGAATTGAAGAATTTTCTAATTTTTTTTGTCAAAAGTGACGTGAATGATAGAGATGTTAGAGATAATGTTCCTATTATCTCTGTAAATAGATTCTTATCTAGTTAGAGTTTCAATTTGTTTATAACCCTAGCTAGGTAGAGTTCTAATACGATTATACTTGTGTACTGTATTCCTATACAAACTACTATTGGCTCACTATAAATACAAGGCCTCTGAGCCATAATCACTAAGGTGATTCAAACCATTAATTGTGTGATTACTTATCTTTCTCTATCTCCATAATCCTCTCTATATCAAACTATACATTCAACATGATATCAGTAGTATCAACTTCCGCATCTTCTGAATCCTCTGATCATCCCCAATCACCAACCTATTCTCAATACAAAGCTTTCGTAGCCGCCACCACCACCGCAAATGCCGCTGCGTCCGCCGTCGCCGCCGCCGGTGTGGCTGCCGTCACCATCGCACCGAACGCCGCTTCAACTTCCGCGGCTGCTCAGAACACGGACGATGCCCTCGGAGGCTCGTTTGCATCTTCAGAATGGCGGTTCACCTCACCATTCGTCACCGGAGAATCCGAGTTCCTAGCCGCCGCCGCCGCCAAACCCGCCGCGACAGTTCCACCGCAAGAGAAGACGATGGGAGACTACTTCCCTTCGGACGTCCGCACTGCACTCCACGCGTACCTGGCGGCCAGCGCCCGTGCGCCCACTACGGCACCTTCGACGACTGTGGCTGCTGGTTCGTCTGCGCAGGTTGCGCAAATCCCAACCGCGGCAGCCGCTACGACCTCGCTACCTCCGGAAGTGCAAGCTGCGCTTCTCGCATACCAAGTGGCCAGCGCCCGCGCGTCGTCTGCACTCCCAACGGCAACCACGGCTCCTGTCCAACCCGCGAGCCATCTCCCTTCCGCGGCTCCTGTGCAAAGCGCAAAGCTACCAACACCGACAACGTCCGCCGCTGACGCTGCGGTGCTAGCCGCCATTGCGGCATATCAGGCGGCTGTCCCGCCTCCACGGACTCAACAATCCTCGACTCCTCCAACTCTATTTTCTCCGTCAGTTATTGCTGCCCTAGCAGTATATCAGGCAGCTGAAGCCAGTAACAAACATCAGGTTATTTCTGAATCTCATACTTCACCGTTTTGTTACAATACTCAATTATCCCATGATCCCTCACCATCTTTCTTCTCAAATTCGTTTCACAACACTGTTGATGCACCGTCAAACAATGTTAGACACAATTTTATTTCCTCCTCCATCCCTCATACTACAAACAATCCTGTCCATCCAGAACCTATCTCCACTCATGTTGAACAACCAAGACAACCACCCACAAATATCAACATTAACATAAAATTAACCCCGAACAACTACAAAGCATGGAGAATGTCCATGGAATCTACCCTTCAAACCTATCATCTTCTTTCTCACATTCTTAGTTCAACACCACCTCCACCCAAATTTATTCCTAGATCAGGTTTTGTGACATCAGCTGCGGATTTAATCATAAATCCATCGTTTATTCAATGGGATGATATAGAAAATGTGGTTAGGACTTTGCTCCTAAATTCAATCACCGAAGAGGTGTTTTCTGAGATTGCATATCTCAAATACTCACATGATATTTGGCTAGCCTTAGAGGATGCCTACGGGCTTATTACAGGAAGCAAGCAGTTTCAGATGGGAGTCGAACTGCATGAGCTTGAGCAAGGGGGAATGTCTATCACTGCGTATATGCAAAAAGTGAAGTCCATCCTTGATGATCTGGCTGCCTCAGGGAATCCTTATCCTCGACATCTACTACCGTCAGTTCTTTACAAGGGTTTAGCAGAAGAGTATCGCTCCACTGTCCAGAATCTTGTAACTCAGCGCGGTACAAACATCAACTATCAAGAGATTTTGCACAGCTTGAAGATAGTTGAGGGCATGATTCAATCAACCAGAAAGACAACTCTGCTTCAGCCCGATGGTGTATCAGCACATCGGGAGGCCAATGTATCCACCATGGAAACAAATCAATCAAAGAAGCAGAATCCAAAGAAGAGAAGAAGTGGCAAGTGCTACAATTGTGGTGATCCAAGCCACTGGGCTGACAAGTGCAAAAGACCAAAGAACAATTCAAGAGCACACTACAATCCTGGACCACAAGCGCACATGGCATGGCAACAACCACCAAATCCATTCATGGGTCCTAATCAGCCGTGGTATCCAGACACAGGAGCAACCAATCACATGACGGCAAATCCGACTCAACTTTATCAAATGCAGCCATATCCAGGATATGATACAATTCAGTTTGGCAATGGTTAAGGTTTGCAAATTTCTCACTTTGGAAATTCAAATATCAATAATTTGAAAATTAATGATGCCCTACTTGTTCCCAAGCTTACAAAATCTTTACTATCTGTTCAAAAATTTACCCATGACAACTCATGTTTCTTTGAATTTTGGCCTAACCATTTTCTTGTGAAGGACCAAACAACTGGGGAAATCCTGTTACGGGGCCCGAGTAAAGATGGGCTTTATGTGCTTACACCCACCCTGAAGGAGGCGCTAGTTGGAGAGAAGGTGTCTTTTGAAAGGTGGCATGCACGGCTTGGACATTGTCAGAATCAGACAGTCAGCTCAGTTCTCAAAGGAAACAATCTATCCTCTTCAAAACCAGTTAGCAATTGTTCTTTTTGTCCATTAGGCAAGCTTGCTAGAAGCCATTTACCCTCTATTAGTCGCTCTAGCACATTTATTTTTGAGAACTTACATCTGGATGTTTGGGGGCCAGCTCCAGTTGTTTCTTGTCTTGGCCACCGTTATTTTTTAATAATCATTGATGAATTCACTAGATTTGGATGGGTTTTCTGTTTAAAGAATAAGAGTGATGTTTTTTCAACCTTATGTGACTTTTATGCCATGATCTCTAATCAGTATAGTGCAAGGGTTAAGAATATTTACTCTGATCTTGGGGGAGAGTTTCAAAAACTACAACCTTTTTTCAAACGATATGACATTATACACAAAATTGCATGCCCTCACACTCATGCACAAAACGGTATAGCTGAGAGAAAAATTAGACATGTCGTTGACACCTGCCTTACTTTGCTAGCCAATGCATCTTTACCTCTAAAATTCTGGAACTATGCCATGATACACATCATTAGGCTAATCAACTACTTACCCACCAAAATCCTAAACAACAATTCACCCTATTTCTTATTCTACAAGAAACAGCCTGCCTATAAGGCCTTACGCATTTTTGGCAGTGGTATCTATCCTCTTCTTCGTCCATACAATCAGCACAAATTTGACTTTCGCTCCAAGCTATGTTTCTACCTTGGTCCATCAGAAAATCATTCTGGGGATATATGTCTTGAATATGCCACTGGACGTATATACATCTGCAAATTTGTACATCACAATGAAGAAGTATTTCCTGCATCAGCAGTCACTGCATCATCACCTTCATCTAGTAACTCGGGGGTAAGCACATCGTGTCAACTACCATCTTTACTCGGCCCGTATCCAGGTAATTTCTCTAATCCTAACCCATCACATCTGTCCACTCTGGACCTCATCCTGGTACCCCAATTACTCCCCCTGACTCTGAAGCTACAAACACTGCTCCTTTAGCTCCACGTCAATGTTTGTCACCAGTGGTCTCCGCTGCATCAACACCTGTTCCTCAGAATGATCCTAGCACACCAGTTGATGTTGTAAACATCACCACACCGGAAATACAGAATGCAGTACCTCATGAAGAGAATATCATGCCACAAACAGATTCTTCTCCTCCTGAAATTGCACCACCTGCTCCTATTCCAATTGAAAGGCCCAGGCCTCGCAATGCACCGCTGATTGGTCCACGACAACATTATATGCAACTTCGACAGTCGTCTCTTCAGTCAAGAGGAAGGTTTGAGGGGCTTTTAGCTACACATCCAAATGGCACAGTGGATCCCACATGCTTCAGTAAAGCCAACAAACAACCCGAATGGCGTACAACAATGTCTGAAGAGATTCAAGCTCTTCTGGACAATGGCACATGGCAACTTTTACCGAGACCACATGATCAGCATGTCATCACCTCTAGGTGGCTCTTTCGTACAAAGAAGAAGTCTGATGGAACCATTGATTGTCACAAAGCCCGCTTGGTAGCACGGGGATTCACTCAAAAAGCTGGGATTGACTACAAAGAAACATTCAGTCCAGTAATCAAAGCTACAACCATTAGGTTTGTATTTGCCATTGCAGCAGCAAACAACTGGTTCATCAATCAGCTGGATGTCTCTAATGCATTTCTTCATGGAAACTTATCAGAGACAATATATATGGAACAACCGCAGGGTTTTCGGGACAGTGACCGACTAGATCATGTCTGTCTTCTGAAAAAGAGTCTTTATGGATTAAAGCAAGCTCCGCGAGAATGGTTCACATGCCTTCGCACATTCCTCCTCTCCCTTGGGTACAAAATGTCACAGGCTGACAACTCTCTATTCATCAGACGCACCGACACTAAAAAGACTTACATTCTGTGCTATGTTGATGATATACTCATAACAGGTAACCATCCTGCACACATCACCAACACTATTGTAGCCAGCGAACATGAGTTTCCCATTCGCAATCTTGGTAAGGAAGAATACTTTCTCGGAATTGAGATCAGATATGAGAAGGATGGCATTCACATGTGTCAGGCCAAGTATGTGGCTGACATCCTAGACAGAGTGAAGATGATTGACTCCAAGCCCACACTAACGCCCATGGCCACCACACCAACACTTTCAAAGGAGCTAGGCACCAGCTTAACCTCTGGAGATGAATAGCGAAGCATTGTGGGAGCACTTCAATACTTAACATTCACTCGTCCTGACATTGCATTTGCAGTTAACAAATTATGTCAGTTTCTGCACTGTCCGACCGATGAGCACTGGAAAGGAGTTAAGAGGGTCTTACGCTATATTCAGGGCACATCAGACTTTGGCATAGTCATGTCCATCAAACCAATACAGCACATCTATTGTTACTCAGATAGTGATTGGGGAGGGTGTCCTGATGATCGACGATCCACGGCTGGCTTTTGTGTTTACCTTGGATCCAGCATTGTATCGTGGCAGACCCGCAAGCAACCCACAATAGCCAGATCCTCAACATAAAGTGAATACAAGGCAGTGGCAAATGCCACAGCAGAACTCCTATGGTTCAAATCTCTTTTCTCGGATCTCGGATTTCCCTTACCCACCCCGGTTCAGCTATGGTGTGATAATGTTGGAGCAATTTATCTCACCTCAAATCCGGTGTTCCATGCCCGTATGAAGCATATTGAGCTAGATTATCATTTTGTTCGTGAACAAGTTCACAGAGGTTTTCTCAGTGTCAGATTTATTCCCACTGATGATCAGGTTGCAGACATACTCACCAAGCCGCTAGCTCCGACTCGCTTCACGATGCTACGCTCTCGCCTCTTTGTTCGTGCCCGCCATCGGCTTGAGGGGGGGGGGTGTTAGAGATAATGTTCCTATTATCTCTATAAATAGATTCTTATCTAGTTAGAGTTTCAATTTGTCTATAACCCTAGCTAGGTAGAGTTCTAATACGATTATACTTGTGTACTGTATTCCTATAAGACAACATTCAGCAGATCCTTGAGTCCCTTAACTTCGTTGAGAAGCTGAGTGACCTGGGAGAGCTGGGTGGTCTCAAGAATTGAAGATCCAGCAGTAAGAGAAGTGGAATGTTGAAGGTCTCTGTTTAAGGCTTGCACTGAGTCAATGATCTTTTTGCCAGACTCAGTGGCATTCAGATGGCATTGCGAACCTTCAGGGACATCAGTATGACCGGAAGGAAGTGGAGTGAAGGGGGTAACCTGGTCAGTGACTGGAATAGAAGTCTCAATCTGCACTTGAGTGGAAGGAATAGTGGATTGATCGGCAGAGAGTTGAGTTGTGGAAGTTATAACCCAAACAATGTCTGTGCTGACGGCAGAAGGATGGGGAGTCAGCACCATGCTTGAGGAAACAGTATGAACAGTAGACGGCTCAACCTGACTGGTTGATGTTGCTGGGGCATTGGGGTCGGCATGTTCCTGTGGAGAAGAAACAGAGGCTTGTTTTTCTAATTGCGCCGATGTAGTGGAAGTGGATTGACGATTGAAAAATTTAAGTTGGACGGTAGAAGGGTCCTTAGTTGTCTTAGAGAGGATAATGTTAGGAAGAGTTGGAAGTTGCACAGGAAGTTCAATGACTGGTTTTTCACTGGCCTTAACCAACTTTCGCCTTCTACGAGGTGGAGTATTAGTAGGAGCAGGTTCTTCTGAGTGAGTAGGAGAGGATTCCTGTTGCTCAGTATGAGTCTGGTCAGCTTGCTCTTCAACTTGATCAACAGTGTGTTGGTCAAGTACTTGCTCAACTCCCGCAGTCAACTCAGTGTCGACATGCACATCTCCACCAGCTAACCCAGTGTTAGCATCCTCAGCTTCATGTTCGCTGGCAGTTTCCTCAGAATCCTCAGCGTCATCCTGACCGCTGGCTTCTTCTTCTTCTTCTTCCTCAGTACTATCTCCATCAAGTTCTTCCTCAACTTGAGAGATGAAGTGATCATCTAGTTAGACCTCAGGCTCCTCAGACTCAGCACATGTACCTTGACACTAGGTGAAGTGAGAGTCACCCGGTACAATGAAGTCGGTCGGTATGGCTTCCAGAGGAGTCAAGGTTGAAGTTTTCTGCTTCTTCTGAGGTTGCTCGGCAGCTTCCTCAGTTCCAGACTCACCTTGCCTGGTTCTCTTCTCAGCTGTCTTACCAGCTGACCTCTGCCTCTTTGCTGGAGACTCAACGTTTTGTGAAGGAGTCTCAGCAGTTTTCCTCTTGCGGGAAGCTGGGGCCTTAGTTCTTCGCCCTTTCTTTGGCTCAGCAGCTTCCTCAGCTTGGCCAGCAGCAGCAGCAGCAGCTTTGCCTTTCTTCAAAGGCTGTCCAAATTTTAGTGCCCTCAACGAGGATGCTGTTATCTCAGTTCCTTTAAATTTATCCTCACCTTCGAGGTCAATTTTGTGGTCAATGAGGATTCTTGTTATTATTGACCCAAGCCTCATTGTACCAGTGCTGCGAAGAAACCCAGCAACGAGAAAGATAGGCATGTGATGGGGGTGTACGTCAGCATGTGCCATATGAAGCACTGTTCAAAGTTTGTTGCTGATGTAGTGCAGTTTATCTTTGGGTAAATAAAATAACTCAGCAGGTAGTGAGCCATCTTCTGGTGCTGACCCATTGAAGAAGCTGAGACTTCTCCTGAGTAGCCATCAGGTTTGCAGAAGCTGTGTACATAATTAGTCTTGTCCTGATCTCCTGATCTTCTCAGCCTTGCTCCCTCAGTTTTTAGCTGGAGAAGATTTCCTATGTAGAGAGGGTTGACGAAGATGGTTTTGCCTTTTACCTCAGTGCACAGGTAGTCAGCGTTGTCATTGGCAACCTTGAGGTTGTGGTAAAACTCTCTCACGAGGTCAGGATAGGTTTCATCCCTGATCGAGAACAGCCCAGTCCATCCATTCTGTGAAATCCATTCGCAGAACGGCTGTTCATTCTGTACGAAATGTTCTGAAACCCATCTGGAGGGTTCAACTTTCCATTCTCGCACATTCTCAAAGACTTTGGAGTAGGTACGAATTTTCACATTCTTTCCTTGACCAGAGTTTGAGTTTTGGCCAGTTTTTCCCTTGCTCGGCGTAGGGGGATTTCCAGTAGGTTCATCGGAGCTGGTCTTTTGGTGGCCGACACCGGAGACATTGAAAGATAACTTAGTCATTCTTCGAAGATGGGAAGGTTTAGAGGAATTTTAGAGAGAAGGAGTTCAATGCAGTTTCTTTGCCTTTAGAATTGATTAAGCGTAAAAAGTAAAAGATGGGGAAATTCTCATAATTTATAGACGGAATGAACGGTGTGGATCTTAATCGAATCCATGTGTCAGTTTTGCCTTGGGATTGTGTACCGACAAAGATCCTGGCATTTATGACACATACAGCGAATACGTCATCCTAGGGCTATACGCGTGCTCTGCATTTATGCTAACGGATCTAACACTCAGCATTTAGAATGTCAAGCGTTTGATATTCTGAGTGGCCAGTAATGCATTTACGGATGATTTTAAAGTTTAAGTTTAAACTAATTTACTCAGTGTGCAAGTTACTCAGTATTTGATGTTCAGTCAGTTTCGATGAGTTACTCAGCAAACAATCAATCATTCAGCATAGTAATTCACTCAGCATTCATATTCATTTAGTACAGGAATTTACTGAAGAGGATTAAACATACCAATTGCTTCTCTCAGTATGCTGAACTGCTCACGGGCCAGTGGCTTCGTGAAGATATCCGTAAGCTGTTCGTCCGTTGGGACAAAGGTCAGCTTGATCTCCCCTTTGAGTACATGGTCTCTAATGAAGTGATGTCTGATGCTGACATGCTTTATTCTGCTGTGTTGAATTGGGTTCTTGGAAAGATCAATTGCACTTTTGTTGTCACATTTGACTTCAATTGTCTTCGTTTGAACACCATAGTCTTCAAGCTGTTGCTTAATCCATAGGACTTGAGCAACACAATGACCAGCAGCAATATACTCAGCTTTAGTGGTAGACAAGGCTACTGATGCCTGCTTTTTGCTGAACCAGGATACAAGACAGCTTCCTAAGAAGTGGCATCCTCCAGAGGTGCTTTTACGTTCTAGCTTATCCCGTCCATAGTCAGCGTCAGTGTATCCGATGAGTGTAAAATCACGAGTATTTGGATACCACAGACCTACGTTCACTGAGCTTTGCAAGTATCTAAGGATTCTTTTTACAGCAATGTAATGAGATTCCTTAGGGTTAGATTGATATCTAGCACAGTAGCATACTGAGAACTGAATGTCCGGTCTACTGGCTGTTAAGTAAAGTAGAGAGCCTATCATACCTCGATATAATTTGCTGTCTACTGACTTACCATTCTCGTCAGCAGAGAGGACAGTGTCAGTGCCCATAGGAGTGGATATTGGCTTGCAATTCTCCAAGTCATATTTCTTTAATATCTCCTTGGCATATTTGGCTTGACTGATGAAGATGCCATTCTTTTCTTGTTTAATTTGAAGACCGAGGAAGAAGTTGAGTTCTCCCATCATGGACATTTCAAACTCAGTTTGCATTTGTTTGCTAAACTCCTTGCACATTGATTCGTTAGTTGCACCAAATATTATATCATCAACATAAATTTGGGCCAGCAGGGTATCTTTACCCTTTCTCTTAATGAATAAAGTTGTATCAGCTTTGCCCCTGACGTAATTTCTAGTCAGCAGGAAACTGGTCAGCCTCTCATACCAAGCACGTGGTGCTTGCTTGAGGCCGTACAGAGCCTTTTTGAGTTTGTAAACATGGTTTGGGAACTTAGGGTCCTCAAAACCTAGAGGTTGATTTACATAAACTTCCTTGTTTATAACTCCATTAAGAAATGCACTTTTGACATCCATTTGGAATAATTTAAAGTTCATGTAAGATGCATATGTACATAGAATTCTAATTGCCTCTAGCCTTGCCACTGGGGCAAAGGTCTCACCGTAGTCAATACCTTCTTGCTGACTGTAGCCCTGAGCTACAAGCCTTGCTTTGTTCCTGACTACGTTTCCTTGTTCATCCATCTTGTTCCTGAAGACCCATCTTGTTCCGATGGTCTTTTGACTCTTTGGATGAGGTACTAGCTCCCATACATCGTTTCTTCTGAATTGATCGAGCTCCTCTTGCATTGCGTTCATCCAGAATTCATCGTACTCAGCTTCAGCGAAATTCTTCGGTTCTTGTACTGAGACGAAGGCAACATTGTTGAGGTACTTCCTGAGTTGATTCCTCATCATCAGGGTATTCCTAGCAGAATCAAGGATTGCACTCTCTGAGTGCCCTCTTGGGATCCTTATCTCTTTAGGTAGATTTATGTCTTGTGTTGTTTCTGTTTCAACAATCTCTGCAGAAGTAGATGGGTCAGTAAAAGTAATCTTAGGTTCACTCTTACTCTTGGTCAGCCTTTTCGTGAATGACTCAGTAGCTGGTTCTTGGTCAGCGGTGGTTACTGAGTGTGGATCATCTTCGGTCAGCGGCTGGTATCTACCTGCAGGGTCAGTTTCGTCGAACTCTACATGTACTGACTCTTCTAAAACTTGAGTTTGCTTATTAAAAACTTTGTATGCTTTGCTGTTTGTTGAGTAGCCCAAAAAGATAGCCTCATCAGCTTTTGAATCAAACTTTGCTAAGCTATCTTTGGTATTTAAAATAAAACATCTACAGCCAAAGGCACGAAAGTATCCAATATTGGGCTTTCGTCCTTTCCAAAGTTCATAGGGGGTTTTCTTTAATATAGGTCTAACTAGAGCCCTATTAAGAATATAGCATGCTGTGTTAACAGCCTCTCCCCAAAAATACTTTGGAAGCCTATGCTCATCCAGCATTGTCCTGGCTATTTCAACCAGAGCTCTGTTCTTCCTTTCTACAACCCCATTTTGCTGAGGTGTTCTAGGAGCAGAAAAATTATGGTCAATGCCGATGGCTTCACAGAATTCAACAAACTTTTGGTTTTTGAATTCTCCACCGTTATCACTACGGATATGAGCTAATTTTAGGTCTTTTTCATTTTCAATTTTTCTAACCAATTTTGAAAATGTCTCAAAGGTCTCATCCTTGTTGGCCAGCAAGATAACCCACGTATACCGAGAGAAGTCATCTACAATGACCAAGGAAAATCTTCTTCCACCCAGACTCAGTGGCTGGACTGGACCGAAGAGATCCAAGTGTAGTAACTCTAACGGACGTTTAGTTGAGATGATATTTTTGCTATGAAAAGATTGTTTGGTTTGTTTTCCAGCTTGGTAAGCGTGGCATAATTGATCTTTTTGAAATTTAAGTTCAGGCAGTCCCTCAACCAATTGCTTTCTTGCTAGTTTGGCCAGGAGGTCCATGCTTACATGACCAAGTCTCCTATGCCATAGCCAGGAATTTTCTTCCTTTGATACTAAGCACACAGTTTTTGAAAACTTTTTCTCTAAGTCTAGCATAAAGACATTATCTATCCGAGGGGCAGTTAAAATTAACTCATTTGTTTTACCCTCGTATATTTTACATCCAGTAGCATCAAATATAACTTTTCTCCCATTATCACATAGCTGAGCTACGCTGAGTAAGTTATATTTGAGTCCGCTGACTAGGGAGACAGATTCAATAGTAGGATTACCTCCGATGGTTCCTGACCCTACTATCTTACCCTTCTTGTTGTCTCCAAAACTTACGCTCCCTCCTCGTTTATGTTCAAACGTGATGAACTGAGTTTCATCACCCGTCATATGCCTTGAGCATGCGCTGTCAATATACCACATCTTTGATTTCTCGGCACATCTCAGGCTTACCTGCATTGTAACTAGTTACTTTTAGGTACCCAATTCTTTTTGGGTCCTGGCTTGTTAGGTGCAACAGGTATAGCATCATATTTTATTTTATGGCGACATACATGGACAGTATGGCCATTCTTTCCACAGAAGTCACAGCTGACCTTATGTTTAGGATTTTTTACTGACTTGTCAGCACCCCAGTGCTGAGCGTGCCAGCACACCTTAGTGGTGTGTCCTAACTTCCCACAAAAGTCACACTGGACTTTTCGCTGGGGTTTCCATCTCTGCTGAGTACCTTGGTACTGAGTTCTCAGAGGAATGTTATTTTTATTAGGAACCTTTAGTTGGTTCTGGATGGTTGTGACGTCCTTCCTCAGTTTCTTTGAAACTAGCTGGACTTCAGAGACAGACCCATGTATGATTTTCATATTATCATGCAGAGTTGAATTGTCCTGAAGAAGGAATCTGAGGTCACTCAGTTTGACCTCTTCCACCTCGTCACAGCGCCTGCTGAGTGCTCTAATTTTCTTATTACACTTCTTGACAAGTGTATAGAGATCACTCAGGGCATTAACCATATCATTTCTGAGCTGGGGAGGAGAAATTACCTCATTTGATTGCTCCTCGTCTTCCGATAGGTCAGCATGCTTAGAGACGCACGGCTCAGCAAGTTCGTCAGCCATGAAGCATATCTTCGCTGACTCGGTGGCCTCAGTTTCTATAGATGAAGACTCATTGCTGTCGCTCCAAGTAGCCACTGTTGAAACACCTTTCCACAGGATTTTGATTTGACAAAATTAATTAAGTGAAAGTAAATATTCTCTAACACTCTAGTTTTTTTCACTTAGAGTTCCTTCTCCTTAGTTGCCACTTTTCTCCCCCGTTTTGCCAGCATCAGTAGTAGGCAAATCAACGGTAGGGGCAGGAGAATTGGCCTGATCCTGCAGCACGCGTATTTGACCCTCCAAGGAATTCATGTGACTGACCATAGTCAGCATGAGTTCGGTCATTTTGGTCAGTTGAGCATGTGGTGGTGGCTGCGGCTGGACAGAGGAGAAGTGATTGATCAAATCATGGATTTCACGCAGAATATGGTGAGTGACAGGTGGATGAGAGGACTGAGCATGAGTTGGTGGAGGATGGGCTTGTTTTTGAAGCAGAGTGTTAGCTGAGGCGATGACACGCCGTCCTGACTCAGTGGCACCTAGATGTGCATATTTGGCAGGAGTGGGCTCACACTGAGTGCCTTGTGTAGTGATAGGACTACAAGGCTTGTTGACCTCAGGTGCTGAGTTGCTTTGAGCTTGAGGTGGGAGTGGAGCTTCTTTTGGACTCGCAGGGGTTTTGGCTTGTTTCTCACTTGGAGGAACAGAGGCTTGTTTTTGTGGAGACCCCTCTTGGGTAATGTGGGGCTCAAGAACAGATTTTGCTTCTGTTCTCAGTTTCTTCTCAGCTGACTCAGCTGGGTCCTGATCAGCTTTCCTCTTATTTCTTTCCATCAGCCTTACCTTTCTCGGGACAGTACGAATATCTTTCGAGCAGGCTCCCTTTTTCTTCTTCTTCTCAGCTTCAGCAATCTCAGATGGCACAGTAGAAGGATTCTCAGTTTGAGGTTCATTGGTTGGTTCTGTACCCTCAGCAGTGTGTGCAGCTTCAGCCATAACATCATCTATAATGGCATCCAGGTTTGTTAGATTTTCCATTTCTCCAATGGGTTGCTCACCCTCAGCCATAGGATCCTCCTCCTCAGAGGTTTCATTCTCATCATACCCTTTCAGGGGTTGGCTGTGTGATAGTCCATTCAGCAGACGTGCTGTGATAGCAGTTCCTGTTGAACTTATTTCATCAACAGTTTCTATGTTCTGGTCTTGTATTATCCGGGTGATGAGAGAACCTAAACGGAGCTTCCTTCCACTTCGTTGAAAGGCTCCTACTAGAAATACAGGTAGATTGAATGGAGTGCTGGTCAGCATATGCCAGATGAAACACTGTTCAAAGTTAGAGGCAGATGAGGGAGAGCTGAGTTTAGGGAAGATAAAGTTGGTCAGCAAGAAGTGGGCCATCTTCTGATTTTTGCCCATGCAGGTGCTAGGTACTTCTCCCTTGTAGTTTCTGGGTTTACAGAACCCCTTCATCTTTTCTGCGATGGCTTTTGGTATCGGCTCCTTTGTTGTCCTGAACTGAATCCCTGTATTTGGTATCTCTAGCAATGTGGCTAGATATTCAGGGGTTATCACTATCTTTTGACCCTTGACTGTGGTCTCTAGGTAGTCAGAGTTATCTGCATCAACATGCAGGTTGGAGTAGAACTCTCTCACCATTGTGGGATAGGTTTGACCGGAAAGAGAGAAGAGACCTGTCCATTTGTTGTTTTTGATCCATTCACAGAATGGAGTCTCTGAAGAGATGAAATCAGGATGGAAGAATCGACTCCTTAGTACCTCTTGATTCTTGGCCCAAGAGTGTACTTTGATCATTTTTCTCATTAGGCTAGTTGAAGGACCAGCCTGGTCAGAGGATTTGAGAGTTGGAGAGAAATAACTTTCGTTATAAGACATTTTTGAAGTTTTGACGCTCTTTGGAAAATTTAGAAGCTTTCTTAGGGTTCAATGTATATGTGACGAGGGTAGTGGGTTAGTATTTACTATTTATAGATTTTATGGTTTAGGGTTCCGTTTGAATTTTATCCAGTTTTGCTCTGGGTTGTCCAATCGGCAGAAACCCTGACACTTATGACACTATTAAGACGTTATTCGGCGCATGCGCAGTACAGGTGTCACTTCGCGTGTAGTGACATTAAATGCTAATAAGTGCTTTTACTTAGCGTTTGTTGATATAAACGTTTCATATTCTAAGTAGTCAGTGCATTCTTTAAGGATGGTTTTTAGTTCAAGTTCGAAAACTAATTTACTCAGTGTGCAAGATTACTCAGTATTGTATATTCAGTCAGTTTCAATGACATACTCAGCAAACAATAAATCATTCAGCATGTAATTCATTCAGCATTCAATATTCATTTAGCACAGGAATTTACTGAAGAGGATTAAACATACCAATTGCTTCTCTCAGTATGCTAAATTGCTCTCGTGCTAGAGGCTTTGTAAAGATATCAGCAAGCTGCTCGTCTGTTGGTACATACGTCAGCTTGATTTCTTTCTTGAGTACATGATCTCTGATGAAGTGATGTCGTATACTGACATGTTTCATCCTGCTGTGTTGAATTGGGTTCTTTAAGAGGTCAATTGCACTTTTGTTGTCACATTTGACTTCAATTGTCTTTGTTTGAACACCATAATCTTCAAGTTGTTGCTTAATCCAAAGGACCTGAGCAACACAGCTTCCAGCAGCAATGTACTCAGCTTCAGTTATGGACAGGGCTACTGACGCCTGCTTCTTGCTGAACCAAGATACAAGACAGCTTCCTAGGAATTGGCATCCTCTAGAGGTGCTTTTTCTTTCCAGCTTGTCTCGTCCATAGTCAGCGTCAGTGTATCCGATGAGTGTAAAGTCATGAGTGTTTGGATACCACAGACCTGCATTTACTGAGCTTTGCAAATATCTAAGGATCCTTTTTACGGCTATGTAATGGGATTCCTTAGGGTTAGCTTAATATCTAGCACAATAACATACTGAGAACTGAATGTCCGGTCTACTTGCTGTTAAGTAAAGTAAAGAGCCAATCATACCTCGGTATAACTTGCTGTCTACTGACTTACCATTCTCATCAGCACAAAGGACAGTGTCAGTGCCCATAGGAGTGGATATTGGCTTACAATGTTCTAGTTCATATTTCTTCAATATCTCCTTGGCATATTTAGCTTGACTTATGAATATGCCATTCTTTCCTTGCTTGATTTGAAGTTAGAGGAAGAAGTTGAGTTCTCCCATCATTGACATTTCGAATTCAGTCTGCATTTGTTTGCTAAATTCCTTGCACATAGATTCATTAGTAGCACCAAATATAATATCATCTACATATATTTGAGCCAGCAGGGTATCTTTACCCTTTCTGTTAATGAATAAGGTTGTATCAGCTTGACCCATGACGTAACCTCTAGTCAGTAAAAAGTTGGTCAGCCTCTCATACCAAGCACGTGGTGCTTGCTTGAGTCCATACAGAGCCTTTTTGAGTTTGTAAACGTGGTTTGGGAACTTAGAATCCTCAAACCCTGGAGGCTGATTTACATAGACCTCCTCGTCTATTATTCCATTAAGAAAGGCACTTTTGACATCCATTTGAAACAGTTTAAAGTTCATGTAAGATGCATGTGCACATAAAATCCTAATAGCTTCTAGCCTTGCCACTGGGGCAAAGGTCTCACCGTAGTCAATACCTTCTTGCTGACTGTAGCCCTGAGCTACAAGTCTTTCCTTGTTTCTGACTACGTTTCCTTGCTCATCTAGCTTGTTCCTGAAGACCCATCTCGTTCCAATGGTCTTTTGGCTCCTAGGATGTGGCACTAGCTCCCATACATTATTTCTCCTGAACTGATTGAGTTCCTCTTGCATGGCATTCATCCAGAATTCGTCATCCTCAGCTTCGGCAAAGTTCTTCGGCTCAAGTACTGAGACAAAAGCTACATTGCCGAGATACTTCCTTAGTTGATTTCTTGTCATCAGCGTATTTCCAGCTGAGTCAAGAATTGCATTTTCTGAATGCCCTCTTGGGACTCTTATCTCCTTTGGTAGACTTGTGTCTTGTTCTATCTGTGTTTCAACATTCTCTGCAGAAGTAGATAGGTCAGTGAAAGTAATTTTAGGTTCACTCTTACTCTTGGTCAGCCGTTTTATGAAGGACTCAGTAGCTGGTTCTTGATCAGCAGGTGCTGAGTTTGGTTCATCTTCTGTCAGCGGCTGGTATCTTCCTGCAGGGTTAGTTTCATCGAATTGCACATGTATAGATTCTTCTAATACTTGAGTTCTCTTATTAAAAACTCTGTATGCTTTACTGTTTGTTGAGTAGCCTAGAAAGATAGCCTCATCAGCTTTTAAATCAAATTTGGCTAAGCTATCTTTGGTATTTAAAATAAAACACCTACAGCCAAAGGCACGAAAGTATCCAATGTTGGGCTTTCGTCCTTTCCAAAGTTCATATGGGGTTTTCTTAAGTATAGGTCTAACTAAAGCCCTATTCAGAAATTAGCATGCTGTGTTGACAGCTTCTCCCCAAAAATACTTTGGAAGCCTATGCTCATCCAGCATTGTCCTGGTAATCTCAACCAGAGTTCTGTTCTTCCTTTCAACAACCCCATTTTGCTGAGGCGTTCTAGGAGCAGAGAAATTGTGGTCAATGCCGCTGGCTTCACAGAATTCAACAAACTTTTGGTTCTTGAATTCTCTACCATTATCACTACGGATATGAGCTAATTTTAGGTCTTTCTCATTTTCAATTTTTCTAACCAAGTTTGAAAATGTCTCAAAAGTCTCATCCTTACTGGTCAGCAGGATAACCCATGTGTACCGAGAGAAATCATCTACAATAACCAAGGAAAACCTTCTTCCACCCAGACTCAGCGGCTGGACTGGACCAAAGAGATCCAAGTGTAGCATTTCTAACGGACGCTTAGTTGAGACCATGTTTTTACTTTGAAAAGATTGCTTGGTTTGTTTTCCAGCTTGGCAGGCATGGCATAATTGATCTTTTTGAAATTTAAGTTCAGGCAGTCCCTCAACCAATTGCTTTTTTGCTAATTTGGCCAGGAGGTCCATGCTTACATGACCAAGTCTCCTGTGCCATAGCCAGGAATTTTCTTCCTTTGTGACTAAGCATACAGTTTTTGAAAACTTCTTTTCGAGGTTTAGCATAAAGACATTGTCTATCCGAGGGGCAGTTAAGATTAACTCATTAGTTTTACCCTCGTATATTTTACATCCAGTAGCATCAAATATAACTTTTCTCCCATTGTCACATAGCTGAGCTACGCTGAGTAAGTTATATTTGAGTCCGCTGACTAGGGAGACAGATTCAATAGTAGGGTTACCTCCGACGGTTCCTGAGCCTACTATCTTACCCTTCTTGTTGTCTCCAAAACTTACACTCCCTCCTCGTTTACGTTCAAATGTGATGAACTGAGTTTCATCACCCGTCATATGCCTTGAGCATGCGCTGTCAATATACCACATCTTTGACTTCTCGGCACATCTCAGGCTTACCTGCATTGTAACTAGTTACTTTTAGGTACCCAACTCTTTTTGGGTCCTGACTTGTTAGGTGCAACAGGTATAGCATCATATTTTATTTTATGGCGGCATACATGGACAGTATGGCCATTCTTTCCACAGAAGTCACAACTGACCTTCTGTTTAGGATTTTTTACTGACTTGTCAGCACCCCAGTGCTGAGCGTGCCAGCACACTTTAGTAGTGTGTCCTAACTTCCCACAAAAATCACATTGGACTTTTCGCTGGGGATTTCTTCTCTGCTGAGTACCTTGGTACTGTGTACCTTGATACTGAGTTCTCAACGGAAAATTGTTTTTGTTTGGAACCTTTAATTGGTTCTGAATGGTTGTGACATCCTTCCTCAGTTTCTTTGAAACTGACTGGACTTCAGAGACAGACTCATGAATGATTTTCATATTTTCATGCAAAACTGAGTTGTCTTGAAGAAGGTATCTGAGGTCACTCAGTTTGACCTCTTCTACTTCATCACAGCGCCGGCTGAGTGCTTTAATCTTTCTATTACACTTTTTAACAAGTGTATAGAGATCACTCAGGGCGTTACCCATTTCATTTCTGAGTTGAGAGAGTGAGATTACCTCATTAGATTGCTCTTCATTATCTGACTCATCAGATTGGTCAGCATGCTCAGAAATGCATGGCTCAGCAAGTTCGTCAGCCATAAAGCATATCTTCGCTGACTCGGTGGCCTCAGTTTCTGTTGATGAAGATTCATCACTGTCACTCCAAGTAGCCACCATTGCCTTCTTCCCACTTTTCTTGTCTTTCCTCAGTGTGGGGCAGTTTGACTTAATATGGCCATCTTGGTGGCACTCAAAGCATGTAATGGGCTTTGAGCTGTCCTTTCTGTATTTGCTGTCGCTTGAGTCAGCCTTATACTTATCAAACTTTTTGTAAGGCTTTTTGGAATATTTGTCGTTCTTCCTGAACAGCCTCTTCATCTTTCTTGTGAACATAGCCACCTCCTCATCATCAGTTGAACTCCCGTCAGTGGAGTCAGCCTTCATGACAAGTGACTTCTGCTTCTTGTCATCAGATTTTTCCTTCACCTCAAAGTTCTTCATTGATATCTCATGGGTCAGCAATGAACCGATGAGTTCGTCATATTTGTAGGTGGTTAAATCCTGAGCTTCCTCAACTGCTGTCTTCTTTGCTTGCCAGTCTTTTGGAAGACTCCTGAGTATCTTTTTGACTTGTTCTTCCTCAGTGAAGATTTTCCCAAGTCTCTTGAGCTCATTAATGATGTTGGTGAACCTTGCGTTCATGTCTGAAATGCCCTCATCATTGTTCATCTCGAACAGCTCGTACAATCTCATCTGCTGATTCACCTTGGATTCTTTTACTTTGTTTGTTCCCTCGTAGGTGACTTCCAGCTTTTTCCAGATCTCTTGTACCGACTCACAACCTGAGATTTTGTTATATTCTGTAGCATCGAGCGCACAGTGACGCATATTGATAGCCGAAGCATGGTTTTGAAGCTTCTTCAGATCATCCTCTGTCCATTCAACCTCAGCTTTAACAACTGACTGGCCATCAACAACTTTCACAGGTAAAAACGGGCCTTGGACTATAGATAGCCAGGCACTCATGTTTGTAGCTTGAATGAAGTTTTTCATCCTATTCTTCCAAAAGGTATAGTTTGACCCGAAGAATAGGGGAGGCCTGGTAATGGACAGCCCCTCAGGTAATATCTGAGTTGTCTGGTTTCCAGGGAGAAACCGAGTGCTGTTTTCGCCCATGGTATGGATCAACTCAAGGTTGTTAGACCTTTAGTAATGAGCTTTTAGGCTCTGATACCACTTGTTGGTCCCTTGTAAGGTTGCAAATATAGTTCCAAGGGGGGGGTTAGGAACTATTTTACCTTTTTTAAATAATTTGGGCAGATTTATTTTCTTTAAGAAAAGTTTATAAAACAGCGGCACTTAACACTCAGCAAGACACTGGCTTAGTCAACTAGTGACTAGGACAGCTTCGTTGCTTAGGTCAGGAAATAGCACTTAGAGTCTATTCCTGAACCTGCTCGTTTGTAGCGCACAACTCAGCTTGACCTCTTTTACTTGGTCAGTTTTAGTTTGTTTTAAGCAAGCAATATGAATAAGGAGTTAAGGTTTAGAAATACTTCACTCAGCAGATTTATCCAGGTTCGGCTTCTTCTAAGCCTACGTCCTGTCCCCGGAACACCTCCGAGATTTCAAATCCTCTACTGAGCTCTTTAAAGGTAGAGCCTCAAACCTTTTACAATATCAGCAATTGAGTATGACAAGAGTACCTTCCTCTATACTTCTACTCAATCCTAATCTCTCCGCTGAGTACTTAAAACCGAGTACCCAGCCTCTCCTTTCTACTTCTAGAAATGATAAAGATTTTGTCCTAAACAACAATTGCTAGAACACCTTAGATGATTGAAAAACAATCACTCTAGCTTTTACACAAATGAATAGACTTTGTAGTGTAAGAACTTTGCTTTGCTTTTGATGGAGAACTTTTGTATACGTTTGGTCAGCGTAGCGGCTCTTGCTCAAAGTTCTCTGCAGAATGTGGATTCTGAATGGACTATTTATAGAGAGCTGTGAGAGCTTCTGGTTATTTCGAATTTCGAAATAACCGTTGGAGACAAACGGCTACAGGTCGCTTTCACTGAGTCTGCCAGCAGTTCTCGTTAGCCAATCAGATTCCAGCGTCTTCTGTTCTTCGGTCAGTGAGTCAGTATGTTCCACCATTTTGGGTAATGTCAACCAGACAGCTTGTTGTGTCTTCTGACCTTTACCTAATGAGGAAATACTTTGTCTGGAAGCTGTCTTATGGTCAGTAGCTGTCCTGCACGTTTTGTCGAGACAGCTCAGCAGCTTCATACCGAAGTTGTCTACGTGGATCTTCTCGATCCTTCTTTACTCAGCATGCGTTTCATCACTTTAACGGCGACGTTTTGGAGATACGCGGGCTGAGTGATCTTTGGCTTGTTTGACTTGGGCCTTGATTTCCATATAGGGCTTGAGCCTTATGATCTTTATGTCTTATGATAAATTATAAACTCAACATTGAACAAACACATTAGTAACACTAAATCAAAGCATTTAAACTTAGTGTGTTATAGAATATTTACTTTCACTTAATTAATTTTGTCAAATCAAAATCATGTGGAAAGGTGTTTCAACAAACTCCCCCATTTTGATGTTGGCAAAACTAATCAGCAAGGAACTCAGTATGAGCTCCCCCATGATAGTTGACCTTTTTAATTAAGTGAACTCCCCCGTAAGGATAGAACTACTGACTTAGTTTTATTCTAAACATTCTAAGGTTTAGCTGAATAAGCCTAAGATCAGTTTTCAGTTATAGGTCAGCTTATGGGTCATATTCTATTTTACTCGGTATTCAGCGGAAATGATGTATAGTGACGGAGCGCTGAGTAAATCATTTGTTCAATGGTTTATATTTGACAAGTTCAAACATTTATATGCAGCATGCATTTATATAATACTTGGCATTTGATGGATGAATAATCAATAATTTAAATTCGAATGCAAGTATTTCAGAAGTTAGGCATATTGTTTAAAACAAAACAACAAACAAGAAAAACATTACAAAACAAGATAACGAAATAACAAAATAAACTTCTTCTTCCTAACTTCTTCCTAAATATTCTATAACACACTAAGTTTAAATGCTTTGATTTAGTGTTACTAATGTGTTTGTTCAATGTTGAGTTTATAATTTATCATAAGACATAAAGATCATAAGGCTCAAGCCCTATATGGAAATCAAGGCCCAAGTCAAACAAGCCAAAGATCACTCAGCCCGCGTATCTCCAAAACGTCGCCGTTAAAGTGATGAAACGCATGCTGAGTAAAGAAGGATCAAGAAGATCCACGTAGACAACTTCGGTATGAAGCTGCTGAGCTGTCTCGACAAAACGTGCAGGACAGCTACTGACCATAAGACAGCTTCCAGACAAAGTATTTCCTCATTAGGTAAAGGTCAGAAGACACAACAAGCTGTCTGGTTGACATTACCCAAAATGGTGGAACATACTGACTCACTGACCGAAGAACAGAAGACGCTGGAATCTGATTGGCTAACGAGAACTGCTGGCAGACTCAGTGAAAGCGACCTATAGCCGTTTGTCTCCAACGGTTATTTCGAAATTCGAAATAACCAGAAGCTCTCACAGCTCTCTATAAATAGTCCATTCAGAATCCACATTCTGCAGAGAACTTTGAGCAAGAGCCGCTACGCTGACCAAACGTATACAAAAGTTCTCCATCAAAAGCAAAGCAAAGTTCTTACACTACAAAGTCTATTCATTTGTGTAAAAGTCTAGAGTGATTGTTTTTCAATCATCTAAGGTGTTCTAGCAATTGTTGTTTAGGACAAAATCTTTATCATTTCTAGAAGTAGAAAGGAGAGGCTGGGTACTCGGTTTTAAGTACTCAGCGGAGAGATTAGGATTGAGTAGAAGTATAGAGGAAGGTACTCTTGTCATACTCAATTGCTGATATTGTAAAAGGTTTGAGGCTCTACCTTTAAAGAGCTCAGTAGAGGATTTGAAATCTCGGAGGTGTTCCGGGGACAGGACGTAGGCTTAGAAGAAGCCGAACCTGGATAAATCTGCTGAGTGAAGTATTTCTAAACCTTAACTCCTTATTCATATTGCTTGCTTAAAACAAACTAAAACTGACCAAGTAAAAGAGGTCAAGCTGAGTTATGCGCTATAAACGAGCAGGTTCAGGAATAGACTCTAAGTGCTATTTCCTGACCTAAGCAACGAAGCTGTCCTAGTCACTAGTTGACTAAGCCAGTGTCTTGCTGAGTGTTAAGTGCTGCTGTTTTATAAACTTTTCTTAAAGAAAAGAAATCTGCCCAAATTATTTAAAAAAGGTAAAATAGTTTCTAACCCCCCCTTGGAACTATATTTGCAACCTTACAATGGACCAACAGCCACCATTGCTTTCTTCCCACTTTTCTTGTTTTTCCTCAGCGTGGGGCAGTTTGACTTAATATGGCCAGTTTAATGGCACTCAAAGCATGTAATGGGCTTTGAGCTGTCCTTTCTGTATTTGCTGTCACTTGAGTCAGCCTTATACTTATCAAACTTTCTGTAAGGCTTTTTAGAGTATTTGTCACTCTTCTTGAATAGCCTTTTCATCTTCCTTGTGAACATAGCCATCTCCTCATCGTCAGTTGAACTCCCGTCAGTGGAGTCAGCTTTCATGACAAGTGACTTCTGCTTCTTGTCTTCAGATTTTTCCTTCACCTCAAAGTTTTTCATGGATATCTCATGGGTCAGCAATGAACCGATGAGTTCGTCATATTTGTAGGTGGTTAAATCCTGAGCTTCCTCAACTGCTGTCTTCTTTGCTTGCCAGTCTTTAGGAAGACTCCTGAGAATCTTTTTGACTTGCTCTTCCTCAGTGAAGATTTTCCCAAGTCTCTTGAGCTCATTAATGATGTTGGTAAACCTTGCATTCATGTCTGAAATTCCCTCATCATTGTTCATCTCGAACAGCTCGTACAGTCTCATCTGATGATTCACCTTGGATTCTTTTACTTTATTTGTTCCCTCGTAGGTGACTTCCAGCTTTCTCCAGACCTCTTGTGCCAACTCACAACCTGAGATTTTATTATATTCTGCAGCATCGAGCGCACAGTGAAGCATATTGATAGCCGAAGCATGGTTTTGGAGCTTCTTAAGATCATCCTCTGTCCATTTGGCCTCAGCTTTTACAACTGTTTGGCCAGCCACAACTTCGACAGGTACAAATGGGCCTTGGACTATAGATAGCCAGGCACTCATGTTTGTAGCCTGAATGAAGTTCTTCATCCTATTCTTCCAGAAGGTATAGTTTGACCCGAAGAATAGGGGAGGCCTAGTAATGGACAGCCCCTCAGGCAGTATTTGAGTTGTTTGGTTTCCAGGGAGAAACCGAGTGCTGTTTTCGCCCATGGTAGGGATCAGCTCAAGGTTGTTAGACCTTTTAGAGTGAGCTTTTAAGCTCTGATACCACTTGTTGGTCCCTTGTAAGGTTGCAAGTATAGTTCCAAAGGGGGGGGGGGGGTTAGGAACTATTTAAACTTTTTCGCAATTAGGGCAGACTTCTTTTTCTAAAGAAAAAGGTTTGAACAGCGGCACTGAGTAAACAGCAAGATACTGGCTTAGTCAATAGGTGACTAGGTCAGTTTCTTAGCTTGAGTCAGGAGATAGCACTTAGAGTCTATTCCTGAGCTAAGACGTTCAACGCGCACAACTCAACTTGACCTCTTTACTTGGTCAGTTTTTGGTTATTTTAAGCAAGCAATATAAATAAGGAGTTAAAGGTAAGAAATACTTCACTCAGCAGATTTATCCAAGTTCGGCTTCTTCTAAGCCTACGTCCTATCCCCGGAACACATTCCGAGATTTCAAATCCTCTACTGAGCTCTTTAAAGGTAGAGCCTCAAACCTTTTACAATATCAGCAACTGAGTATGACAAGAGTACCTTCCTCTATACTTCTACTCAATCTTAATCTCTCGCTGAGTACTAAAACCGAGTACTCAGCCTCTCCTTTCTATCTCTAGAAATGATAAGTGTTTTGTCCTATACAAAGATTTGCTAAGACACTTTAGACGATTTAACAATCACTCTAGACTTTTACACAGATATAAGAAATGTAGTGTAAGAATTGGCTTTGCTTCTTTGCTTGCAGAACTTGTAGAAATTTGGTCAGCGTAACTGCTTGATCAAGTTCTGTATGTTGTGAAGCTTGTGATGGCACTATTTATAGAGACGTCTGGGCATCGGTCATTTCGAATTTCGAAATAACCGTTGGAGGGAAACGGCTACATGTCATTGTCATCCTGACTTGCTCAGAGCTCTCAGCCAATCAGAATGGTGTATCTTCTGTCCTCGGTCAGCTCAGCAGTCTGTCTCTCCTTTTATGGTAAGGTCAACTAGATAGCATACTGTGTCGTCTGAACTTTGCCAAAAGAGGAAAAACTGTCTGGAAGTTTTCCTTTGCCAGCTGCTGTCTTGTACGTTTGTCGAGACCACTCAGCAGCTTCATCTCGAAGTTGTTCCCGAAGGTCTTCTAGATCCTTCTCATGCTGAGTTGCGTTCTGTTTAGAACGGCAACGTTTTGACAAACGCGGGCCGAGTGTACTGAGTTGTTTGACTTGGGCCTTGGCTTCTGTAATGGGCTTGGGCCATTTAATCCTTATGTCTTATAACAGTTTTAACTCAACATTGAACAAATACATTAGTAGCATAAATCAAAGCATTTAAACTTAGTGTGTTTAGAATATGTATTTTAAGTTATACTTAAACAATTTTGTCAAATCAAAATTATGTGGAAAGGTGTTTCAACATGTATCACCTCCATAAATGAGACCAACGCCAGATGTACCTTTTAGGTACCGAAAGATCCTCTTCACAGCTTGCCAATGCTCCTTGCCAGGTTCACCCATAAACCTGCTAACAACACTAACAGACTGTGCAAGATCAGGTCTAGTGCAGACCATTGCATACATCAAGCTTCCTACTGCACTAGCATAGGGAACTCGAGACATGTACTCATTCTCTTCAGCAGACTTAGGTGCAAAAGCAATAGACAGATGTGCACTTGCAGCACTAGGAGTATCTATGGGCTTTGCGGTAGACATGCCAAATCTTGACAAGATCTTCTGAATATAGCCCTTCTGTGACAGAAAAAGTTTCCTTTTGCTTCTGTCCCTGTAAATCTCTATTCCTAGAATTTTCCGAGCTACACCCAAATCCTTCATCTCAAACTTTGCGCTGAGAAGACCCTTCAACTTCTAAATGTCGTGCTTCTTCCTTGCAGCTATCAACATGTCATCTACATACAACACCAGATAGATAAAAGACTCATCTTCCAATTTATTGTAATAGACACAACAATCATATGGGCTCCTGGTGTAGCCCAGCTGCATCATGTAGCTGTCAAACCTCTTATACCACTGCCTAGGAGACTGCTTAAGTCCATACAAGGACTTCTTTAACTTGCAAACATAATTCTCCTTCCCAGGAATCTGGAAACCATCTGGTTGGGTCATGTAGATCTCTTCCTCCAAATCTCCATGCAGAAAAGCTGTCTTTACATCAAGTTGCTCAAGCTCCAAATCCTGATGTGCAACTATAGCTAGCAACACTCTAATGGAGGTGTGTCTGACTACTGGTGAGGATATCTCATTATAATCCACTCCCTCTCTTTGATTGAAACCTCTAGCAACAACTCTAGCCTTATACTTGATTCCCTCTGCAGGTGATATCCCTTCCTTCATCTTGAGAACCCACTTGCAAGTAATAATCTTTCTCCCTAGAGGTGGTATTACTAAATCCCATGTTTGATTCTTATGAAGGGATTCCATCTCATCTCCCATAACAGCAAGCCATTTCTTAGAATCGGTGCCTGAAACAGCTTCTTGGTAAATTGATGGTTCACGAGTGTCCACCTCTTCAGCAACCTATAGTGCATAGCCCACCATGTCCTCATACCTCTTAGGTGGCCTAACTCCAACCCTCATTGGTCGATCTTGAGCTAAGCTATGATGTGTAGCTTCAGATGGTTGAGAAACTGATGGTGTAGACTATGGTAGCTCTATTTCTGCTTCTAACTCTTGTTCCTTCAAGCCACTCTCACTCTGTATGACCTGAAACTCCATCTGTTTATCAATGCTATCATTTTCTACTGCAGTTGTAGGCTTCACAATGGGTCTAAGCACAGATTTTTCGTCAAAGACTACATTTCTGCTCAAAATGACCCTTTTCTCTGATGGAGACCAGATCCTGAAGCCTTTAACTCCATCTCCATAGCCTACGAACACTCCCTTCTTGGCTCTAGCTTACCCTCATTAACATGATAGTAAACTGTGCACCCAAAAGCTTTCAAATTTGAGTAATTAGCAACCTTTCCTGACCAATTTCTATAGGCGTCTTGAGCTGTATTCCGGTGTGTGGTCCGCGGTTAATCAGATAACATGTTGTGTTCACCGCTTCAGCCCAGAATCTTCTATCTAACCCAACATTAGAGAGCATGCACCTCACCCTCTCCAGTAATGTCTGGTTCATTCATTCAGCTACACCATTCTGTTGCGGTGTATTCCCGACTGTGTGATGCCGAGCAATCCCTTCATCCTTACAGAACTGATCAAACTCAGACAAGCAGAATTCCAGACCATTATCAGTTCGCAGCCTTTTTTTATCTTCTTTCCTGTTTGGTTTTCCACCAATACTTTCCACTGCTTGAAATTCTTGAAAGCTTCACTTTTATGCTTGATCATGATGACCCAAGTCATCCTTGAATAATCATCAATCAGAGACATAAAATATATGTGACCTCCCAAAGACTCAACTCGAGATGGACCCCAACAATCAGAGTGGATGTAATCAAGTGTGTCTTTTTTTATGTGAATAGCTTTGGGAAACTTGCTGCGATGTAGTTTCCAAAGACATAGTGTTCACAAAGCTCCAGACTCTTAACCTTATGACCATCAAGAAGATCATCCTTTGATAGAATCTGCATCCCTCTTTCACCCATATGACCAAGTCTCATATGCCATATCTTTGTCATATCCTCCTGGTCAATCTCTGACGATGCAGAGTGGGATCGTGATATTAAAAGCGTCCGTAATAGAGCTCCATAAAGCTGCACTGTAAACACAATCCACAAACAGGTGGTAGATAGTTTCAGAACAGATTTTGCAAAGTTCACATCTTGAAACCATAGCGAAACCTCTAGCTTGAAGAACATCTTGGGTCACCAATTTCCCAGGAAGAAGTTTCCAACAAAAAATGGATCGGCTTGGCAGGATGAACTGTCGCCAAATATAGTTTCCCAAAGGTATAGTGTCAGTTGTTATTGTCAGCTCTTTATAGCAATCCCTGACCGTGAATATGCCATTTTTTGCGGGCTTCCAGACGCATCTATCCTCATCATCCAAACCCTTTTGAATTAGTATGACATTTGATCGAACCTCCGAAGGGAGATAATCGATATTAGACCATAAGTTGTCAGCGAGAAACTCACTGATCGGGTTGACCAAGTTAGCTGCAGCAATAGGAGGGTCTATCCATTTGTCAGTCCAGAAATTTAGTTTAGAATCAGTTCCAATCCACCAATGAATCTGATCATAAATTGTTTGGTAGCAAGATTTATAGGAAGACCAGATAGAGGAATTACTGATGAATCGCTTTGCTTGACCGGAAGGGTATAGGAGACGGGATCGGAGGAGATTAATCACGAAAGCGTTGCCTTGAATGAGCTCCCAACAGAGCTTACCAAGCAGCGCTAAGTTGCCTTTGTCAAAGTTCTTAATGCCCAGACCGCCACTTTTTGTGTTTTGACAGCAAACAGACCAAGGGACAGTAACCATCTTCCTTTCATCCCTATTCCCCATCCATATGAAGTTTCTAACTGCTTGATTGATCCTCTTAAGCAAACTCTTTGGCCACCTGTAAACCATAAAAGTGTGGATTAAAGCCCCCGTTAGAGCCAATTTCACCAGGGTCAATCTTCCTGCCATTGACAGATTCTTGCCTTTCCAATGCGCGAATTTCCCCAGAAAACGATCCATAATTGGTGTTAGGTGACGCGCTTTGGGAGCACCTTGGAACAGCGTGTTGGTCCCTTGTTTAGTTGCAAGTATAGTTCCAAGGGGGGGTTAGGAACTATTTGAACTTTTTTCGCAATTTAGGCAGACTTCTTTTTCTAAAGAAAAAGGTTTAAACAGCGGCGCTGAGTAAACAGCAAGATACTGGCTTAGTCAACAGGTGACTAGGTCAGTTCCTCAGCTTGAGTCAGGAGATAGCACTTGGAGTCTATTCCTGAACTCAGACGTTCAACGCGCACAACTCAACTTGACCTCTTTACTTGGTCAGTTTTGATTATTTAAAGCAAGCAATATAAATTAGGAGTTAAGGTTTAGAAATACTTCACTCAGCAGATTTATCCAGGTTCGGCTTCTTCTAAGCCTACGTCCTGTCCCCGGAACACTTCCGAGATTTCGAATTCTCTACTGAGCTCTTTAAAGGTAGAGCCTCAAACCTTTTACAATATCAGCAATTGAGTATGACAAGAGTACCTTCCTCTATACTTCTACTCAACCCTAATCTCTCCACTGAGTACTTAAAACCGAGTACTCAGCCTCTCCTTTCTATTTTTAGAAATGATAAGTGTTTTTGTCCTAATACAAAGATGTGCTAAGACACTTTAGACGATTTACAATCACTCTAGACTTTTACACAAATATGAAAATGTAGTGTAAGAAATTTGCTTTGCTTCTTGCTTGCAGAACTTGTAGAGATTTGGTCAGCGTAATGGCTTGATCAAGTTCTGTATTGTGAAGCTTGTGATGGCACTATTTATAGAGACGTCTGGTCATTCGGTCATTTCGAATTTCGAAATAACCGTTGGAGGGAAACGGCTATATGTCGTTGTCATCCTGACTTGCACAGAGCTCTCGGCCAATCATAATCGTGTATCTTCTGTCCTCGGTCAGCACAGCAGATGGTCTCTCCTTTTATGGTAAAGTCAACTGGACAGCATACTGTGTCGTCTGAACTTTGCTAAAAGAAGAAACACTTTGTCTGGAAGTTTTCCTCTGCCGGTCTGTTGTCTTGTACGCTTTGTCGAGACGACTCAGCAGCTTCATTGTGAAGTTGTTCCTGAAGGTCTTCTAGATCCTTCCGTTTGCTGAGTTGCGTTTTTGTCCAAAACGACAACGTCTTGACATACGCGGGCCGAGTGTACTGAGTTGTTTGACTTGGGCCTTGGCTTCCGTATTGGGCTTGGGCCTTCCAATCCTTATGACTTATAACATTTATACTCAACATTGAACAAACACATTAGTAGAATAAATCAACGCATTTAAACTTAGTGTGTTTAGAATATGTATTCTAATTTATACTTAAACAATTTTGTCAAATCAAAATTATGTGGAAAGGTGTTTCAACAAACTCCCCCATTTTGATGTTGGCAAAACTGTTCAGCAAGGAACTCAGTATGAGCTCCCCCATGATAGTTGACCTTTTTAATCATTCAGCAAACTCCCCCGTAAGGGTTGTACTACTGACTTAGTTTTAATTGCATCATTTAAGAATTTAAATGAGTGAGTCTAAGGTCAGTTTTTAGGTGTAGGTCAGCTATGTTACATATTCTATTTACTCAGTGTTAAGCGGAAGTTTTAGATATACAGAGCGCGCTGAGCAAATTATTGTTCAATGAGTAATTTATCAGAATGTTTCATAAGATCATAGTATGATGTCAAACATGTTATCAACATATCATTTAGTCAATAAATATTATAAGTGTTAAGTATGGCTGATGAAGATACAAAGTAACTCAGTACTATAAAAGCATATATCATAACTCAGTATTGAAATCAGGAAATAAAGTATGATATATATATTGAGAGAAGTCAGCAAGTATATAGACAAAAGAAGTAAACTAGACAAAATGGGTTACACAGATGTGGCTTAAGCATGCTAGTCTATCTATTTCTTTTTCTTGCCCTGTGACTGACTTCGCTCGTACTGACGTCGCTCATGCTGAGCTCTGGCAGCTTGCGCTTTCTCCCCCGTTTTGTCAACGTCAGGGAGCTTGAACGCATCGGTTAAGACAGCACGAGAAAGTTCTTGTGAAAGCTCTTTTAGTTTGTCAGCACTTTCGTTCACGCCATCAAAAATGGCAACCCCATCAGCTGAGACTTCTACTGGTATATGAAGATCAGCAGCATTGAGCATATTTACACTGAAGGCTTGAGCTTTGGCTTGCCAGATGAGAGCTTCAGAGAGGCCAGCGAAGACTTGGTGGAATGTCTTCAGAAGTGCTGAGTTATAGTGATGTCGTTGAATATTATTATGACGGATATGGTTGAAGGATTGTTGTGCGAGGGACAGCAATTCATTCTGCTTCAACGCGTCAGTATCCATTTCTTGCTTGTTCAGGTTAAGTAGCCTGACAGCCTCACTGATTTGCTCAACTAAGCACTGACTATATGACACCATTTGCTCATTTGTCTTGAGTTGCTCAGTATGCAGCTGAGCAAAAAGCATCTTCAGTTCTGAGGAAGTGGCGTAGTCAGTGTTCACAGCAGATAACCTCTGGACTTGCTGATGTAGCGAGTTCAGATGTTGAATTGTGGACAGTTGAATCTCTGCCAACTTGGCAAGTGAGTCTTGCTTTGCTTGCTGGGCTTGAAATGATAAGACAACACTCAGCAGGTCCTTGAGTCCCTTGACTTCGTTGAGAAGTAGAGTGACTTGGGAGAGCTGAGTTGTCTCTGGGAATGAGGATCCAGCAGCAGGTGAAGCAGACTGTTGAAGATCTTGGATGAGAGCTTGCACTGAGTCGATGAGATTCTTGCCGGGCTCAGTGGCATCCCTATGTACATCCGTATGACCAGAAGAGAAGGGTGTGAGAGGAGTACCCTGGTCAGTGACAGGATGAGTTTGCTCAATCTGCACTTGAGATGGAGGAATTGTTGTGTGATCGGCAGAGAGATTGGTTGTAGAGGTGTTAACTCGAACACTGTCTGTGCTGACGGCAGAAGGATGGGGAGTCAGCACCATGCTTGAGGAGACAGCATGAGCAGTGGTCGGTTCAACCTGACTGGTTGAAGTAGTGGAAGTATGATGCTCGGCATGTTCCTGTTGAGAAGAAACAGAGGCTTGTTTTTCCAACGGCGTTGTAGTAGAGGAAGTTGGGGGCCGTTTGAAAAATTTTCATTAGACGGTAGAAGGATCCTTTGTTGTCTTGGAGAGGACAAGTTCAGGAATAGATGGTGATTGCAAAGGGGGTTCACTGACCATTTTCTCACTGGCCTTAACCAGCTTTCGCCTTCTACGTGGTGGAGAGGTATGATGAGCAGGTTCTTCTAAGTGAGTAGGTTCTTTTTCCTCATTATGGGTCTGGTCAGCTTGATCCACTTGCTCAATTCCAGCAGCTAACTCAGTGTCAGTCTGCACAGCTCCACCAGCTAACCCAGTGTTAGCGTCCTCAGCTTCAATTTCGCTGTCATACTCTTCAGACTCCGCAGCGTCATCCTGACCGCTGGTTTCATCATCATCTTCTTCTTCTTCTTCAGTATTATCTCCATCAAGTTCTTCCTCAAAAATCTGTCGGCATGACGTCGAGAGGTGCCAGTGTTGAAGACTTCTGCTTCTTCTTCTCAGCTGACTTTCCAGCTGACCTCTGCCTCTTTGCTGGAGACACAGCATTAGGTGCCTCAGCAGATTTTCTCTTGCGAGAAACTGGGGCCTTAGTTCTTCGCCCTTTCTTAGGCTCAACAATAGTCTCCTCAGTCTGATCAGCTTGGCCAGTAGCAGCAGCAGCTTTTCCTTTCTTCAAGGGCTGTCCAAATTTAAGTGCCCTCAGCGAGGCAGCTGTGATTTCAGTTCCTCTAAAAGATTCCTCACCTTCGAGGTCAATCTTGTGGTCGATGAGGATCCTGGTGATGATTGATCCCAACCTCATTGTACCCGTGCTGCGTAGGAACCCAGCAACTAAGAAAACTGGCATGTTGATGGGGGTGTACGTCAGCATGTGCCATATGAAGCACTGTTCAAAGTTGGTTGCTGATGTAGTCCAGTTGATCTTTGGGTAAATGAAATAGCTCAGCAGGTAGTGAGCCATCTTCTGATGCTGTCCCATTGAAGATGCTGAGATCTCTCCTGAGTGACCCTCAGGTTTGCAGAAGGTATGGACGTAGTCGGTCTTGTCCTCATCTCCTGACTTTCTCAGCCTTACTCCCTCAGTTTTGAGCTGGAGGAGATTTCCTATGTACAGAGGGTTGATGAAGATGGTTTTCCCTTTTACTTCAGTGCTCAGGTAGTCGGCGGAGTCACTGGCAACCTTGAGGTTGTGGTAAAATTCCCTCACTAGGTCAGGATATATCTCATCCCTGACCGAGAACAGCCCAGTCCATTCATTCTTGGAAATCCACTCAGCAAATGGCTTTTCGTTCTGTATAAAGTGCTCCGAAACCCATCTAGAGGGTTCTACCTTCCATTCACGTACATTGTCGAAGACCTTTGAGTAGGTCCTGATCTTAACAGCTTTCCCTTGGCCAGAGGTTTGGCCAGTTTTACCCTTGCTCGGTGTAGAGGGGTTTCGTGAAGGTTCATCGGAGCTGGACTTTTGGTGGCCGGCACCGGAGACGTTGAAGGATAGCTTAGTCATTCTTTTAAGATGGAGAGAATAGAGGTATTTGAGAGAGAGAAATTTGAGTAATTTCTTAGCCTTAAGAATTTGTTAAGCGTAAAGAGTAAAAAATGGGGAAATGCCCATAATTTATAGACAAGTTGAACGGTGTGGATCTTAACCAAATCCATGTGTCAGTTTTGCCTTGGGATTATGTACCGACAAGGATCCTGGCATTTATGACACATTACGGCGAATACGTCATCCTAGGTTATACGCGTGCTTGGCATTTATGCTAACAGATTAATCACTCAGTATTTAGAATGTCAAGCGTTTGATATTCTGAGTGGTTAGTGCATTATTTAAGGATGATTTTTAGTTCAAGTTCGAAAACTAATTTACTCAGTGTGCAAGATTACTCAATGACATACTCAGCAAACAATAAATCATTCAGCATGTAATTCATTCAACATTCAATAATCATTTATGCACATAAATTTACTGAAGAGGATTAAACATACCAATTGCTTCTCTCAGTATGCTAAATTGCTCTCGTGCTAGAGGCTTTGTAAAGATATCAGCAAGCTGCTCGTCTGTTGGCACATAAGTCAGCTTGATGTCTTTCTTGAGTACATGATCTCTGATGAAGTGATGTCTTATGCTGACATGTTTCATCCTGCTGTGTTGAACTGGGTTCTTTGAGAGGTCAATTGCAATTTTGTTGTCGCATTTGACTTCAATTGTCTTTGTTTGAACACCATAATCTTCAAGCTGTTGCTTAATCCAAAGGACCTGAGCAACACAGCTTCCAGCAGCAATGTACTCAGCTTCAGTTGTGGACAGGGCTACTGACGCCTGCTTCTTGGTGAACCAAGATACAAGACAGCTTCCTAGGAATTGGCATCCTCCAGAGGTGTTTTTTCTTTCCAGCTTGTCTCGTCCATAGTCAGCGTCAGTGTATCCGATGAGTGTAAAGTCATGAGTATTTGGATACCGCAGACCCGCATTTACTGAGCTTTGCAAATATCTAAGGATCCTTTTTACAGCTATGTAATGGGATTCCTTAGGGTTAGCTTGATATCTAGCACAATAACATACTGAGAACTGAATGTCCGGTCTACTTGCTGTTAAGTAAAGTAAAGAGCCAATCATACCTCAGTATAACTTACTGTCTACTGGCTTACCATTCTCATCAGCGCAGAGGACAGTGTCAGTGCCCATAGGAGTGGATATTGGCTTGCAATTTTCCAAGTCATATTTCTTTAAGATCTCCTTGGCATATTTTGCTTGACTGATGAAGATGCCATTGTTTCCTTGTTTAATTTGAAGACCGAGGAAGAAGTTGAGTTCTCCCATCATAGACATTTCAAACTCAGTCTGCATTTGTTTGCTAAACTCCTTGCACATTGATTCGTTAGTTGCACCAAATATTATATCATCAACATAAATTTGGGCCAGTAGGGTATCTTTACCCTTTTTCTTAATGAATAAGGTTGTATCAGCTTTGCCCCTGACGTAATTTCTAGTCAGCAGGAAACTGGTCAGCCTCTCGTACCAAGCACGTGGTGCTTGCTTGAGGCCGTACAGAGCCTTTTTGAGTTTGTAAACATGGTTTGGGAACTTAGGGTCCTCAAAACCTGGAGGTTGATTTACATAAACCTCCTCGTTTATAACTCCATTAAGAAATGCACTTTTGACATCCATTTGGAATAATTTAAAATTCATGTAAGATGCATATGCACATAATATTCTAATTGCCTCCAGCCTTGCCACTGGGGCAAAGGTCTCACCGTAGTCTATACCTTCTTGCTGACTGTAGCCCTGAGCTACAAGCCTTGCTTTGTTCCTGACTACGTTTCCTTGTTCGTCCATCTTGTTCCTGAAGACCCATCTCGTTCCGATGGTCTTTTGACTCTTTGGATGAGGCACTAACTCCCATACATCATTTCTTCGAAATTGATCGAGCTCCTCTTGCATTGCGTTCATCCAGAATTCATCGTACTCAGCTTCAGCGAAATTCTTCGGTTCTTGTACTGAGACGAAAGCAACATTGCTGAGGTATTTCCTGAGTTGATTCCTCGTCATCAGGGTATTCCCAGCAGAATCAAGGATTGCACTTTCGGAGTGCCCTTTAGGAATCCTTATTTCTTTGGGTAGATTCATGTCTTGTGCTGTTCCTGTTTCAACAATCTCTGCAGAAGTAGATGGGTCAGTAAAAGTAATTTTAGGTTCACTCTTACTTTTGGTCAGCCGTTTTATGAAGGACTCAGTGGCTGGTTTTTGATCAGCAGGTGCTGAGTTTGGTTCATCTTCTGTCAGCGGCTGGTATCTTCCTGCAGGGTTAGTTTCATCGAATTGCACATGTATAGATTCTTCTAATGCTTGAGTTCTCTTATTAAAAACTCTGTATGCTTTGCTGTTTGTTGAGTAGCCTAGAAAGATAGCCTCATCAGCTTTTGAATCAAATTTGGCTAAGCTATCTTTGGTATTTAAAATAAAACACCTACAGCCAAAGGCACGAAAGTATCCAATGTTGGGCTTTCGTCCTTTCCAAAGTTCATATGGGGTTTTCTTAAGTATAGGTCTAACTAAAGCCCTATTCAGAATATAGCATGCTGTGTTGACAGCTTCTCCCCAAAAATACTTTGGAAGCCTATGCTCATCCAGCATTGTCCTGGCAATCTCAACCAGAGTTCTGTTCTTCCTTTCAACAACCCCATTTTGCTGAGGCGTTCGAGGAGCAGAGAAATTGTGGTCAATGCCGCTGGCTTCACAGAATTCAACAAACTTCTGGTTCTTGAATTCTCCACCATTATCACTACGGATATGAGCTAATTTTAGGTCTTTCTCATTTTCAATTTTTCTAACCAAGTTTGAAAATGTCTCAAAGGTCTCATCCTTACTGGTCAGCAGGATAACCCATGTGTACCGAGAGAAATCATCTACAATAACCAAGGAAAACCTTCTTCCACCCAGACTCAGCGGCTGGACTGGACCAATGAGATCCAAGTGTAGCATTTCTAACGGACGCTTAGTTGAGACAATGTTTTTACTTTGAAAAGATTGCTTGGTTTGTTTTCCAGCTTGGCAAGCATGGCATAATTGATCTTTTTGAAATTTAAGTTCAGACAGTCCCTCAACCAATTGCTTTCTTGCTAATTTGGCCAGGAGGTCCATGCTTACATGACCAAGTCTCCTGTGCCATAGCCAGGAATTTTCTTCCTTTGTGACTAAGCATACAGTTTTTGAAAACTTCTTTTCGAGGTTTAGCATAAAGACATTGTCTATCCGAGGGGCAGTTAAAATTAACTCATTTGATTTTCCCTCATATATTTTACATCCAGTTTCGTCAAATATAACTTTTCTTCCATTATCACATAGTTGAGCTATGCTGAGTAAGTTATATTTGAGTCCGCTGACTAGGACAGATTCAATAGTGGGATTACCTCCAACGGTGCCTGATCCTACTATTTTACCCTTTTTGTTGTCTCCAAAACTTACGCTTCCTCCTCGTTTATGTTCGAACGTGATGAATTGAGTTTCATCACCCATCATATGCCTTGAGCATGCGCTGTCAATATACCACATTTTTGAGTTCTCGGCACATCTCAGGCTTACCTGCATTGTAATCAGTTTCCTTTAGGTACCCAATTCTTTTTGGGTCCTGACTTGTTAGGTTCAACAGGTAAAGCATCATATTTTATTTTGTGGCGACATACATTAATAGTGTGGCCACTTTTTCCACAGAAGTCACAACTGACTTTCTGTTTAGGACTCTTTACTGACTTGTCAGCACCCCAGTGCTGAGCGTGCCAGCACACCTTAGTGGTGTGTCCTAACTTCCCACAAAAGTCACACTGGACTCTTCGCTGGGGATTTCGTCTCTGCTGAGTACCTTGGTACTGAGTACCTTGATACTTAGTTCTCAGAGGAAAATTATTTTTGTTTGGAACCTTTAGTTGGTTCTGAATGGTTGTGACATCCTTCCTCAGTTTCTTGGAAACTGACTGGACTTCAACTACAGACTCATGAATGGTTTTCATATTTTCATGCAAAACTGAGTTGTCTTGAAGAAGGTATCTGAGGTCACTCAGTTTGACCTCTTCCACTTCGTCACAGCGCCTGCTGAGTGCTCTAACCTTTTTATTACACTTCTTAACAAGTGTATAGAGATCACTCAGGGCATTAACCATATCGTTTCTGAGCTGGGGAAGAGAAATTACCTCATTTGATTGCTCTTCATCATCTGATGCGATGGATGGGTCAGCATGCTCAGAGACACATGGCTCAGCAAGTTCGTCAGCCATAAAGCATATCTTCGCTGACTCGGTGGCCTCAGTTTCTGTTGATGAAGATTCATCATTGTCACTCCAAGTAGCCACCATTGCCTTCTTCCCACTCTTCTTGTCTTTCCTCAGCGTGGGGCAGTTTGACTTAATATGGCCAGCTTGATGGCACTCAAAGCATGTAATGGGCTTTGAGCTGTCCTTTCTGTATTTGATGTCGCTTGAGTCAGCCTTATACTTATCAAACTTTTTGTAAGGCTTTTTAGAATATTTGTCGTTCTTCCTGAACAGCCTCTTCATCTTTCTTGTGAACATGGCCATCTCCTCATCATCAGTTGAACTCCCGTCAGTGGAGTCAGCCTTCATGACAAGTGACTTCTGCTTCTTGTCATTAGATTTTTCCTTCACCTCAAAGTTTTTCATGGATATCTCATGGGTCAGCAATGAACCGATGAGTTCGTCATATTTGTAGGTGGTTAAATCCTGAGCTTCCTCAACTGCTGTCTTCTTTGCTTGCCAGTCTTTTGGAAGACTCCTGAGTATCTTTTTGACTTGTTCTTCCTCAGTGAAGATTTTCCCAAGTCTCTTGAGCTCATTAATGATGTTGGTGAACCTTGCATTCATGTCTGAAATGCCCTCATCATTGTTCATCTCGAACAGCTCGTACAGTCTCATCTGCTGATTCACCTTGGATTCTTTTACTTTGTTTGTTCCCTCGTAGGTGACTTCCAGCTTCTTCCAGATCTCTTGTGTCGACTCACAACCTGAGATTTTGTTATATTCTGCAGCATCGAGCGCACAGTGAAGCATATTGATAGTCGAAGCATGGTTTTGAAGCTTCTTAAGATCATCCTCTGTCCATTTGGCCTCAGCTTTTATAACTATTTGGCCAGCCACATCCTCAACAGGTACAAACGGCCCTTGGACTATAGATAGCCAGGCACTCATGTTTGTAGCCTGAATGAAGTTTTTCATCCTATTCTTCCAGAAGGTATAGTTTGACCCGAAGAATAGGGGAGGCCTAGTAATGGACAACCCCTCAGGCAGTATTTGAGTTGTTTGGTTTCCAGGGAGAAACCGAGTGCTGTTTTCGCCCATGGTAGGGATCAGCTTAAGGTTGTTAGACCTTTTAAAGTGAGCTTTTAGGCTCTGATACCACTTGTTGGTCCCTTGTTTAGTTGCAAGTATAGTTCCAAGGGGGGGTTAGGAACTATTTAAGCTTTTTTCGCAATTTAGGCAGACTTCTTTTTCTAAAGAAAAAGGTTTGAACAGCGGCGCTGAGTAAACAGCAAGATACTGGCTTAGTCAACAGGTGACTAGGTCAGTTCCTCAGCTTGAGTCAGGAGATAGCACTTGGAGTCTATTCCTGAACTCAGACGTTCAACGCGCACAACTCAACTTGACCTCTTTACTTGGTCAGTTTTGATTATTTAAAGCAAGCAATATAAATTAGGAGTTAAGGTTTAGAAATACTTCACTCAGCAGATTTATCCAGGTTCGGCTTCTTCTAAGCCTACGTCCTGTCCCCGGAACACTTCCGAGATTTCGAATTCTCTACTGAGCTCTTTAAAGGTAGAGCCTCAAACCTTTTACAATATCAGCAATTGAGTATGACAAGAGTACCTTCCTCTATACTTCTACTCAATCCTAATCTCTCCGCTGAGTACTTAAAACCGAGTACTCAGCCTCTCCTTTCTATTTCTAGAAATGATAAGTGTTTTTGTCCTAATACAAAGATGTGCTAAGACACTTTAGACGATTTACAATCACTCTAGACTTTTACACAAATATGAAAATGTAGTGTAAGAAATTTGCTTTGCTTCTTGCTTGCAGAACTTGTAGAGATTTGGTCAGCGTAATGGCTTGATCAAGTTCTGTATTGTGAAGCTTGTGATGGCACTATTTATAGAGACGTCTGGTCATTCGGTCATTTCGAATTTCGAAATAACCGTTGGAGGGAAACGTCTATATGTCGTTGTCATCCTGACTTGCACAGAGCTCTCGGCCAATCATAATCGTGTATCTTCTGTCCTCGGTCAGCACAGCAGATGGTCTCTCCTTTTATGGTAAAGTCAACTGGACAGCATACTGTGTCGTTTGAACTTTGCTAAAAGAAGAAACACTTTGTTTGGAAGTTTTCCTCTGCCGGTCTGCTGTCTTGTACGCTTTGTCGAGACGACTCAGCAGCTTCATTGTGAAGTTGTTCCTGAAGGTCTTCTAGATCCTTCTGTTTGCTGAGTTGCGTTTTTGTCCAAAACGACAACGTCTTGACATACGCGGGCCGAGTGTACTGAGTTGTTTGACTTGGGCCTTGGCTTCCGTATTGGGCTTGGGCCTTCCAATCCTTATGACTTATAACATTTATACTCAACATTGAACAAACACATTAGTAGAATAAATCAACGCATTTAAACTTAGTGTGTTTAGAATATGTATTCTAATTTATACTTAAACAATTTTGTCAAATCAAAATTATGTGGAAAGGTGTTTTAACACAGCGGTACCCCAAGGTACAGAAAGGGCAGTTGAGCAATTCTGATGCCCAAAATAACCGCCATATGGTTTGCACGCCCACTGCTGATGCTATTACCAAAGTAGATTGTCGATTTTTCCCAGCTCACTTTCTGACCAGATATTGATCCGTATAGCTGAAACATCTCAAGAAGCATCCTCATATTCCTCTTGGCCGCTTTCCCGAAGAGAAGCATGTCATCGGCATAGAGCAAATGAGAAGGGAAAACAGACCTGTTCGAGTAAGTCATGGAGGGAAAACCGTCCATCCCTGACAACTTTGTTTAACCATATGCTGAAAAAATCCTCAGCAATGCCGAATAAGATTGGCGAAAGTGGGTCTCCTTGCCTGACCTCGCGCGAACAACCGAAGTACCCGTAGCTGCTACCGCCAATTAGAACTGAAATTCTGGAGGAGGCCAGCATATTGAGGATCCAATCACGAAATTGGAGTGAGAAACCAAAGGATTCCATTACCGTCAGAAGGAAATTCCAGTCAACCGAGTCGAAGGCCTTTTGAATATCGACTTTTACAGCCATGTGACCCTAAAGCATTTTTTGTTTAGCAAATTGATCCCTTCAAAATCCGCAGCTATGCACTAGTGTATGCTCCTCCCATTTATGAAGCCAAACTGATTCTCAGAAACAATTTTCCCCGTTACTGTGGCCAGTCTGTCAGCTAAAAGCTTTGAAATGATCTTATAAGAGAAGTTACTCATCACAATCGGTCGGAATTGGGATATCTGATTTGCTCCTTCAGTCTTAGGTAGCAAAGCCATAAGATTTGAGTTTAACCCGGGGAAGATGCAACCTGTATCAAAAAAATGGATGACCATGTTGCAAACGTCAATGCCGACAATTTCCCAGAAATGTTGGTAGAATAATCTGCCAAAACCATCAGGCCCAGGGGCGCTTTCTTTATTTAGGCTGAAAACAGCTTGCTTAATTTCTGAAGTATCAGGCTTTTTAGTAAGGAATAGATTATCCTCCTGCGAGACCAACGCCGGAACCAGCTCAGAGACCCGCCCAAGGTCGACATTAACAGCATCGCCCAATGTTGGAGATGACATTTATATCAGATGATAGTGCGCCATCCACAAAAAGATTTTGAATGCCAGTCTGCGTTTTCCAGATTTTGGAGGCTTTGTGGAAAAAGCTAGAGTTTCTGTCGCCTGCAGATAACCATTGGACCCGACTTCGCTCTCTGAAAAGGAGCTCCTACCTGTAAAGTTGTAAATCAAGGTCAGACTGAGCCTCCGTTTCTCTAATGTGACGGCTTGGGGAATTACCAAAAAAGGAAATTTCTAGCTGAATCTGTTGGAGAAGCTCAGTAGCAGAACTGATATTGGTTTCAACCCTACCGAAGACATTTTTGTTCCATTCTCTGAGGAGAGGTCTTAGAGTTTTCAATATGACAGAGCAGCTGAGCCGGAGGCAGGGAGATGTGTGAGGAGCGCCAGTGTTCTGAAATTACCGCTTTGAGGGATGGATGAGTAGTCCACATAGCAAAAAATCTGAACCGTGAAGGACTACGAGTCCCCATGTTATAAGAAACCAGGATAGGACAGTGATCTGACTTGTGTCTAGGGAGGGCGGAACAAGCAATACAATCCCAGTAATCCAGAAAAGCTTCATTAATTAGAGCACAATCCAGCTTGCACTCCACATGAGCACTGCCCTGTCGACCATTGGTCCAGGTGAAATAATACCTTGAGGCGTCAACCTCCAGAAGACTTCCCTGAGTGATGAAGTTTCGAAAATCAGCACACGCACTGGCTGAGGGCCTGGAACCAGTTTTTTCATGAGCTCCCGTTACCGTGTTGAAGTCCCCCATAACCAACCGCTTTGCATTTGGGAGTCTCAACAGGCTATCCCAGAGCTCCCTCCTAGCATTCACATTATTCTTCCCATAGACAAAGGATATAGAGAATATGGTACCAGCCAAATTTAAACAAATAGATATGTGCTGCTCAGCACTGTCAATCAAAGAAACCACACCAGAAAAGCTAGAAGAAACAAAAAGCCACATAGAGTTGCAGAAGTTACTATTAACAAATGAGAAGCCCAGTGAGCGCCAAAAATTACCTAGAATTCTATCAAGGTTAACCATAGGTTTCGAAAGGCAAAGGAAATCTGGACGGTGTTTCTGACAAAGCAACCTCAGAGCTCGCTGCGTTTTTGGGTTTGCAATACCCCTGCAGTTCCAGAAAAGAGCTATCATAGATAACGGGATGGGGGGCGGCTCCTTCTCTTGGAGCGGCTTAAGATTCTAGGCGGTGAGGATGCCTTTTTTGTTTTTTTCTGACTGTGTTCCAGTGTTCCTCAGAATTAGTTATCTGTAACAGCGCTTCAGCTGTTGGCTCGGTACAAATAAATGCGCATTCCTCCGTATCTGATGTGAGGAAGTTAAGGGGCTTGGATAGATCCGGCAACGGAACCGTGAAATCCCTGCTGCAGCGGAGGCAATCATCCTCAGAATCGCCCCATTTTGGAGCTTCTTGGCTGCTTGATTCAGGGATATCCATTGAGGACATAATTTCAGATTTATGCAGGACCATTTGCAGGTCAGAAGCCAATGGGTGAGCTTCCTTATTCTGCGATTGTTGCTGCGGATTAGGGCGCTCTTTTCATACTGGCTGCCTAGAAATCGAGCGGCTTCTGGGCAGGTTGGGGTGCCTGGTTTCCCGATTTAGGATACTCTGGGCTTTGTCCTTACCCATGGTTTTGTTAAAGTTATGGCGACACTGCGCGGCTGAGTGTCTAATAGCAGAACAGATGCTGCAGAGTGACGGGAATTCGTGCACTACGCTAGAGTCTAGTCCTTTCATAAATTTCTACTTTTAATTGAGTAAAAAATTTGATTCAATTAATCATTGAGATGTATTCGTTTAAAAGATGAAAACTTAAGGGCCATGTTGAAATTTTAGGAGGCAACGAAAACAGAATAAAATTCGTTGAAGAAATATTTAATGGAGGCGTGTGTAATTTGAAAGCCAAAACGTGAGAAATTAAGAAACAAAGTTACTCTATTCTCCCAAATGGTAAGCAAGCAATTAATCAATTCCCACTTTTCATTCCATTTTGTATGTTGAGCCAATAATTTAATTTTATATAACTGATAATTTAACATGTTCAAAATAAATTTTCCTTAAAAAAAACATATTCCAATGAAGGAAATAATCAATTAATTATAGAACATTAATATTTTATTAACTAATTTGAAAGTCAAAACGTGAAAAATGAAGAAATGTTGTTATTCTATTCTCCCCAAATGACAATCAATCAATCCTTACTTTTCATTCCTTTCTTTTTCGTATGTTGTTGAGTCAATAATTTAATTTTTATGTAACCAATAACTTAACATATTCAAAATAAGAAAATAATCAATTAATTATAGAGCATTAATATTTTATTAACTAATTTAAAAGTCAAAATGGTAAGTAAGAAATCAATCAATCCATCCTCACTTTTCATTCTTTTTTATTGCCAAAATCACTCTTTATGGAACCAATATATATTTATTCGAGATTAGAGAAAGCTTCATTTTTCTCATTCTAATTCTGAGCCTTTCATTTTTCTAATTCTATTCATCTCTCACACTCCTATAAAAACATAATGTTTGAAGGTTAGCTTCTTCTTTCTTCCATATCACCTCCAATCTGCAACAAAAAAGGCGAGCTTCTAATCTATTTATTTGTTTTTTTTAGTTTTAGTTTTTTTTTTTAGTTTTAGATTTTCTTTCTTCCTCATCTTTACGTTTTGATACTATTTTCTATTTTTTTCAGTGTATCCAAGGTTAAGGTTAGAATAAAAGGTGAAGGCCATGGATATAATTGCACTTCTTTGCTCCCTTTGAAGGATGATCCGTTTCTCTTGTTAAAGGATTCTTGTTTTCTAGTTACCTTTTTCATTATTCATCTTCCCCAAGTTTTCTTATTTCTGTTTATTTATTTTTCGCAATTGCTTTGTTATGATAATTGAATCTTATAGTTTAATTCTACTACTTTGTATGTTGTTATGTATACTTTTTCTTTTTCTACGAGCAAGAGGTTCCCCAAATTTGTTTTCTTTGTACTTGGGCAATTGCCTTATTACATTTATATTCTCCTTCCTAACTGACATTTATCACATACAAGTGTAAGACTGTTCGTGATCAAGCTGTTGATGATCAAAATTCACCTTTGCTGAATTATAATTTGGTACAAAGTAGACACACATATTGTAAGACTGTTCGTGATCAAGCCGTTGGTCATAAAACTCACCGAGCTTAAGAAAGCATAACGACACTAGTTATAATGAGATTGATCTCAAAGTAAATAAAAGGTCAGTTACTGCCACACCACGAAGAAGTGTTACGGCTAGTAAACCAAGTTCTATTAGAATTAGGGTGTATAACAATCACATGTACTTTCGTACAAAATGGTGAACAACGAGATGTATAACATAAATTTTAAACCAAGTTTCATTCACATTGTGTTAAATTACATCCAATCTTGTATCATTTGCATATATTAACGCAATTTCTTTCAAAATGCATCCACAAATATCCATTCCTTATGTCAATTGATCAATATATAACCTAGGTAGCAATATTCTCACTTGACCATGATCCCCTAATGGATTCTTTCACTGCCTAAATAATTGGTGAATCTAGAATTCCTAGCCTCATCTCTGACTCTTCTACCACCTGACTAGAACTGACATATCTATGGGGGCTAGGGGCTTGAGCACTAATTGATTGCTAGAAAATTTCATGGAAGTTGTGTATGGAGCTTAAGCAAATAGGTACTATATTTCATAGAGATGAGGCTGGGAATTCTAGCTTCACCAATTATATTTAGGTAGTGAAAGAATCCAATAAAGGATCATGATCAAGTAAGAATATTGCTACTTGGTTTTGATGACTCATCTTGAAACTGCAAAACTGGTTTATATACTGATTAATTGACGTAAGGAATGGATATTTGTAGATGTATTTTGAAAGGAATTGCATTAAGATATGCAAATGATACATGATTGGATGTAATTGAACACAATGTGAATGAAACTTGGTTTAAAATTTCTGTTATGCATCTCATTGTTCACCATTACGTACAAAAGTACATAATTTTGGTTTAAAACTCGGTGAATTTTTATCACCAACGGCTTGATCACGAATAGTCTTACACTGTATGTGTCTACTTTGTAATTTTGATCGTCAATGATGTGATCACGAACAACATTACAGTGTACATAATTTAATTTAATATATTATAGTTTAAATCCATATAATGTACATGGTATAATTTAACTATTATTTTTTATTAAATAATCATAAGTTTTAAAAAATGAAAATATTATACAAATAAAATTGACTAATTAATAAAGGGTAAATAATTTATTAGTCCCTGTCTTTTTACCTAATACATTATTTAGTCCTCATATTTTGAAAAAACACATTATAAGGTTCCTATATTTTGTCAATATTAACAAGTTGGTTATTTTGTCTAGTTTTTTTAGATTTTTAACCGAATATATCTTAGCTTTCAGGATAGTTATAGTAGATACAAAATGGTCATGTTACTCTGTTATTTTCTGGTTGTCTGTTTATGCCAAATATAACGGTTAAAAAGCTAAAAAAAAATAGACAAAAGGACCAAAGGGTTAATATTGACAAAAGATAAAGATATTATAATGTGTATTTTAAATAGGGGGGCTAAACAATGTGTTAGGTAAAAATGAGAGGACTAATAAATTATTTACTCATTAGTAAATAATTTAATAACTTCTTAATTAAATAACAAATAATAAAATAATGTATTAATTTTTGTTAATAATGTTGTAGACAGTAGAAAAAGAATACATAAAAATATATCAAAAATATATAACAAAAGATAACAAAACTAATGCTACAAACCCTCAACAAAAATAACCTCATGGATTAAAGAATAAATTCGATTAGATATCATCGTCCTGTTGTTAACACTAAATAGTAAATTACAATGTTAAAAAATGAATATTAACATTGATTGACATGCCAAATCCATTAGATTGAAGCATGCATATGCATAAGAATATTTTCTAAATTTTTCTTACAAAACAAATTTTATTTTATTTTAATTGTTTTAAAATTTTCACATTGATAAATATAGTCAAGAAAATAATTGATTTTCTCTTCAAAATTATAGTTTTGAAATTTATTGCAATTATAATACGAAATCCAGTCAACTTATTTTTCTGTATATAAAGTACATGGTGAAAAGAATTAGATTGAAGAAAGCTCGTTTTAGGAGAATAACTATCCAACATTTATGCATATAAACAAAAAAAAAAGGTTTAGATTAGAGGCTTGTTGTAACATCTCAATCTTGTGCATTCATGACATTTAGACACATGCATTACACGATATTAATTAGCGAATTTAGACATAATTTTACATCTTACATGTCATTCACCCCATGATAGATTCAAATAGATAGTAAAATCGGGATAACGTGTAAATGTAGAAAATAAAGGTAAATGTGTCTTCAAAACACATAAACTAAATGAGTAGTTAATAAATACACAATTAGAATGATAATTGATTAACTATAGGATTAATTCACACTAAGAAGAAGTGTAACAATGAAAGGGGATGTAGTTGGAATTACGAAACTTGGTTTGGGCAAATTAGTAAAAAAGGGAACCTAGATGGATAAATATGAAAAAAAATAAAAAATAAAATTACTAAACAAAAAGGGGATAAAGTTCAGATTTATCCTGAAACTTTTGGTAAGAACTCCTTGAAGAAACAAAAAGAAAAAAAGGAAGAGAAGAAGAAGGATAAGAAGAAGAGTTAGAAGAAGAAGAAGGTATGATGTTCAATTGTGTTGTATACTCAAGTTCGTGTCTTTAGAGTTTGATTTTGAGAAGCATAAAGAAGAGAAAGTTGTAAGGTTATGTCTTAGTTAAATTTCAGAATTCGTTTCATACTATTTGGGTAAGTATACTAGGAGGTATGATAGTATCAATCAGACTAGGTCTAATCTGCAATTTGTACTTGATTTGTTTCTTTTTGTATAGATTGGGACATCTTAGGTTCCGAATTTGAGGAAGGTATACAGATGAAAATTGATCCTTTATGTGTTGAGTAAGCCCCTGTAAAGTTTGGTTAGTATTGGATAAGTAAGTAATGAGAAAATCACTAAGGAAGTGTAGGTGTGCTGTGTGGCATAGGTGATGAAACAGGGTCAGCTTGTAAATTTGACTGGTAATTATGTAGAGCTCCTAAAATTCTGATATTTGGATATGTTATACCTATGTATGTCTAGTTTGATTACCAAAAAGAATCAGAGCAATTGAAGTTATAAGTTTTAAGTTATGAGTAAATTAGCAAAAATGGTACAGAGGAGTTGATGCTGAGATAGGGCTTCAAAAGAAATTGTGCCATAAATCGGGTGGTTCTGGAAAAATTATAAAATTGTAATATGATATTCATATATGAGTCAGGAGTACAACAAAATAAGAATTAGGTCCGTTGGTTTAGTATGGAGATAGATACAAGGTTTTTGGTATTGACGGGTTATTGAGAAATAGTATTTGATAGTGAAGTTTATGGAATAAAAGAAGAATAAGAAAATGAAATTTGGTAAATAAAGAATGATGTCTCTTTAATGATATATAGGTACTCAAAACTTTGAAGAAATTCCGGAGGAAGTTACAAGACGCCGTCAAGGAAGCTAGCGGCTTAGTTGTGAGTATAAACATGATATGAATATTTTGGCTTTTGAAGTTGTGATTGAAATGTTGATATGAATGATGCTTTGTGATATTGTGAATTGTTTACACATACACACGTATAAATTCATGTATATGCAAATGATAAGCCTTTTATTCATTTTGTCGTGACACCACCAGCTAGACACTTTCTGGGATCAAATAACAGGTAAACGGTAACACATGTATTGCTGTACAGCCTTGTAATTTCATAATTCGACCTTTCGGTCCATGTAATCCATGTAGATGACCATATAGGTCGAAGTAGTCCATATATCTGACCATATAGGTCCAAGTAGTCCATATAATCAAGTAGTCATAAGTGCCTAGACTGGTATGCCACAACGCCATTTACGTTTTATGCAACATGTACACATACTTTGCATTTAAGTCATTCCATCACAAATAATTCAATCAAGTATCAATTCCCATCAAACATGTCATCATAAATAAAGTCTGTAATATAAATGGTTATATATATATATGTATGTGTTTATGTATGATTGTAAAACAAACAAAATAGTATTAGGTTTTGAATGACTATGAGATACTGCTAAAAATAACTTATATTACTGATATGGTTAGGGTGTTACACTTGTAGTTGAAGGTCTAGTCAAAACATGCATATATCAGACCCACCTAAATTTCACCACTCATTTTGAGTGTAGAGGTGCTCAACGCAGTTCGACATGAAAGCTGAATCAAACCGAAATAACTAAAAACTGGTACCTAATAAATTAAAGGCAGAATTTAATAGAATAATAATAACAAACTGAACTTAATCGGAAAAAAAAATGAATCGAACATAACATTTTGGTAGATTCGGTTTCAATCTTAAATTTTATATCTACGTAGTATTTTGAACAACTTTAATTATTAGAGTTGGGGTACAATATTAATATATGATTTTGCAAGAGTTTATATATATATATATATATATATATATATATATATATATATATATATATGAATAATTTTGATTATAATTATAAAATAATTAATTGAATGATAATTGTTCATCATTGGGGTACTCATTTAGAAATTGGATCAAGAAAATGAATTTGAGAATCTTATGTTAATTATTTTTGGAATGAGAAAACTGATGTAGCTGTTGTTGTTCATGTGATTTGGATTGAAGTCCAAATATGTTTTTTATGAGTTGTGATATTTTTAAAGATAGATAAAATGATTTTTTTTTTCATCTCGGATTGCCCGAGTAGTAGTTAAAACACCATTCATAAGGGCGGTATGGCCAATGTGCACAGTGTCACGGGGCCAAGTCTAAGCCAGGTCAAAACCTCATGTGGCGCATTGACATTCCCCAAGTCTCGGCCAGCCAACTCCTCCCGAAGGGTACCGTCAATGCATCTATCGGTATCCCATCCTGGAGGGTCTCCCTGTAGTTAAACCTCGCCCTAGAATGGACAAGCACTGTGGGCTCGGTGGGCCCACAGTGTCCATAGAGTTCCTCTCTATGGAGACATCTGCCTCCGTTCACGAAGGACGTATGCCAGACTCTCTTGTCCCTAGTGGACGGGGGTGGATTGCTTAAGCCAGTTCCAACTACTGATCCATGGGGTGGCGGAGATCCAATGCCAGGGTAGTCCATATCCCCTATAATGTTCCTTATACCAACTTCGCCTCTTCCATCAGCGTACGTTGATATGTCCTTTCCGCCACTTCATGTCGAAGCCTTCTCATAGCTTTGTCAATACTTGGGGTTGAGTTTGCCTATGGTCAAACTCCCTCCTTACACTCTTCCCCACTTAGAGGATCGACGTCCCCATTGATCGGGCTCATCTCCTCCTGCGAGAGATTCAATTTCTACTCGAATGCTACTAAGGTTCCACCAAGCTATCGACATTCTTGTTTCCCAATGATCTCCGCTTGCATTTGAACTCTACTTGAGTTTCCATATTGTTCGCTTGTCACTAGAGATGGTTTCAACTTCGACCATCATTCTGTTGTTACTGTAATCTGCAACTTGAACGTCTTCGACCGATGAACTTCTCTTGCGTTGCAATTATAGACTCCATACAATAACAAAAGTATCTTTCAAAGGCTTTGAAATTTTGAAAAAATCTTTTCCTAACAACCCAGATTTCTATTCGAGTACGTAATATGAAAATGTGAATGTTGGTCGCCGAATGCTTGTGAGGTAAGCCTACCAACATTCACAGTGGAAGCAAAATATCAAGACAATAATATCGTCATTATTATTCACAAAAGAAAGTTAAGAACTCTTACACGATTTTGCAAGTATTCAAATACTTGATTTACCAAAATATTCATGCTGATACACAAATTGTGTAGCCGACGTCTCCTTGTTGTCGTCTATGGTTGAGGAGGAAACATAAGGCAATCTTGGACTTGTCTGCCGATGGTTCCAACTTTGCTTCATTTCCTGTCTCCTTTTGTATCGAACTTCTGCCTCTATTATCACCATTGGTTCTGCCTCGATTGTCACCATGGGGTTGCTTTGCCTTCTCCCTTGGGATGAGTTCGAAATCGAAGTTGAAACCTAAATCTAAAAACCCTAGGGTTTTTCCATCGATGGTCTCGCAATCTGCCTCCATCAAATCTTTGATTAAGCTCTTGTTTCACCGATCATTGCCTTTATAGGATCTGATAGGATCTCTTGGTTGTCTCGTGTTTCAACTCACTAGTAGAATGCCTCTTATTTGGTTGGACATGTCCACATCTTGCTAAAACCTATCACTATTTTGATATGCCTTGTTTTATGCTTGGACAAGCTTTTGCTTCGTTTGTTTATGTATCCTTCTTTCCTCATATACATGTTCATGGATTGGGTCAGATTGGGCTAGGGTCAGACCTAAGCGGGTTTAACACTCAATTACCTTGTCCAAACCCAATCCAACTAAACCCACATTATATTTAGATCAGGCTCGGGCCGGACTGGGCCAAGCTACAAAAACTAATTCTCAAGTCCAGTCCAGCTCGTCCAATTAAAAAATAAATTAAATTAAAATTAAAATATGAGTATAAGTAATAAAAAATTAATTAATTGATTCAACAAAATTCAATGAATGTAATTTTTAATAAAAAGAACAGAATAATCCAACTTAATCTATAAACAAATAAGCCATTAAATAGAAGAAAATGGCATTTAGGCTAATGTTTTTTACAAAATAAATTGGGTTACTACAAAAAGTAGTAGACATGAGTTATAAGGACTGATTAGAATTTAGACCCTCTCTTGACATTAGATATTAACTATTTATTATGATCAATTACCAAAAAAAGAAAATAGAATAAGTACGTAATACATGGTGATATTAGAATAAACAAAAAAAAATCATTTAGACACTAATAAATAATTTGAAAAGTATGATAAAACAATTAGACCCTCTCCTGACATTAGATATTAACTATTTATTATAAATACGAATTGCAGATCGAGTTATCATTGTAGTGCTATACTAAGTTATGATTGTACTGCTAATCAATAGATTAAATAATTAAATAATTTGAGAAGTATGATAAAACAATTAGAAATAGCATTAAAATGCAAAGTAAAATGTTAAATATATTTAGAAAAAATATAGTATTTTTTATAAGGGTGGGTCGAGCTGGGTTGTGCCTAGTGATGCGCCTCCGAATGAACGCTCGAAAGCTCACTAAGGGATAAGTGTACCCCGTCGTTACCAAGTAATAAATCTAGACAAATCCAGATATCGAATCCACAGGATTTATACGACAAGTACCAAACTGCTAGGCTTCTAATGTTATCTAGGCGATGGGAGGTTTAAGATTTGATTTGTTTAAGTTAAACCTACTTATATCTAAGTTAAATCTACTCCTAAGTGATCTTTAGCAAGGTACTTTAACCTGGAATGAGATGGAGTCACTACAAGAATTCAAGCTTGTTGCGACAATTTAATTTGTCAAAATAAGTTATATTTTGTCATAAGAAACTTCTTGTTACAAAGTGTTTTGTCACCATCGTAGTCACAATAAGCCCGTCTTAATAAGTTTTTAATGACAAAATTGTATTACCTCATAATTAGTTTTTAATTATTGTTACAACTATAATTTGTCATTAATCTAGCTATTATGACAAAATTTAAATAACCGTGAAATATGATTTATTGTGACTACATAATGTAGTAAGAAAAATGTTACATACACACCCCATACGCAAATGCACATTGGGCTTGGGCATGTACAACATAGGCCCAACCCGCTAAATCGTATATCTTATATTAATCTCTGACACACCTCCACATGCAATGTGCATTGGGTACAGGCCGAACTCTCGATCATTTGGTCCAAGCAACTCTAATACCATGTCATGGAACCGTTTGAACTAAAAGCTCAAGATGATTAAGGCTTAATCGTATATCTTATATTAATCTCTGACACATTCTAATCCCCAAATAAATATGAAAATTTGTAAATTGATGTCCAAAACAATAGATTAGTCTAATTTGATAAATATTACTGTCATTTTGGTTTTGTTTTTGCATTTTCTTTACTAATTATAATTTTGTCATAATAAGTACATTAATTGCGAAAACAGTTATTTTATCGTATGAATGTTTCGTTACATCTTTATATATTTATGACAAAAATGTCGTGGCAATTTGTTTTTATTATAATACCTATTAAGTTCTACTTTCTTGTAATAAATATTTCGACAAAATATTTTTTTCTCACGATTTCTTTTGGTTTTTTTACCTTTTCTTACTAATTATTATTTGATCACAATAAATACATTAGTTGTGATAAATAAATTATTTTTACGTATGAATTTTGGTCACAACCTCATGTATTTATGACAAAAATGTGTGACAATTTTTTTTGTCATAATATTGATTGACTGGTGCTTTATTGTGATAAATATTTGGACGAAATATTATTTTGTCATAATTTTGTTTGGAATTTTCACATTTTTTTACTAATTATTTTTTTGTCACAATAAGAACATTAATTGTGACAAAAATTATTTTGTCAGACGAATTTTCGTCACAATATTAGATATTTGTTGTAGTGAGTGATGCGATAATATTGATTCCAGCCTAATTTAACATTCAATTGTCAACCTAATCTGAGTTACTTAAGCCTAAGGCGATTAAACCTACTTATCCTTCTAGGGTTGCTAGTTCGTTATTCCCTTGTAAGACCGAAACTAGCTCTGAGGTTCAGCAATTTGGGTCTTACCAACTATAAGGTTGTCAATCTTATACGTTCTTTGATTAGGGTTAATCAAACTTGACTCGCAATATGAACCTAGACAATATTTGGATATTTGAATGGTTTAAACCAAAAAGACAAATCATAAACAGAAGAGAAACAACAATCAATTGAAGAAATTAATACTTGAAATTATATTAAAGATGAAAGCAGTGTTTGTCACGAAAATACAATTAGCCTAGGATTCATAGAAAAGATCTAAGGCAAACAGGAAATAAAAGAGAAGAAATCCCTTTCAGGGAACCTGTCGACCAAATAGTCGTCTTCCTAGAGCTTGAAGGATGATCGACCTTGAATAATCCCTTGGAGCACGGAGGTTGATGTTCTTCAATGGTGGACAGAGGAAGAAGAGGGATTCTCAAGGTTGGGTTAGGTTAAGTTTACACAAGCTAAAGATAATGAAATACATAGTTGTAGCTAACCCTAAGCCTATTCTAAAGTGTTTCCCAATGCAGGTAGGAAGACGGGGACGCGATCGTACGAATGTAGGGCCGAAAATCAACTAAAAAGCCTTTAACCAATTATTCTCTCACGCGCAGGGGTGCAGTCAAGCCACCATTGGGTTACGGGCGCACCCGCACGATGTGGGCGACGCGAATGCCACACTGAAATGGACTTTCTTGGTCCAACCTTCTTTTAATTTTTTTTATACGTAAAAGAGAGTTTAATTTTTAATTAATTTTTTTTGTATCAACTCGGTGTGAACCGGATTGCACCCGGTTCCCGATTTAACCACAAGTCGAACCGGTTCATCGCCGATTAAACCATTCAAACTCGGACCTAACTTCCTACCGGTTCCCGGTCAAACCGGTCCGAGTTTGATAACGTTGCAAATTACACAATCTACGTTTAATATTTCTTCAATGGATTTTATTCTATTTTGTTGCCTCCTAAAATTACAACATGACCCTCAAATTTTCATCTGTTAAATGAATACACCTCCATGATTAATTTGAATCAATTTTTTCCCCTCAATTAAAAAGTAGAAATTTGAGTCAAAGTGGAGGAGAAGATGTATAAAATCATATAAAAGCTGATATGAAAGGACTAACACATTATATTATGTACGAGCTAACTCCATAAATTAATTTCATACTATTTTACTTTTAATCAATAAACCAATTAGTAGACATGTTCATGACCACGTTGGCCCCAGCCCGCCCAAGCCCATCATTCATGGGATTGACTTGAACATATATATTTAACATTTGACTTGGCCCAGTCCGAACCCGTAAAAGCTCCAATATAAAATGGGTTATGTTTAGGATTTATCTTAAAACCCAGATCCAGCCTGTCCGGCCGGTCTTATAAAAAATACTATATTTTTTCTAAATATAACGTTTTACTTTGCATTTTAATGTTATTTCTAATTGTTTTATCATACTTTTCAAACTATTTAATCTATTAATTAGCAGTACAATCATAACTTCGTATAGCACTACAATGATAACTCGATCTGCAATTCATATTTATAATAAATAGTTAATATCTAATGTCACGGTAAAGTTTAATTGTTTTATCATACTTTTCAAATTATTTACTAGTGTCTAATTTGATTGGATGAGAGGTTTTGAAGGGTAATTAAAGGAAGGGTAGGGAAGGGGGAGAGAGCGTATTACCCTTACCTTTGTTTGGAAGAAAGGTAATGGTTCATCAAAACCCTTCCAACCCCACCGATTTGGTGGGTTGAAAATCTATTAAAAATTAGCCTAATACACAAATAACCCCCTGAACTTGTCCAAATGTTGCAACTGCCCCCTCAAACTTTCAATTATAACAATTTACCCCTCAAACTTGTCCAATTGTAACAACTTACCTCTTAAACTTGTCCAATTATAAAACACAACCACAAATTGCTGACATGGACTGCAATTGAAGAAACACGTGAAATACAAAATCTACAACGCTCGTGAAGTATGATAATCAGATCTTTGGCGTGATACGAATCCGGGAAAACTTTTTTACGGTTGCTTCAAATACGGGGTAAAAAAATTCCCAATTTGGGGTTATGTTTTACAATTGGACAAGTTTAAGGGGTAAGTTGTTACAATTGAAAGTTGAGGGGGGCAGTTACAACATTTGAACAAGTTCAGGGGGTTATTTGTGTATTGGGCCTTAAAAATTTATTAATTTTGAACTCTTCGAAACCTTTCATCAACCCTTCAAAACTCTTACCCTCATATTTTTTAAACTTCCAAACAAGGGTTTCCACAAACCCTTCCCTACCCTCCCTTTAATTACCCTTCAAAACCTCTCATCCAATCAAAGCCTAAATGATATTTTTTGTTTATTATAATATATCATGTACTTTGTAATTATATTTTTTTTTTATAATCGATCATAATAAATAGTTAATATCTAATGGCAGGAGTGAGTTTAAATTCTAATCAGTCCTCATGGCTCATGTCTACTACTTTTGTAGTAACCCATTTTATTTTGTAAAAAACATTAGCAGGAAAGCAAATAGACTAAAAAAAAAAAAAAAACTTAAGACTTTATAAATTATTTGGACTTTAATTAGGCCCATGTATGATATATTCAACTTTTAATCTGGACGTAATTAAAAGCTTTTTAAATTTTAGGCCATTGAGTTGTAAAGAAAGTTGGTTGGGTTTATAGCATCTGGGCCTAATTAAAAAAAAAAAAAAATTTTAAGTCCTGATTCCTAGGCTGACGCACTCCGGATCTAGGTTCAGGCACAAATACATTATAAAATATTACTAAAAAAGTGTCGTAATAGAAGAAGTTGGTAACATGACGTACACAAAAATGAATTCCAACATTTGTCTCTTATGTAATTCGCAATAAGAGAAAATTTGAAAACAATATTAAGATAAAATTTATTTTGCGCTCTCAACTTGTTAAGTATTCCAATCAAAATAGCTTATGAAATGGTTTTGATTATCTATAAAAAAAACAATAAAATAATATCTATACCAATAGAAGTGAAAAACAACAAAAACAGGTTTTCATGACGTTACTGATGTTTCTAATGTAATTCTGTATTGCAGGAATTCTCTTGCCAAGCGATAATATAATATGTGGTTTTGCTCACCATAGATTTGGTGAAAAAAGCAATTGAGATGTTTGAAAAAATGAGATTAGCATATGTGAAGCCCAATCACATAACTTTTATTAGTGTTCTATCCGCATATAGTCATGCTCGATTAGTTGAATACGAAATGATAGATCATACATATAGTTAATATTAGTAAATAAGAGGGTATGGAGCTTTTAGGAAAGCGAGAAAATTGAAAAAACGGTTGAAAGAGAAAATGATAGGTCATATTGATAGTTAATACGAATTAGACATGTTCATGGGTTGGGCCGGATCGGGTTCGAGCAGGGCCTAATCGGATTTGACATATATTTACTTTGTCCAAATCCAGTCCAGCCCGCATTATATTCACATCGGGCTCGGACCGGGATGGACTGAGTTAATGATTCTAATTTCCAAGCCAACTAATATATAAATTTAAAACCAAATTAATTATAACTATAAAAAAAATAAAAATCCAACTAAAAATTAATAAATTAATAAATTAATGTTCCATTGTATGTACGTACTAGTCTACTGTACCTTTCAAACTTAAATCTACATTCAATTTTAGTTAAACAAAATCAATTTTTTTTGTAAATTAATAACCTTAATAGCTTAAATAATCATTCAAAAAATTAATATTTGAACTCATTTTATTAATAGACAAATACCATCGAATATAAATTATTAACTGTTACTTTATATATATATATATATATATATATATATATATATTTAATAAAACATAATTTATTATTACCTTAAATCAGAAGAAAGAACATCAAGTATAAACGATGGTGGACAAGCCCACTCACCACGAACAGAACTAGAAGTAACAGCCTTAGCAAGACTATGGGCTGCTAAATTCGTTGATCGTTTCACAAAAGAGATAGAACAAGTGTTCAAATCTCGTAATAAATCACAACACTCACAAATAACATCAGACAAATATGATAATCGAATGTTTTGATGTTGAATATCCCGAACCACTGCCAAACAATCAGATTGAAATTCGACGTGTCCTAGATTGAAATCCTTGACCCATGATAATGCTTCGCGGATCGCCATAGCCTCTGCCAAGGGAGGATTAACTGTATATGCAAGATAGCCCCTACAAGCCGCAAAACATCGCCCTTGGTGATCTCGTAGAAGAAAACCATATGAACAGAAATTATTTTGGCTATCAATGCATGCGTCAACATTGCATATGAAGCTGCCGACGTTGGGCTTTTTCCACTTACTCTGTGCATTTGAATATGGAGTAGCCTGACTCGGATGACAATTCTGTGCAGCCTGCCAAGCCATAAGTTCTGTTGCTGCCGAATGACATATTTCCTCAGGAGTGCGAAGCTTATCGTTCCATACTTTGTCATTTCGCGCCTTCCATAATTGCCAACATATCATTGCGATACGATTACAATCGCTCGTTGCATCTTCAAGGAGATTGATAAACCACTGAATGAAGCTGGTAATCTGATCCATTCGATTATCTTGGAAAAAAATTTGCCAAACCTGATACGCCCGCGGACACCCGATGAAAACATGAAATTCATTTTCTCCAAATGCGCCACAAATGGGACAACAATTAGGAAGAGAGTTATGGCGGGATGCAAGGTTGTTTAGCATTGGTAAACAGTTAGTAAATATTCTCCATAGACAATTCTTAATTTTCGGTGCTACCTTCAGGTTCCAAATTAAATTCCAGTTGATTCGATTTGTATTTATCAGAGACATCGGTATTGGTCCCAATGCTTGAAAGTATCCGCTTCTTACCGTGTACGCTCCAGATTTATCCTTCGGCCAGAACCATCCATCTTCTGCCTTCCTACGTCTGATAGGAATGGAACGAATAAGCGCAGCATCACGCTTATTAAAATTATTGTTGATGATCTCTTCATTCCATCCCCCATAATCATTCATTAAATCTTTCACAAGGCCTGTTTGTAATGATGCAGTAACCAAACTCGTGGGATACGGATTTTGATCGTCAGGAAGCCATGGGCTATTCCAGATGGAACTGGACTCTCCATTGCCAATCTTCCGTCTTAGCCCCTCAATCAATAAATCACGACCCGTCATGATGCTACGCCATATGAAAGAAGGGTTATGCCCTAAGGAAGCCTGTAAGAAATCAACATTAGGAAAATAACGTGCTTTCAGTAATTGAGCAACCAACGAATTCGGATGTCGAACAAGCCGCCAACTTTGCTTAGCCAACAGTGCAAGATCAAATTTGTGAATGTCACGGAAGCCCAGTCCTCCATTTGATTTTGGCCAACACAACTTATCCCAAGCCTTCTAATGAATTCCACCTGATGTAGAGCCCGATGAATTCCACCAGAACCTGTTCAACATATTATTAACATCATTACAGAACTCATTTGGCATAAGAAAAATGCTCATTATGTAGGTGAGAATAGATTGTAGCACAGATTTGATGAGAATCTCCTTCCCTACTTGAGACAAGTATTTTTCTTTCCAACTATTAATACGTTTCCAGATTCTGTCTTTTAAAAAACCAAAGGCTTGCATCTTACTTCTACCAACAACTATAGGCGCCCCCAAATAGAAACCCATATCCTCAACTTCTCCAACCCCGAGTTCATTACAAACATCAGAGCGAGCCTCAACTGTCGTATTGCCGCTAAAAAATATAGACGACTTTAGGAAATTCACGCATTGACCAGATGCTTGCTCGTAACACCTCAAACATGATTGAACCTCTTCGGCTTCTCTTTTATTTGCCCGAAAGAACAGGTAACTGTCGTCAGCAAAGAATAAGTGGGAAACTTTTGGAGCATTGCGAGCCACCTGAGCTCCATGAATCAATCCTATCCGTTCTCTAGCTGATAGCAACGATGATAGGCCTTCAGCACAGATCAGGAATAGGAAAGGTGATAATGGATCCCCCTGCCTCAAACCTCACTGAGGAATAATCGGTCCAATCTCTCTACCGTCATGCAATACTTTATATGAAACTGTGGAAACCATCATCATCATCTATTGAATCCATCTTAAGTTGAACCCCATATTTTTCATCATATTTTCCAAAAAGCCCCATTCAATACGATCATATGCTTTGCTCATGTCGAGCTTCAAAGCGGTTGTCCTATGTTTCCCTTGCCTCAACCCGTGCAATTTATGGATCATCTCATACGCCACAATAATGTTATCTGAGATGGATATGCCAGCTATGAATGCATTCTGAGTAGTAGCAATGATGGATGGAAGAACAATTCTAAGTCTATTAGCTAATATTTTTGATAGAATCCTGAGCAGAACATTACCGAGGGCAATCAGACGTAAATCAGAGACATATTCTGGCTTACTGATCTTTGGAATGAGCACAATCAATGTATCATTAAGATTCAGTGAGATCCTACCAGATCGGAGAATAGAGAAACATACCTCACATACATCAGGTCCCACTATACTCCAAAAATGCTGAAAGAAAGCCGGATTTAATCCGTCAGGGCCCGAACTTTTATCCGGATGCATAGAGAAGCAAGCATTTTTTACTTCGTCGTTTGAGAATGCGTGAGATAGCAACTCATTTTCCTCCTGCGTGACCCTTGATTGTACACACGGTAGAAGTGCAGAATCATTATTACCCATACTCGTGAATATCCCGTTAAAATATTCAGATAGAATATCGTCTAATCCGTTGCCCTTTGTGCACCAATTACCGTTAGAATCCTTGAGACTCGAAAAATTGTTCCTCTTTCTTCTGTCTGTTGCGTAGGAATGGAAGTATTGTGAATTTGAATCACCATCTCTTAACCAAAGCAATTTAGCTCTCTGCTTCCAAAAATCTTCTTGTTTCTTTAATGTTGACATATATGCTAATGAGGCCTGCTTGAATCTTTCCATTCCATACTCGTCCCTTCTTCCTTGTACGGCTTCCATCTGCAATCTGTACATATTCAAGGATTTTTTAAAATTTGATTCCAAAGAGGAACTCCACTCTTTGAGTGCATCGGTACAAGCTGATATCTTAGCAGATATCGAACAATTTTTATCAGAGATCCATGCTTGACGAACAACTGTTTCACAGTGAGACTCTCTTAGCCAAGCACTCTCGAAACGGAACCTATTGATTATAGGACAGCGTAGCCACATCTTACTCTCTAAAAGGATAGCCGAGTGATCCGATGAAATAGTAATAAGATTCCGAGTTCTAGATTCTTCAAATAATTCTTTCCATTTTGAGTTGACAAGTGCACGATCAAGAGTTTCCTCAATCCATCTATGAGTACCTTGACCGACTTCCCACGTGAATGGATACCCATCCATGGGAACTGACCCTAAACCACTCTCCTCCACGGCTTTTTTGAATCCTTCAATAAGCCAATTCGGCTAACTTCTACCTCCTCGCTTCTCCTGCAAACTTATTATATCATTAAAGTCCCCTATGAAGCACCATGCATAACCCTCTTGGTCTTTGAGGGATCGCAACAAATCCCAAGAGGCTCTCCGACGATGTCTTTTCAGGAAACCATAAAATCCCGTAACACGGCAGGTTGATATATTTGGAAAGGTAATAAAAGCATTAATATGATTAACTGAAGATGACTGAATTGTAACTGTGACATTATCTTTCCATAATAGCGCAATACCACCCCCGTGACCCGGGCCGTTCACAATAAAATATCCACTGTACCTAAGCTTTCTACCAACCAAAATCACTTTCTCCTCCTTAATCATAGTTTCCATTAAGAAGGTAACCATAGGCCTATGAACCCTAACCAGGTCCATCAGAACATTAACTGTACGCGGATTGCCCAGCCCACGACAGTTCCAACTAAGGATACTCATTGGGCTAGGCGAATCTCGAGTCCGACTTCTTCTTCATCAGTCAGACATAATCTCGCATATGCTTCCATCATACCCTTACCTTTATCCATGAATGATCAGCTAATAATGGATCAAAGCGAAAAGAATAGAGAAAAAATCGTAGAAAACGATCACAAACCCTTCTCACAGAGAGAAGACCTAATACCACTCCATGCGGAGAGACAAATTGCACTCCATGCGGAGAGACAAACTGCAGACTTAAGATACACGCGATGAGGAGAACTTTTCAAATTTCATGGCAGTTGAAGTTTTGGACTGGACTCTTTTGGCCAATTTTAAGCCTTTTGAAAAACATATTTGAATCCCAATCTGCTCATCTCAGTAAATACACAACAACCGCAATCATCCTAATAAAGATCAAACCCCCAAATTTATACACAAAGTAGAGCAAAGAATCACAATAAACTAATTTGACAGCTCCCATGTATATTATGAAATTAGAATACACTTGAACATAGCAACATAAAATCAAATTAACAAACAAGTGAAGAGCGAGAAATCAATCTCAATCGCAATCACCTCAATCCATAAACAAGTCTAGAATACCTGTCTTTGATCCATCGAAATTCAATCAACAAAAACCCTTATAGGGCTTAGATGGAGTCGAAGAATTATAAAATAAGAGCAATTCGTTTTCCGCCTGTTTCCTGTTGGTGGTGATGATCTCGGTGACAGCCAGGAATCAAGGAAGTAGAAAGGAAGGGAACGTTAACCACTCATGGATTTATTTCACTTTTATGATTGCAACAAAACCCTACATAATATATATATATATATATATATATATATATGTGTGTGTGTGTGTGTGTGTGTATATAATATAAGGGCGGGTCGGGTCGGGCTAATTCGAGTTTTTCAAACAAATCTCAAGCCCAATCTATTTTATATGCGGGTTTGTATGGGTTTGCATTGGGCTGGGCCAAATGATGAATATACATATCCAAGTCCAACCCATAAAAGACGTGATTGGACGGATTGGGCGGGCAAGGGGTCTATGAACATGTCTAATATGAATAAATAAGAGAAGAGAGAGCTGAAAAATCGAATGTGGAGAACTTTTTTTCTATTCGTGAATTGTTTTGGATGTACATGTCACCTTCTATACTTATGTGTCAACTTGTGATAGTGTTCTATATTTTGGCTATTGTACATTTATCATAAATATATTTATAATAGATTTGATATTTTTTCTACAAAACATTTATACAGTAATCAATTTAAGTTAATAAATATTATCAATTAAGGTTGTTTTGAATGGTTAAACGTCTTAAATCGCTTAAACTAGAGAACTTGAATTGAATTTGAGTTCTAGTGTACACTAAAAACTTTGGTTGAGAGATGATACACTAAATTAGATGTCTGGCGAGCCTCGAACCGAGTAGTTTCATGTTTTAACACTTTAAAAATAGTGAAACTTTTTATGAACATGTTACGTGTGATTTTCAATGTTAGCAAAACATGTTTTTGGATAATACGATTATAATTGAAGGGATGACAGAATTTTAGAACCAAAACTCGGGATGAATGGACAGATATGGTTACTTTGTTTTTTAAAAAGTAATGTAGAAAATTAATCCAATGGTGGAAAAAAAAACAAAGTCATCATCTAATGGCAGAAAAATCAAAGTAATGGTTACTTTGTAAAAAACAATGTAACTATGTCTACAACAAAAAAAAATTAATAAGAAGACACATACATTTTTTATTAATAATCATTTACAAAAGAATCATTTGCTAGTGATATGCAGGAATTGTTTTGCAACAATCTTCTTTCATATAATTGATAATAAAAAATCGCGCGTGAGAAATTTTTTAAAAACAATACCAAGATGAAATTCATTGTTTATTTCAGTAACTGTTCTACATAAATAGAAGTGATTGGACATGAAAAATTTATCAAAGTGCAGAACATATATTTTTTTGTTATGCATTTTCTTATTCACCTTTTGAACAAAAATAAATGGGATTGTCATACACCCTAAATCTAACAGCACTTGATTTACTAGCCGTAACACTTCGTCGTGCTGTCGTACTAGCTGATCCTTTCTTTACTTTGAGATCAATCTTAGTGTCAGTAGTTTTGTTCGGCTTCCTTAAGTTTGGTGAATTTTGATCACCAACGGCTTGATCACGAACATTCTTACAATGTGCCTGTCTACTTTGTAGCACATTATGATTCTTCAAAGCTGAGGACTGCAAAGCCTTAACTCTGTTTCTGTTTCTGTTTTCAGCATCTTTGTCTAAGCACAAACAAAAAGTCAAGAATAAGTACTGAGGAAGTAAAAAGCAGCATGAGTATTCATTCACTGGATAACTAATCAAAAGATGGAAAGTACCTACCAGGACTAGATAACACAGCACGAGGCCGTGGGACTGAACTCTCTTCAATATTCGGTCTATCAGAATTGCTTTTCTTGTCAGATCCTGTGAAGAAAAAAAAAGCACAAAATAAGATTTCTCAGAAACTGATATGATAAAGAGGGAATGTTAGAAGAGTAAAAGTTAACCTTCAGAAGCAGATGCTGGAGGCAAAACAATGTTGGTTGGAAGGATAATGTTAGGCACATAAGACTTTGGAACTCTTGCAATTAGAGGAGGAGGAGAAGTATCACGATACACCTTCACTGTATATGATAAATGTCAGTTAGGAAGGTATGACCAAAAGGTACTCCATTATTGTGTCAAACACAATGTAAACTTCATAGGAACATAAAAGTTGTTTTGTGCAATCATTAAAAGGGTACCTGAAAAACAAGGATCTTGTAGTACGAGAAAAGGAACATCCTTCAAAGAGAGCAAAGAGGTGCAATTATATTCATGCCCTTAATCTTCGGTTCTAACCTTAACCTTTGGATATACTGAAAAAGAAACAGAAAATAATATCAGAACAAGAAAGAAAATCTAAAAACTAAGAAAACTAAAGAAAAACAAAAAAAAAACACAGATCAAAAGCTCACTTTTTTGGTGCAGTTTGGAGGTGATGAGGAAGAAAGAAGAAGCTAAACCTTCAAACATGATGTTTTGATGGGAGTGTGAGAGATGATTAGAATTAGAAAAATGAAAGGCTGTGAATGAGAATGAGAAAAATGATTGGCAGAATGAGAAAAATGAAGCTTTCCCAAATTTGAATTAAATATATATATATTGGTTTCACAAAGAGTGATTTAGGGGATAAAAATGAATGAAAAGTGAGTATTAATTGATTGATTACCATATGGGGAGAATAAAGTAATGCATTTCTTCATTCCTTGATTTCTCGCATTTTGACTTTCAAATTAGTCAATAAAATATTAATGCTTTATAATTAATTGATTATTTTTATATTTTGAATATGTTAAGTTATCGGTTATGTAAAATTAAATTATTGACTCAACATACGAAAAAGGAATGAAAAGTGGGGATTGATTGATTGCTTGTTTGCTTTCTCGTTTACCGTTAGGGGAGAATAGAGTAGCGTTTCTTTATTTCTCACTATTTGACTTTCAAATTAGTCAATAAAATACTAATACTCTATAATTAATTGATTATTTCCTTATTTAGAATATGTTAAGTTATCGGTTATGTAGAATTAAATTATTGACTCAGCATTCAAAAAAGGAATGGAAAGTGGAGATTTATTAATTGATTGTTTGCTTACCATTTGATGAGAATAGAGTAACTGCGTTTCTTTATTTCTCACGTTTTGACTTTCAAATTAGTTAATAAAATAGTAATGCTATAATCAATTGATTATTTCCTTTTTTTATATGTTAAGTTATGGTTACATAAAATTAAATTATTGACTCAATATATAAAAAAGGTATGAAAAGTGGGGATTGATTGATTGATTGTTTTCTTGCTTACCATTTGGGGAGAATAGGGTAACGTTGTTTCTTCATTTCTCACGTTTTAACTTTCAAATTACATATGCCTCTATTAAATATTTCTTCAATGGATTTTATTCTGTTTTGTTGCCTCCTAAAATTACAACATGACCCTCAAGTTTTTATCTTTGAAATGAATACATCTCTATGATTGATTTGAATCAATTTTTCCCCACAATTAAAAGTAGAAATTTGAGTCAAAATAGAGGAGGAAATGTATAAAATAATATAAAAGCCGATATGAAAGGACTAACACATTATATTATGTATGAGCTAACTCCATAAATTAATTTCATACTATTTTACTTTTAATCAATAAACAAATTAGTAGACATGTTCATGAACCCGTTGGTCCGTCCAGCCCGTTCAAGTCCGTCATTCATGGAATGGACTTGGACATGTATATTTAACATTTGATCCGGTCCAGCCCGAACCAGTAAAATCCCGAATATAAAATGGGTTGGGTTTGAGATTTATCTCAAAACCCAATCCCAACCCGGCCCGGTCCGGCCTTATAAAAAATACTATATTTTTTCTAAATATATTATTTCTATTTCGAAAAAAAAATGTTATTTCTAATTGTTTTGTTTTATCATACTTTTCAAATTATTTAATTTATTGATTAGCAGTACAACCATAACTTTTTTTTTTTGAATGAAAGAATATTGAATAAATTACTCATTTGCCAATAGGCTTACAAGAGAATGAGGGACAGCGGAGGTTACAGTTAGAGATGAGGAGTGCAATCCTAATTTAGCAGCTGCATCCGCTACTTTATTGGCCTCCCGACGAACGAAGGAAAAACTGCACTCAGGAAGACTGTTTGCAATAGAACGACAATCTGATAGGATGGCCCCTAGTGCCGAATAATCTTCATCCATCTCCTGCTGTAACGCATTTATTACTACTTGAGAATCACCCTCAATACTGACTTCCTGATCTCCCCGATGTTTGATCCAACTAAGCGCTTCCCTGCAAGAGATAGCTTCTGCAATCGCCGGGGTGACGACTCCCGTAACCGCCGAATAACGGACTGAAACAAAAAAACCCTAGGAATCCCTGATAATTGCACCTATGCCGAATCTGCTACCATTCCCCGGTACTGCAGCGTCAAAGTTCACTTTAATACCCGCCTCCGGAGGACGCCACTAATGTGCTAACGGTAAAACTGCAGCAGAACTGCAATTCTGTTGGCCATGCCGCCAGGATAACAGGAAGGAGGTGGCCCGATCTGCCATATCGACTGGATTGAAGACTCGTCGTTCCCATACCCATTGGTTACGCCCATGCCAGATAAACCAGAAGAGAGTTCCTCGCGCTGTCATGATCTCCGGGGAAGTTGAGTTTAATTCCGATTGCCACCAATTGTTAAAATCCACCCCCGACATCGGACGTATACCAACAAACGCAGGAGACAGCCAGACCTTTTGAACTACTGGACAGTTGAAAAAAATATGAGTTACTGACTCCTCATCACGTGAACATAGTGGACATAAAGCATTCTCAGTAACATGTCGAGTTCGAAGGTTACGGTTTGTCGGAATAATATTCCAGGCACAGCGCCATAGGAAATTTTTAATTTTTAAGGGGCAAGGAAGACGCCATAGCTTACTCCAGGGAGCGTCACAGATCTCCTGAGACGGACTCGGGTAAGATGATACCAGAGCGAAATAAGATGATTTTACACTGTAATTTCCTTTCCTTTCCCACCTCCAACACAAACCATCTTCGGACTGACCTTTCGGAATTGGAATCTGCAGGATGCGCTGGCGGTCCATGTCAGTGAATAACTCTGAGATTAAATCCAAGTTCCAACTATTGTTGTCAATTAGTTTGTCCACCGTCCAATCTTCGTTTGAGCCAGTCATACGATCCGACATTCCTGTATCGGTGTCGAGCCAGCGATCTCTCCAAATATACGTGTTGCGGCCATTCCTAATTCGGTTCCTAACTCCATCCGTTATCAGCCCTCTGCTTTTAAAAATACTTGACCAGATCGCACTTGGATTATAACCCAACGAAGCATGTCTGAAATCTGAGTTTGGAAAGTGTTGAAACACCTTTCCACATAATTTTGATTTGACAAAATTGTTTAAGTGTAATTAAAAATATTCTAAACACACTAAGTTTAAATGCTTTGATTTATTCTACTAATGTGTTTGTTCAATGTTGAGTTAAATTGTTTATAAGACATAAAGATTAAAAGGCCCAAAGCCCAATACGGAAGTCAAAGCCCAAGTCAAACAGATCAAGGCAACTCGGCCCGCGTATGTCAAAACGCTGTCGTTATGTACAAAACACAGCTCAGCGGAAGAAGGATCTAGAAGACCTTCGTTGAACAACTTCGGGACGAAGCTGCTGAGTTGAATCGACAAAGAGTACAAGACAGCAGCTGAGCAAGAACAACTTCTAGACAAAGTGTTTCCACTTTGGGTAAAGTTCAGAAGACACAGAACGCTGTCTAGTTGACCTTACCATAAATGGAGAGACAATCTGCCGAGCTGACTAAAAGCTGCTTAACACTGACCGAGGACAGAAGATACTCAAATCTGATTGGCCAAGAGCTCTGAGCAAGACTGAGTGACAACGACAGGAAGCCGTTTCCCTCCAACGATTATTTCGAAATTCAAAATGACCGATGTCTCAGACGTCTCTATAAATAGAGCCCTTCAGTTGCTTCATTCGACACAGAACTTGATCAAGCCATTACGCTGACCAAAATTCTACTCAAAGTTCTGCAAGAAAAAGCAAAGCAATCTTACACCAAATTTCATATCTTTCGTGTAAAAGTCTAGAGTGATTATTCAATCATCTAAGGTGTCTTAACAATTATTGTTTAGGACAAACACTTATCATTTCTAGAGATTAGAAATGAGAGGCTGAGTACTCGGTTATAGTACTCAGTGAGAGATTAGGAGTGAGTAGAGGTATAGAGGAAGGTACTCTTGTTATACTCTGCTTCTAAGTTGTAAAAGGTTTGATGCTCTACCGTTAAAGAGCTCAATAGAGAATTCAAAATCTCGTAACGTGTTCCGGGGACAGGACGTAGGCTTGGAGGCCGAACCTGGATAAATCTGTTGAGTAATATCTTTCTAACCTTAAACTCCTTAATATATATATTGCTTGCTTAAACAAAACTGACCAAGTAAAGAGGTCAAGCTGAGTTGTGCACATTGAATATCTGAGCTCAGGAATAGACCCTAAGTGCTATTTCCTGACTCAAGTAAAGAAACTGACCTAGTCACCAGTTGACTAAGCCAGTGTCTTGCTATTCACTCAGCGCCGCTGTTAAAACCTTTTTCCTGAAGAAAAAGAAGTCTGCCCTAAAGAAAAATTTTAAATAGTTCCTAACCCCCCCTTGGAACTATACTTGTAACGTTATAAGGGACCAACAAGTGGTATCAGAGCTTAAAAGCTCACTGTAAAAGGTTTAACCACCTTGAGCTGATCCCCACTATGGGCGAAAACAGCACTCGGTTTCTCCCAGGAAACCAAACAACTCAGATCTTACCTGAGGGGCTATCCATTACTCGGCCTCCCCTATTCTTCGGGTCTAACTATATCTTCTGGAAGAATAGGATGAAAAATTTCATTCAGGCTACAAATATGAGTGCCTGGCTATCCATAGTCCAAGGCCCATTTGTACCTGTCGAAGTTGTGGCTGGCCAAACAGTTGTTAAAGCTGAGGCCAAATGGACAGAGGATGATCTCAAGAAGCTACAAAATCACGCTTCGGCTATAAACATGCTTCACTGTGCGCTCGATGCTGCAGAATATAATAAAATTTCAGGTTGTGAGTCGGCGCAAGATCTGGAAGAAGCTGGAGATCACCTACGAAGGAACCAATAAAGTAAAGGAGTCCAAGGTGAACCAGCAGATAAGACTGTACGAGCTGTTCGAAATGAACGATGATGAGGGAATATCTGACATGAATGCAAGGTTTACAAACATCATCAATGAGCTCAAGAGACTTGGGAAGATCTTCACTGAGGAAGAACAAGTCAAGAAGATTCTCAGGAGCCTTCCCAAAGACTGGCAAACAAAGAAGACCGATGTTGAGGAAGCTCAGGACTTAACCACCTACAAATATGATGAGCTCATCGGCTCGCTGCTGACCCATGAGATATCAATGAAAAACTTCGAGGTGAAGGAAAAGTCTGAAGACAAGAAGCAAAAAACTCTTGTCATGAAAGCTGACTCCACTGATGGGAGCTCAACAGATGATGAAGAGATGGCTATGTTCACAAGAAAGATGAAAAGGCTGTTCAGAAAGAATGACAAATATTCTAAGAAGCCCTACAGAAAGTTTGATAAGTATAAAGCTGAGTCCAGCGACAGCAAATACAAGAAGGACAACTCAAAGCCCATTACATGCTTTGAATATCATCAAACTGGCCATATCAAGTCAAGCTGCCCCACGCTGAGGAAAGAAAGGAAGAACGGCAAAAAGGCAATGGTGGCAACATGGAGCGACAGTGATGAGTCTTCATCATCAGAAGCTGATGCCACTGAGTCAACAAAGATCTGTTTTATGGCTGACGAACTTGCTGAGCCGTGCGTCTCTGAGCATGCTGACCCCTCCATTGCATCTGACGATGAGGAGCAATCAAATGAGGTAATATCGCTTCCCCAGCTCAGAAATGAAATGGTAAATGCCCTGAGTGACCTCTACACACTTGTCAAAAAGTGTAATAAGAAAGTTAGAGCACTCAGCAGGCATTGTGACGAGGTTGAAGAGGTCAAGCTGAGTGACCTCAGATTCCTTCTTCAGGACAACTCAACTTTGCATGATAACATGGAGATCATACATAAGTCTGTCTCTGAAGTCCAATCAGATTCTAAGAAACTGAGAAAGGACGTCACAACTATCCAGAACCAACTAAAGGTTCCAAACAAAAGAAATATTCCTCTGAATACTCAGTACCGAGGTACTGGTCAGCATAGATGGAATCCTCAGCGGAATGTCCAGTGTGACTTCTGTGGGAAGAAAGGACACACCACAAAGGTGTGCTGGCACGCTCAGCACTGGGGTGCTGACCAGTCAGTGAGAAATCCTAAACGGAAGGTCAGATGTGACTTCTGTGGAAAGAATGGCCATACTGTCCAAGTATGCCGCCATAAAATTAAATATGATGCTTTACCTGTTGAACCTAATAAGCAAGGACCCAAAAAGAATTGGGTACCTAAGAGTAACTAGTTACATTGCAGGTAAGCCTGAGATGTGCTGAGAAGTCAAAGATGTGGTATATTGACAGTGCATGCTCGAGGCATATGACTGGTGATGAAACTCAGTTCATCACATTTGAGCGTAAACGAGGAGGAAGCGTAAGTTTTGGAGACAACAAAAAGGGTAAGATAGTAGGGTCAGGAACCGTTGGAGGTAATTCTACTATTGAGTCAGTCTCCCTAGTCAGCGGACTCAAATATAACTTACTCAGCGTAGCTCAGCTATGTGATAATGGGAGAAAAGTTATATTTGATGACACTGGATGTAAAATATACGAGGGTAAAACTAATGAGTTAATTTTAACTACCCCTCGCATTGATAATGTCTTCATGCTGAACTTGGAGAAAAAGTTTTCAAAAACTGTATGCTTAGTTTCAAAGGAAGAAAATTCCTGGCTATGGCACAGGAGACTTGGTCATGTAAGCATGGACCTCCTAGCCAAATTAGCAAGAAAGCAATTGGTTAAGGGACTGCCAGAACTTAAATTTGAAAAAGATCAACTATGTCACGCTTGCCAAGCTGGAAAACAAACCAAACAATCTTTTCATAGTAAAAATATTGTCTCAACTAAGCGTCCGTTAGAATTACTACACTTGGATCTCTTCGGTCCAGTCCAGCCGGTGAGTCTGGATGGAAGAAGATTTTCCTTGGTCATTGTAGATGACTTCTCTCGGTACACTTGGGTCATCTTGCTGAGTAGCAAGGATGAGACCTTTGAGACATTTTCAAATTTGGTTAGAAAACTTGAAAATGATAAAGACCTAAAATTGGCTCACATCCGAAGTGATAATGGTGGAGAATTCAAAAACCAACAGTTTGTTGAATTCTATGAAGCCAGCGGCATTGACCATAATTTCTCTGCTCCTAGGACGCCTCAACAAAATGGGGTTGTTGAAAGGAAGAACAGAACCTTGGTTGAAATAGCCAGGACAATGCTGAGTGAGCATAGGCTTCCAAAGTACTTTTGGGGAGAAGCTGTTAACACAGCGTGCTATATTCTTAATAGGGCTCTTGTTAGACCTATACTAAAGAAAACCCCCTACGAACTTTGGAAAGGACGAAAGCCCAACATTGGATACTTTCGTGCCTTTGGCTGTAAATGTTTTATTTTAAACACCAAAGATAGCCTAGCTAAGTTTGACTCAAAAGCTGATGAAGCTATCTTTTTAGGCTACTCAACAAACAGCAAAGCATACAGAGTTTTCAATAAACGAACTCAAGTTTTAGAAGAGTCAGTACATGTTGAGTTCGACGAAACTAACCCTGCAGGTAGATACCAGCCGCTGACCGAGGATGATCCACACTCAGCATCCGCTGATCAAGATACAGCCGCCGAGTCATTCCCTCAAGGGCTGACCAAAGGTAAAAGTGAACCTAAGATTGTTTTCACTGACCAGTCTACTCCTGCAGAGATTGTTGAAACATAGACAGCACAAGACATAAATCTACCAAAGGAGATAAGAATACCAAGAGGACACTCAGAGAGTGCTATTCTTGATACCGCTGAGAATACCCTGATGACAAGAAACCAACTCAGGAGATACCTCAGCAACGTAGCCTTCGTCTCAGTTCATGAACCTAAGAACTTCGCTGATGCTGAGGAAGATGAATTCTGGATGAGCGCAATGCAAGAGGAACTTGACCAATTCAGAAGAAACGATGTATGGGAGCTAGTGCCACATCCAAGGAGTCAGAAGACCATTGGAATAAGATGGGTCTTCCGCAACAAGCTGGATGAGCAAGGAAACGTAGTCAGGAACAAAGCAAGGCTTGTAACCCAGGGTTACAGTCAGCAAGAAGGTATTGACTACGGTGAGACCTTTGCCCTAGTGGCAAGGCTAGAGGCTATTAGAATTTTATGCGCGTATGCAAGCTATATGAACTTTAAACTGTTTCAAATGGATGTTAAGAGTGCATTCCTTAATGGAGTTATAAACGAGGAAGTTTATGTTAATCAACCTCCAGGGTTTGAGGATCCTAAATTCCCAAACCACGTTTATAAACTCAAAAAGGCTCTGTACGGCCTCAAGCAAGCACCACGTGCTTGGTATGAGAGGCTGACCAGTTTCCTGCTGACTAGAAACTATGTCAGGGGCAAAGTTGATACAACCTTATTCATTAAGAGAAAGGGTAAAGATACCCTGCTGGCTCAAATATATATTGATGATATTATTTTCGGTGCTACTAATGAATCAATGTGCAAGGAATTTAGCAAGCAAATGCAAACTGAGTTTGAAATGTCAATGATGGGAGAACTCAACTTCTTCCTTGGACTTCAAATCAAACAAGGAAAAAATGGCATCTTCATCAGTCAAGCTAAATATGCCAAGGAGATATTGAAGAAATATGATCTTGAAAATTGCAAGCCAATATCCACTCCTATGGGCACTGACACTGTCCTCTGCACTGACGAGAATGGTAAGTCGGTAGACAGCAAATTGTATCGAGGTATGATAGGCTCTCTACTTTACTTAACAGCAAGTAGACCGGACATTCAGTTCTTAGTATGCTACTGTGCTAGATATCAATCTAACCCTAAGGAATCTCATTACATAGCTGTAAAAAGAATCCTTGGATATTTGCAAAGCTCAGTGAACGCAGGTTTATGGTATCCCAACACTCATGGTTTTACACTCATTGGATACATTGACGCTGACTATGGACGAGACAAGCTAGAACGGAAAAGCACCTCTGGAGGATATCACTTCTTAGGAAGCTGTCTTGTATCCTGGTTCAGCAAGAAGCAGGCGTCAGTAGCCTTGTCTACCACTAAAGCTGAGTACATTGCTGCTGGACACTGTGTTGCTCAAGTCCTATGGATTAAGCAACAGCTAGAAGACTATGGTGTTCAAACAAAGACAATTGAGGTCAAATGTGACAACAAAAGTGCAATTGATCTGTCCAAGAACCCAATTCAACACAGCAGGATGAAGCATGTCAGCATAAGACATCACTTCATTAGAGACCATGTACTCAAGGGTGAGATAAAGCTGACCTACGTCCCAACGGATGAGAAGCTTGCGGATATCTTCACAAAGCCACTGGCTCGTGAACAGTTCAGCATACTGAGAGAAGCCATTAGTATGTTTAATCCCCTTCAGTAAATTCCAGCTCTTAATATAGAATCATGCTGAGTGAATTAACATGCTGAATGATCCATTGTTTGCTGAGTGAATAAATGTATGCTGAGTGTTTAATGCTAAATGAATAAATATCACATACTGAGCAAACATTGACACCGAGTAGTTATCTCAAACAGAGAAATCATCCGTATGTATAAAACTGACCACTCAGAATATAAAACACTTAGTATTCTAAACGCTGAGTATAAGATCCGTTGCGTTTAATGCTAGAGCACGCGAATAGCCACCTAGGATGACGTATGCGCCGAATGTGTCATAAAAGCCAGGATTATTGTCGGTTCACAATCCCAAGGCAAAACTGACGCATGGATTCGATAAGATCCACTTTTCACCGCTATAAATAATGGGCAAATCCCCATTGTTATCTCTTTACACTTACCGAACTCTCTGGCAAAGCATTCTCTCTCTAAAAACTCTCAAAGCTTCCAAATCTTTTTCTGAAACTATGACTAAGGTTTCCGTTAACATCTCCGGTGCCGGTCACCCTAAGACCAGTTCCGATGAACCTTCCAGGCAAGCAACTTCGCCTGAAACTACAAAGGTCACTACGCCGAGCAAAGGCAAAGCTGGCCAAGCCACCTCCTCTAAGGGAAAACCGACCAAAATCAGAACCTATACCAAGGTATTCGACGATGTTAGAGAATGGAAGATTGACTTCTCTAGATGGGTCTCAGAAGCCTTCGTAGAAACTGAGCAACCCTTCTGCGAATGGATATCGAAGAATGGCTGGACCTAGCTGTTCTCCATTAGAGATCACACCTACCCTGACCTCGTAAGGGAGTTCTACCACAATCTCCGAGTTGCTGATGATAACCAGGACTATCTGGTAACTGTGGTAAAGGAAAAGACCATTTTTATAAACCCTACCTATCTTGCTAACTTGTTGAAGTTAAAAAATGAGGGAACAAAACTGAGGCGGTCCGGGGATCATGAAGGAACTAGGTACAATACCACCTTCTGCAAGCCCGCTGGCCACTCTGGAGAAATCTCCAGCACCTTAATGGGTCAGCACCAAAAGATGGCCCACTATCTGCTGACCTACTACATTTATCCCAAGATCAACTGCACCACCTCAGCAACGAATTTTGAGCAATTCTTCATATGGCATATGCTGACATACAAGCCGATCAACATGCCAGTATTCTTGATTGCTGGTTTCCAAAGGAGCACTGGAACTCTCAGGCTGGGCTCGCTCATCACCAGAATCCTCTTAGATCATCAAATTGATCTATCTGAGGAAACTAAGGCTAGAGGATCTGAGATAACCGCTGCTTCGTTGAGGGCTTTAAAGTTCAATCAGCCAATTAAGAAAGGCAAAAATTGTTGGAAATTAGGCTAAGGTATAGCAGCGGAAATATAAAATTTTTAACCTATTTCCATAAACCACAAGATCCGTTAACCGTTATTTCATATAAAGAGGGATAAGAAGAATTACCTCTTAGAAGTTCTATCTACCGTTGCAAACGAAGTGCCAATAACTTCAAAAGAGATAGAAAATGTCTACCAATCTGCCCCTATCCGAAACAGACCTTCCAGACCTCCGAACAACAATCCCTTCGGTGGAAACGTGGAAGAATATGTCTAGAAGCTCATGTCCAAATATCGCGACGATCCGACGGTTCAATCTCCGGGAATCCGTGAAATCGTGGACTGACCTGATGTAGGAGTAGTAAAACGAATTTCTCCCCTTTTGTTTGTTTTTCTTCTTCGAGTTCCCAAACACGAAATAAAACACGGGAAGATTAATTTAGTATCAACCGTTGAATAGCAACCAAAGTAGATTGTCTCTAACTAATTAACACAAGATCAAGGATAAAAGAAATAGATGAAAATCAATTGATCAAACGAAGCCATAGAGAAATCTCGTCCTCGAACTAGGGGTGTCGAATTTTCTCTCTCTTGGACTAGGTGAATTTCGAAAATCACAAGTAGGGTATGGCTTGCTTAGATTTCGAAAATCTCAAGGGAATGGGTATTTATAATCTCTTGTATCTAATCCCTAGTTAGATAGAATTAGATTACTGAATAGGAATTCCATTCGGAATAGAATTCCTAATTATTATCTCACTATATATCTAATATATTAAGGATAATAATAATAACCTTATTGGATAATAATAGGAGTATATTAATCTAATTAAAACTCATAACTTAATTATCTCTTAATTAATTTAATTCATATTCCTAATCTAATTAGGATTAACAAAATCAAATTAATTATTCATGTATATCACTACATGAATTTCGACCCCCTTATGTCCATGGGCCTTATTGGGCTCAATTGGGCTTCTATCAATTAATTAACATCTATCTCTCTTTTAGGTTCCAAGTCTTATGTGTGATCCATTAGGTTCTTATTGCTTCTAGCCGTATGCAACGTTATTAAATTAATTTTCAAAGAATTATATTTAATCTTTGCATAACGGAATGATGTACAGAGTATGTGATTAGCAAGTCCGTAATCATTCCCCCAGAGCTATAAGAAGACAGGTTGATTCTATCGTTAACCTTTCCGTATTAGTTACAGTATAATTCGATCCTTTATCAACTACATCCTTGAACTGAATCTTATGACTATGGGTGATGTCAAGTCACATATAGCGAGACGTTCGTTTTACTTGTACATGCCGAGTCAACTCAAAAAGATAGGTTAAGTGAAATCTGTATTTCTTACTCTTAAGCTATCACCTTGCAAGGATTTAGAGTCGAGTCTTCCACAAGCGATCCATGGATGTATCTCCCATTTATCGGGAGTGATAAATGCTCAATCCAATATATAACGACTCCGCAATTACTTCCTGTGATACCCAACGTCTACTGTTCACACCCCAGAGTCCATCTCTGTTAAGGATCGTGTTACACCAGAGTCAAAGCATCACATTCCGTAATCCAGAATACCAATTAATATTCCTTTGAGTCTGAGGATTAGTTATACCTATTAATACCAATGAGATGAACATGTGACAAGGATGAATCTACCCATCCTGTTATCTCAAATCGGATCCCCAATCCTAATGAACAACGTTTCATCGGATCTATGTAACTGTCCAGATATCTGTATATATGAAGCTTGTGAGATCAGCTTTCTGTCGGACAGAAGACATTGTTACATACAAGTCTCAACAGTGATATGTCAATCCCAAACATATCACTTGACTTGGGGTGGTTTTAAGTTTATCAGTTTACTATAAAGTTTTGTCTCACTTCATGCTTGTATGAACACTTTATAATCACTTTAAATAAACTTACGGATTTCCTTTTATCAGACTTTATTTAGTGCTTAAAAGGGATTGCCTTTATATAGTTATAAAACATATATCTCATTAAACAAATGATATAAAGAACAATTCATTTACATTAAGTTTGTATCCTAGAACAATTGTCTATAGGACACTAAACCCCAACATACTCCCACTTGGACTAAAGCCAATTGTTTCTAAAACTTATCCCAGTAGAAGTTAAATGACGATCATGTATTCTCTGGGTTAAAGGCTTTATCAACGGATCTACAACGTTGTCCTCTGTTGGTACTCTTTCTATTCTCATATCTCCTCTAGCCACAATCTCTCTAATGATGTGGTATCGCTTAAGGTAATGCTTGGATGCATTATGAGACCGTGGTTCCTTTGCTTGCGCAATGGCTCCATTGTTATCACAGTACAGTGTAATGGGATTGACAATGTCAGGCACCACACCTAGTTCTGTAATGAACTTTCTAATCCAAACCGCTTCCTTTGCTGCTTCCGCAGCTGCGATATACTCTGACTCGATCGTAGAGAAAGCTACGCTTCCCTGCTTGGAACTCTTCCAACTGACCGCGCCCCCATTCAAGATAAACAGGTATCCTGATTGGGATTTATAATCATTCTCATCTGTGAGATGACTTGCGTCTGAAAATCCTTCTATTTTCAGATCACCTTCTCCGTACACTAGGAACATATCTTTAGTTCTTCTCAAGTACTTAAGAATGTTCTTGACGGCAATCCAATGCTCGTCTCCCGGATTCCCTTGGTAACGACTCGTTACAGATAACGCGAACGCTACGTCAGGTCTAGTGCATAGCATAGCATACATAATCGAACCGATTGCGCTGGCGTACGGGAATACAGCCATGCGTCGTTTATCATCATCGGTTTTTAGGACATTGATGATTGTTTAACTTTACTCCATCATCGGTTTTAGCACCTTTTCAATGTATGTAGCCTGTGAAAGACCAAGCAGTCTTCTCGATCTATCTCTATAGATCTTTATACCAAGTATATAAGCTGCTTCACCAAGGTCTTTCATTGAGAAGTTACCAGATAACCATACTTTCACTGACTGTAAGAGAGCAACGTCATTTCCTATTAATAATATATCGTCCACATATAGTATGAGAAATGCTATAGAGCTCCCACTTGCTTTCTTGTAAATGCAAGCTTCTTCGCAATTTTGTTCAAAACCAAATTGTTTTATGGTTTCGTCAAAACGCTTATTCCAGCTTCTAGATGCTTGCTTGAGTCCATAAATGGATCTCTGAAGTTTGCAAACTTTATTTGCATCCTTCGATATGAAACCTTTAGGCTGCATCATATATACATCCTCAAGCAGGTTTCCGTTTAGGAAAGCTGTTTTCACATCCATTTGTCAAATCTCATAATCAAAATGAGCGGCAATTGCAAGCATGATTCTGATTGATTTGGACATAGCCACAGGAGAGAAAGTTTCGTCATAATCAATTCCTTGCTTCTGACGATATCTTTTCGCTACTAACCTAGCTTTGTAGGTGCTAACCTTTCCATCCATGTTTGTCTTCTTTTTGAAGATCCACCTGCACCCAATGGGTATTATCCCTTCGGGTGGATCAACCAAAGTCCACACTTGGTTAGTATACATGGAATCCATTTCAGAATCCATGGCCTCAAGCCATGCTTTAGAATCTGGACTAGTAAGAGCCTCTTCGTAGTTTTCGGGTTCCTCGTCTAACACGGGAACCTCATTATCATCTCCCACTAGAAAACCATATCTAACTGGGAGTTCACGAACTCTTTGTGATCTACGAATAGGTGGCACTGGAGTCTCATCTAATGGGACTCCTTCGGGTACCTCAACCGCCTCTGTTGTTTCAGTCGGTGTTTCTTCTTCTTGAACTTCGTCAAGTTCAATCATGCTTCCCTTTTGTGTTTCTTCGAGAAACTCTTTCTCTAAGAAGGTTGCGTGCTTGGATACGATTACTTTCTGATCATCTGGATGATAGAAGTAATATCCCATAGTTTCCTTAGGGTATCCAATGAAGAAACATTTATCAGATTTCGAATCTAGTTTGTCGGACGCAATGCGTTTGACAAAGGCTGAACAACCCCATACTCTCATAAATGAAAACACGGGTTTCCTACCAATGAACAATTCATATGGTGTGGAACTAGCGGATTTAGTTGGTACTCGATTTAGGGTGAAGAGGGCAGTTTCTAAGGCATAGCCCCAGAACGTCTTTGGAAGTAAGGCCATGCTCATCATGGATCGTACCATATCTAATAGGGTACGGTTTCTCCTTTCGGACACACCATTGTGTTGTGGTGTATAGGGAGGTGTCCATTGTGAGCATATCCCACATTCAGTTAGATAATTCAGAAAATCATCTGAAAGATATTCACCACCTCGATCAGATCGAAGCGTCTTTATTTTCTTTCCTAATTGATTTTCTACTTCATTCTTGAAGCATTTGAATTTCTCAAAAGCTTCTGACTAAGTAGATGTAACCATATCGGGTATGGTCATCTATGAAGCTTATGAAGAATCTGAATCCTCCTATTGCTTGGACTGACATAGGACCACATACATCTGAATGAATAAGTCCTAGAGTGTCTGATACACGCTCACCTTTATTGCTAAAGGGTGTCTTTGTCATTTTACCTTTTAAACATGATTCGCATGTTTCCAATGATTCGGGATCGATTGGATCTATAAGCCCATCTGAATGTAGCTTTAGCATGCGTCTCTTGTTTATATGGCCTAAACGACAATGCCACAAGTAAGTTGAATTATCTAGCTTATGTCTTTTGGTATCAATTGCAAAAGCAGGAATTTTGTTATCTAACACATAAATCCCATTTTGTGAAATTCCTGAAAAATAAAAGATCGAATCTTTATAAAAATTGCAACTCTTGTCTTTTATTGAAATATGAAAACCGTCGTCAACGAGACGGCTAATAGAAATAATATTTCTAGATATTCCTGGAATATCCTTAGGCTGCATCCGGTATCAAATACCAAAAGATTCAGACTGTGAAATTTCAATATAAAACATACCAGATGTTGAAGTCCCGCCATTTCCCTTCTTGAGGGAGGCTAGGTACTCCTTGCATTTTCTCTTCCAATGCCCGTCTTTACCACATAAGTGGCACTCTCCTTTGGGCTTCTTCACTTCCTTTCCCTTAGTTTTGTAGGGCACGGCTTTCTTACCTTTCTTGGGATAATTAGGATTAGGATAGCTCCCTTTCTTTTTCTTTGATCCCTCAATGACAAGAGCCAGTATGGCTTTGTCTTTCTTCATATTGGGCTCAACTGACTTGAGCATATTTGCAAGCTCTTCAAGAGAGGTTTGCAAGTCATTCATCTGATAGTTCATAATGAACTGTGAATAACTTTCTGGGAGGGATTGAAGAATTAAGTCTATACTTAATTCGTTATCCATCGCAAATCCAATACTAGAAAGTTTGGTAATGTAGCCAATCATCTTGACACAATGTGTCATGACAGATGTGCCCTCTTGCATCCTACTACGATATAACAACTTGGATATCTCGTAGCGTTCACACCTGGTTTGTTTCCCAAACAATTCCTTTAGGTGCATGATGATGGAATAGGCATCCATTTCCTCATGTTGCCTTTGTAATTCCGGTGTCATCGATGCAAGTATGATGCATCCGGCATGATCATCATCAGCCTTATGCTTCTGGTAAGCATCAATTTCCTCAATGGGAGCATCATCAGCAGGGAGAGGGGGTATCGATGTATCAAGTACATACCCTATTTTATCGAACTTCAAAACAATTTTGAGGTTACGAAACCAGTCGGTGAAGTTTGAACCATTCAATTTGTTATCGGTAAGAATGTTTTGCAGATTGGTTTTAGTCATGATTATAAGAGTGGGTTTAATTAAACCTGAGAGTGAGAAAGAGTAAACGTATGTCATTCATTTGCTTAAATCAATCTAAAATTATAGGCCTTTTAGTTTATTTTAGATTGCTCCCACTATTTTGCCAAATTAATAGCCCTCCATATTAATTCGAAGAATTTCACAAATCCTTTAGTGAGCTAGGATCCTAACTCCTGAGATTTCGCCTTGAGTTTACTCAACAAGCTAGTCTCATTCATTAGGTAGATTCATGTAATCAATCACATCTTTAATGTGATTCCTAGGTTATTGGGTTACTAACCACATTAGTAACTAATATGCTATTCATATTAATCCCAACCGTCTTGCCCATTAGTTTATGACAACATGAGTTTACTCATCCAATTATCATAATCTAATTTAAGTATTACCCCATATTCATGAAAAATGATTTTCGATAATTCAGGTGTTACCGAAAGGACCCCGATCTTGAGTTTACTCAACAACCCAAAGGCCCTCAGCACTGTCGGCTGAATTATAATATTAGGGAGGGGCAACCGATTTTAATAATTTGTTTATTTACTTAACTTTTTAATGAGGGATTTTATTTTAGGTCTCATAATCTAACTTAGTCTTGATTTGCTTTAGCATACATCAGACACATACATTCACATACATTGGCGTTATGGACATATCATCTAAATTATTCCGTCGAGCCAGAGACGGAATAAAAGGGCAAACCTAAGGAAATACTAACTATTACATATTTCTCTTTAGGTCCTCCATCTTCTCCATGGCGCCTTGAAATTACATATTAATTTCTATACTACTAAAGAAAACTTCAATTGAATTGAAGGGAATCAGATGAGAGGAGAAATTACAATAGATAGTAGAAAGGCAGGACTCGCAGGCCCTATTTTAAAAATACCAAAAGACTAAAGAGGGTCCAAATATGTTCATAACTCCAAACATGCATAGACTCAATTAAATAAATTTAATTGGTTGATTACATAACTATCTTATGTAATATTTATGTTAATCACATTAACATATCAAATTAACTTCCATCCAATTTTACTTCTAATAGTTTCGTATCTTTTATATTAATCTTTAGATTAATATAACTATACAAAACTTTAATTATGCACGTCCCAATTATTTTGATTTTAATTCATTTAACATTTTGATTTACAAATTGGTAAAACAAACTTTTAAACGAATTTTTCATTTGATAATCAAAACAGAAAATTATCAATTTCTGAAACATATATATTTAAATATAAAAACGATTTTAAATACATATATATCAGTTCTAAAACGGTTTTAAAACGATTTTCAGAAAATAGGAAAAACTACTATAGATTTCCGTTTTATCTTTAGAATTAATAAAACTGATTTTATCAATCTAACTATAAAACTAATAGATTTTGTTATAATGATTATCAACCAAAATAATTAGAAACATACGCATAATCTGTTTTAATTAACAATTAATTAAAACTTATTTATCTTTAGAATTAATTAATCAAAACAATTTGTTAATTAATCCTAACTATAAATATTTATTCAATCCTATTGAAAACTTCTAAATTTTCATATATGAAATAACGGATTTAACGATGGCTCTGATACCACTGTTGGAAATTAGGCTAAGGTATAGCAGCGGAAATATAAAAATTTTAACCTATTTCCATAAACCACAAGATCCGTTAACCGTTATTTTATATAAAGAGGGATAAGAAGAATTACCTCTTAGAAGTTCTATCTACCGTTGCAAACGAAGTGCCCACAACTTCAAAAGAGATAGAAACTGTCTACCAATCTGCCCCTATCCGAAACAGACCTTCCAGACCTCCGAACAACAATCCCTTCGGTGGAAACGTGGAAGAATATGTCTAGCAGCTCATGTCCAAATATTGCGACGATCCAACGGTTCAATCTCCGGGAATCCGCGAAATCGTGAACTGACCTGATGTAGGAGTAGTAAAACGAATTTCTCCCCTTTTGTTTGTTTTTCTTCTTCGAGTTCCCAAACACGAAATAAAACACGGGAAGATTAATTTAGTATCAACCGTTGAATAGCAACCAAAGTAGATTGCCTCTAACTAATCAACACAAGATCAAGGATAAAAGAAATAGATGAAAACAAATTGATCAAACGAAGCCGTAGAGAAATCTCGTCCTCGAACTAGGGGTGTCGAATTTTCTCTCTCTTGGACTAGGTGAATTTCGAAAATCACAAGTAGGGTATGGCTTGCTTGAATTTCGAAAATCTCAAGGGAAGGGGTATTTATAATCTCTTGTATCTAATCCCTAGTTAGATAGAATTAGGTTACTGAATAGGAATTCCATTCGGAATAGAATTCCTAATTATTATCTCACTATATATCTAATATATTAAGGATAATAATAATAACCTTATTGGATAATAATAGGAGTATATTAATCTAATTAAAACTCCTAACTTAATTATCTCTTAGTTAATTTAATTCATATTCCTAATCTAATTATGATTAACAAAATCAAATTAATTATTCATGTATATCACTACATGAATTTCGACCCCCTTATGTCCATGGGCCTTATTGGGCTCAATTGGGCTTCTATCAATTAATTAACATCTATCTCTCTTTTAGGTTCCAAGTCTTATGTGTGATCCATTAGGTTCTTATTGCTTCTAGCCATATGCAACGTTATTAAATTAATTTTCAAAGAATTATATTTAATCTTTGCATAACGGAATGATGTACAGAGTATGTGATTAGCAAGTCCGTAATCATTCCCCCAGAGCTATAAGAAGACAGGTTGATGCTGTCGTTAACCTTTCCGTATTAGTTACAGTATAATTCGATCCTTTATCAACTACATCCTTGAACTGAATCTTATGACTATGGGTGATGTCAAGTCACATATAGCGTGAGGTTCGTTTTACTTGTACAGGCCGAGTCAACTAAAAAAGATAGGTTAAGTGAAATCTGTATTTCTTACTCTTAAGCTATCACCTTGCAAGGATTTAGAGTCGAGTCTTCCACAAGCGATCCATGGATGTATCTCCCATTTATCGGGAGTGATAAATGCTCAATCCAATATATAACGACTCCGCAATTACTTCCTGTGATACCCAACGTCTACTGTTCACACCCCAGAGTCATCTCTGTTAAGGATCGTGTTACACCAGAGTCAAAGCATCACATTCCGTAATCCAGAATACCAATTAATATTCCTTTGAGTCTGAGGATTAGTTATACCTATTAATACCAATGAGATGAACATGTGACAAGGATGAATCTACCCATCCTGCAACAACATGAAGTCGTTGCTGTAACTTCTTTCATTAACCGCAGCAACTCAGTGTCGTTGCAGTAAATGGTCATATATATAGCAACGACAACTATATGTAGATATAAATGAAATAATTTATGGCAATAAACTTCTTGTTGCCAAATATATTGCCAGTTTTACAAATTTTTTAGCTTGCGAATTTTTTTTAAAGAGAGTGTGGAAACATTTACCGCAACAATCTTTGGCAACGACCAAAACATTCTCGTTACTAAAGTTATTTTTTAGCAACGCCTTTTTATTCTCGTTGCCAAAACGTGTTGCCAAAAAGCGATTTTCTTGTAGTGTGTTATCTCAAATCGGATCCCCAATCCTAATGAACAACGTTTCATCGGATCTATGTAACTGTCTAGATATCTGTATATATGAAGCTTGTGAGATCAGCTTTTTGTCGGACAGAAGACATTGTTACATACAAGTCTCAATAGTGATATGTCAATCCCAAACATATCACTTGACTTGGGGTGGTTTTAAGTTTATCAGTTTACTATAAAGTTTTGTCTCACTTCATGCTTGTATGAACACTTTATAATCACTTTAAATAAACTTACGGATTTCCTTTTATCAGACTTTATTTAGTGCTTAAAAGGGATTACCTTTATATAGTTATAAAACATATATCTCATTAAACAAATGATATAAAGAACAATTCATTTACATTAAGTTTGTATCCTAGAACAATTGTCTATAGGACACTAAACCCCAACAAAAATACTGATGAGGCTGATAAGGAGTCAACTGTCCCAAAGAAGGGCAAAAGGACAAAGGCTCCAGCTGACCGAAAGAGGAAAGCTGTTGGGACTCCTTCAAAGAAGGCTGAGCCTCAGGCCAAGAAGCCTAAGTCAGCTGCTGAAAAAGGTCAGGAGAGACCTAAGACAGCTGAGAAGAGAAGCAGGCAAGATGAGCCTGATACAGAGGAAAGACTGGGTGCTGAGCAATCTCTGAAGAAGGAAAAGTCTTCCGAGCTGACCCCAATTGATGCTATCCCCACTGACATCATCGTTGCTGGTGATTCTCACTACACTCAGTGTCAAGGAACTGAAGCTGAGCATCAAGAAGATGATGTGGAACTGGATGATCACTTCATCACTCAGGTGGAAGAAGAATTAGATAACTCAGATCAGGATGATAAGGAAGAAGAAGAAGAAGAAGAAGAAAGCGGTCAGGATGACGCTGAGGAGACAGCTAGTGAAGAGGAAACTGCTGACCCAACTAACACTGAGTTGGCTGCAGATAAAGAACAAGTACAAACTAATCAGCTTAATGCTGATCAAGAAGAGACTTCTCCTTCTCACTTAGGAGAATCTATCCAAGCTGATCCCACTCCTCCTCGAAGAAGAAGATTGATAAAGGCAAGTCAGCAAACAGTCATCGATCTCCCTGTTCCAAAACCGACCAAAGATCCCTCTTCTCTGAAGCTGAAGTTTTTCAGTAAGCAAACCCCTTCTTCTCAACAAGCTTCTCTTGAAAATCAAGCCTCTGTTTCTTCACCAAAGGAACAAGCCGACTTGAATGCTTCCGCAAACTCAACGAGCCAAATCGAGCAAGTTCTCGTCAATGCTGTTGCTCCAAGAACTGTGCTGACTCAAAATATTCCTGCCCCAGTCAGCACTGACAGCATTAGAATTACTACTTCACCAACCATCACTACTGCCGATCAATCAACTCTTCTAGAACATCAAGTGCAGATTGACACCACACTTCCAGTCACTGACCCTATCATTACTCTGACTCCTCTACAAACTGGTCATACTGAAGAAACTAGGCAACATGATGATGAATCTCTTAACTATCTCCATGCCACCGAGTCTGGTAGAAAACTCATCAACTCGGTGCAGTCATTAATTCAGGACATTCATCAATCTGCTCAACCTACTGCTGGGTCAAGTAACAATGCATCAACTCAGCTGTCCTAGGTCACTCAACTCTTAAATGAGGTTAAAGGACTGAAGGATCTGCTAAGTGATATGATCTCAATTCAATCACATCAGCCCAAGCAGGACTCAATCACTAAGCTAGCTGAGCTCCAACTAACAACTGTTCAACATCTTAACACTCTTCAAGGCCAAGTCCAGACCTTGTCAGCTGCGAATACTCAGTATGCCACTTCTGATGAAGTTAAGATGCTTTTTGCCCAGCTTCACACTGAGCAAATCAAGACCAACAATCAGTTGGCCTCTTACTCTCAATGCTCGGTGGAGCAAATAAGCGAAGCAGTTCGTCTGCTTAACTTAAATAAACAAGAGATGGACACTGACTAGATGAAGCAGAATGAGATTCTGGTCACTACCCAAAGGACCTTCACACATGTGCAACATAGTAATATCCAGCGCCAATACTATGACTCAGCTCTGCTGAAGACCTTTCATCAAGTCTTTGCTGCCCTGACAGAGTCAATTACTTGGGTAGGTAAGTCTCAAGCTTACATACTGAGCTTACTCAGCGCTGCTGAAATCGGCATTCCAAAAGAGCTCTTGAATGAAGGTGTCATTGTCTTTGACGGCATTAACGAAAGTGCCGACAAACTTAAGGAGCTGTCCGCCGTGCTAACCGCCGCTGTCTTAACCGACTCTTTTAGAATTCCTGCTCCTCCCGATGCTGACAAAACGGAGGAGAAAGAACAAGCTAGAACTCAGCACGAGGCTCCTAGAAGCAGTCAGTCTAAGCAAAAGAAAAAGAAGTAGAAATAGGCTAGCTCAGCTTGGTTTAACTTAGTCTCTAGTCTATATGTTCTTTTATGCTCATCTTTTGCTATGTATGCTGACTACTTCACTTAAATACAATACTTGCATCTTTTATCCTAACTTGAGTTATTTCATATGATGCTGAGTATTATGTTATTATGTATCTTCAATTACATCAACTATGTTTACTGTCTAAATACTTGTTGATTGTATCCCATGCTGATCAAATGTTTGACATTATCTTGTATGCTTACGAAACACTGTCTCATAAAAAATCATTGAACAAAATACTTACTCAGCGCTCTCTGAATGATAAACCTTCCGCTTAAAACTGAGTAAAATAGAATATGTTCCATGAGCTGACCTATATCTAAAAACTGACCTTAGACGTACTCGATTAAACCTTAGAATGTTTAGAGTTAAAACTAAGTCAGTAGCTCAACCATGACGGGGGAGTTTGCTAAGCAATAATATGTCAACTATCATGGGGGAGCTCAACATTGAGTTCCTCGCTGAATAGTTTTGCCAACATCAAAATGGGGGAGTTTGTTGAAACACCTTTCCACATAATTTTGATTTGACAAAATTGTTTAAGTGTAATTAAAAATATTCTAAACACACTAAGTTTAAATGCTTTGATTTATTCTACTAATGTGTTTGTTCAATGTTGAGTTAAATTGTTTATAAGACATAAAGATTAAAAGGCCCAAAGCCCAATATGGAAGTCAAAGCCCAAGTCAAACAGATCAAGGCAACTCGGCCCGCGTATGTCAAAACGCTGTCGTTATGTACAAAACACAGCTCAGCGGAAGAAGGATCTAGAAGACCTTCGTTGAACAACTTCGGGACGAAGCTGCTGAGTTGAATCGACAAAGAGTACAAGACAGCAGCTGAGCAAGAACAACTTCTAGACAAAGTGTTTCCACTTTGGGTAAAGTTCAGAAGACACAAAACGCTGTCTAGTTGACCTTACCATAAATGGAGAGACAATCTGCCGAGCTGACTAAAAGCTGCTTAACACTGACCGAGGACAGAAGATACTCAAATCTGATTGGCCGAGAGCTCTGAGCAAGACTGAGTGACAACGACAGGAAGCTGTTTCCCTCCAACGGTTATTTCGAAATTCGAAATGACCGATGTCTCAGACGTCTCTATAAATAAAGCCCTTCAGTTGCTTCATTCGACACAGAACTTGATCAAGCCATTACGCTGACCAAAATTCTACTCAAAGTTCTGCAAGAAAAAGCAAAGCAATCTTACACCAAATTTCATATCTTTCGTGTAAAAGTCTAGAGTGATTATTCAATCATCTAAGGTGTCTTAGCAATTGTTGTTTAGGACAAACACTTATCATTTCTAGAGATTAGAAAGGAGAGGCTGAGTACTCGGTTATAGTACTCAGCGAGAGATTAGGAGTGAGTAGAGGTATAGAGGAAGGTACTCTTGTTATACTCTGCTTCTAAGTTGTAAAAGGTTTGATGCTCTATCGTTAAAGAGCTCAGTAGAGAATTCGAAATCTCGGAACGTGTTCCGGGGACAGGACGTAGGCTTGGAGGCCGAACCTGGATAAATCTGCTGAGTAATATCTTTCTAACCTTAAACTCCTTAATATATATATTGCTTGCTTAAACAAAACTGACCAAGTAAAGAGGTCAAGCTGAGTTGTGCGCATTGAATATCTGAGCTCAGGAATAGACCCTAAGTGCTATTTCTTGACTCAAGTAAAGAAACTGACCTAGTCACCAGTTGACTAAGCCAGTGTCTTGCTATTCACTCAGCGCCGCTGTTAAAACCTTTTTCCTGAAGAAAAAGAAGTCTGCCCTAAAGAAAAATTTTAAATAGTTCCTAACCCCCCCCTTGGAACTATACTTGTAACGTTATAAGGGACCAATAGAAAGTACCGGGCTTTGTATATCCGAGACACAAATGCAGTAGGTCTTATCATGAAGCGCCAAGCCTGTTTTCCTAAGAATGCAGTGTTAAACTCCTGGAACCGTCTGAAATTTAAACCTCCCCATTCCTTTCGGTCACATAAATACTTCCAAGCTTTCCATTTTACTCCCCGGCCCCACCAGTAGCTATTCAGAAGTACTTCCATTTTTTCACAAACCGCTTTGGGGAGAGAAAAAACCTGCATAGCGTATGAGTGTGAATAAATAGTTTTTTTTTTTTGGTAAGAAGGGAAGAAAAAAAAACAAACAAACAAAAACCTAACCCGGGATCAGTCTAGGAAGACTGACCCCAATCCTATCCTCAAGAAGAGAAGGTAACAGAAAAGAAGGAGGAACGGAAAGGGTAGAAACACCTAACATCCCCCCATGCCCAGCAGCTGCCAAGCGATCCGCCACGCGGTTTTGCTCCCTATAAATATGGGAGAAGGTAAGAGAATCGAAGGCAGGACGAAGCCTCAAGATAGCTTTAATGAGATTCTGACTCTTAAGACAAACAGCCTGTCTATCCGAAATCCTGTTGATAGCCTCCAAATTGTCAGACTCCACCGAAAGTCTTTTAACACCCATGCGAATGGCGAGTTTAATGCCAGACAAGATCCCCCAGAGCTCTGCAGTAAAGGAGGAGCCCGTACCTAAGTTATGGGTAAACCCAGCCAGCCAGGCGCCACCAGCATCCCGAAGAACTCCACCAGCAGCAATTCTGCCATTACTAAGGCAGAAGCCATCCGTATTCAACTTGACAACCCCTTCCCTGGGCTTCCTCCAACCAACTAACTGGACCTCTTTAACCGGGGAGGGGTGAACCAGGGGCTCTCCTTCAAAACTCTTTGTAATAACAGAGAGTTTTTTCGAGAAGTAAAACCGGAGGTCAGGAATAAAGACAGTCTTCTCAGCAAATAACTCTTCATTCCTCCATTTCCACATTTGGTGACAAATAATAGCGAAGAGAATAGCCCCGTGCTCCATACTGGCCAACAAATTCTCATTAACGCCTTCAGAGAACCAGTCAATATCAGAGAACCCCATAAAGGAAGGAAGGATGTGGTGAGGAAGGACCCCTTCCCAAACCTTTCTACTATTCGGGCAATCCCTCAAAGCATGGCACAAGGTTTCCACATGGCCGCTGCATCTGCTACAGGCACCAGATACAGCCAAGTGCCTTCTGTGTCTATCTGCATTCGTGAGGAGCCTGTCTTTGACTCCCAGCCATAGGAAACTCCTAATGCGGTAGGGGACTTTGAGGGCCCAAATGGACTTCCAAATTTCCAAAGGAGGATCAGCCCTATTAGGGGTAAAAGCTTCATAGGCCGATTTGCAAGAATAAGAACCATTATTAGTCAAGGCCCAGCAGTGTCTGTCCTTATCCTCCTCCTGATTACTAATCTTCACACCTCTAATATTAAGGAGGTTCTCCAGGCTAAGAAAGGAGTCGAACTTAAACCAGATCCAGTCTCCCTCCGAGTCCACCACATCAGCAATTCTCCAGGAGAGGAGATCATTCGGCGGAGGGGCGATGCACACCTCAATCAACGGTTTGTCACCAATCCAGGTGTCATACCAGAAACTAATGGATCTCCCATTACCCACCTCCAAGCCAATCCCCGTACAGAACTCAGCAAAAACAGCACTAAGCCCTTTCTAGAGGAAGGAACAGCTGACAACCCTCTCCTTCGGGCCACCAAAGATTCTATCTTTCCTATACTTGCCGCACAGAAGACGAACCCAAAGGGAGGAGGGGGATTGCCACATTCTCCAAAGAAGCTTCATTAACAGGACTTTATTATTGTCCTTAGCTTGCCTTATACCAAGACCCCCCCTGCTCTTAGGCTGGCAGGCTTCCTTCCAAGGGACCAGGTGAATCTTCCTCCCATCCCCAGACTCTCCCCACAGAAAACGCCGATTAATTTTATCAAGGTCCTTGAGGACCGGCTCAGGGAGCTTACAGGCTTGCATGATGTGATTTGGAGCAGCGCAGTTGATAGACTGGATTAAAGTAAGGCGACCTGCAAGGGAAAGAGAATTAGCTTTCCAGCTAGCACACAAACCGTTAGATTTGTCCAAAATGTCTTTAAAAGAGGCTTTGGACACCCTGTCACTATGAAGAGGGACCCCAAGGTATTTCCCAAACGATTGAGTCAGGGGAATGCCAGACATCTCACTCAGTCTTCTACACAAGCTATTATCCATATTCTTGGAACAAAGCATACGGGATTTATGGATGTTAATCTTCTGGCCAGAAGCCTCATAAAAGCAGTCGAGGATATCCATCACAGCCTTAATTTGTTCCTCATTACCCTCCACAAAAAGCATGACATCATCAGCAAAGAGTAAATGGGTAACAGGGGGGCAATGTCTGTTGATGGAAACAGGGTGGAGAGTCCCTTTGCTCACCGCCTCTTGGATCAGGTGAGACAATCTTTCCATGGCAATAACAAAAAGGAAGGGGCTCATAGGATCCCCTTGACGAATACCCCTGGATGGAGAGAACTCATCCGACATATCCCCATTGATCATAACCTGGAAAACAGGAGAGGAGATACACTTTCCAATCAAATTCCTCCAGTTCTCCGGGATACCAGCTTTGGCTAAACTATCCAGAAGAAAGCTCCAGTTCAACCTATCATAGGCTTTCTCCAGATCCAGCTTGAGAGCCACGATCCCTTTCTTGCCTTTCTTAATCTTCATAGAATGGACAACCTCCTGGGCAATAACAACGTTATCCATCAATTGTCTTCCAGGAACAAAGCTCCCTTGATTTTGGCTGATAATATCCGGAAGGATCTTCCGGATTCTATTAGCCACAATCTTAGTAATAGCTTTATACAAGACATTACAAAGACTGATGGGTCTCATCTGGAGAAAGGAAGAAGGCTTGGCAACCTTAGGAATCAAGACAAGGAGGGTTTTATTAACCAAACTGATATCGTTCGAACCACCAAAGACACCTAACACAAAGCTGTATATACCCTCTTTAACAGTGTCCCAGTGTTTATGATAGAAACTAGCGGGGATACCATCAATACCAGGAGCCTTAGTGGAACCGATGCTGGAGAAGGCCAGATCAATCTCTTTAAGCTCAATGGGATGGAAAGCATTATTAATAGCATCCTCCCCCAAACGAGGAAAGGAAATGTCAGAGTGGGCACTCTCCAGGTCCACAGCTTCCTCTCTGAACAGGTCCTTGTAGAAATCAAGGGCAAGGCGCCGAATGTCCTCCTCCTCAAAAATCCACTCACCACTGGCGTCTTTAATAGCCTCGATCCTATTTCGCTGTCTCCTAATGATCGTTGAGAGGTGGAAAAACCTGGTATTCCGGTCCCCGTCTTGAATCCAAGCCTTCCTAGATTTCTGGAACCACAGAAGCTCTTCCTGTCTAAGCACAGCTTCCAACTCGTTCTGAAGAGCTCTTAGGTGACCATTCAGGCTATGATCAAAACGAACCTCCAAGCAACGCTGAACACCTTCCATTCTCCTCAAGAGTTTGTTCTTCCTCCTGATAATATGACCAAAAGTATTTTTATTCCAAACAGCCACATTCCTCCTGAATTCCTCAGTAGCGAGGAGAACATCAGAGTGGGGATGCCAATTGCTTTTAACGAAATCCTTAAACTCGGGTGAGACTCCCAAGCCACCAGATACCTAAAAGGTCTATTACCTTTCAGCCGATTTCCTTTGACCAAATTAATGAGGATAGGGCAATGGTCTGAGTGACGGAAAGGGAGATTAAGTACCTTGACCTCAGAAAACCTATAAATCGCTGCAACATTAGCGTACACCTTATCCAACCTAACAAACACACTATTCCTTTTCCAGGTAAATTTGTGGCCAGCAGCACCCAGGTCCGAAAGCCCGCACATATCCATACTTTGCTTATGATTAAGACACCGGTTCACATAATGATTACCCCCTCCTCTCTGATCACTCAAGAGGGCAATGTCATTAAAATCCCCGGCAACCAACCACGCCTCCACCATGTTAGAGCTAAAAGAATGAAGGATCTCCCACAGCCTTCTTCGGTTAGTCGAAACAGGATCAGCATAGACGAAGGTAATAAAGAAGGGTTTATTACCCGGGTAACACACCTTACTATGGATGAATTGACTGTCCATAGTAACAATATCAATATTGACTTGACCTGGCTTCCAAAAGAGCCAAATCCCCCCTGCCCGGCCAGTAGCCTCCGACCTGACGCAATTCCAATTCTTAAACTTTCTAACCACCTCATCTGCTTTGGCTCCACTAACCTTGGTCTCAAGAAGGACAAAGCAGGAAGGGTTAAACTGTTTAATGAGATCATTGACATGAATGCGGGTAGCCTTGCTCGCCGCACCTCTAACATTCCAAACGAAGAAGTCCATCAGAGGGGGAGACTACAGACGCAGGCCCAAACCCTAGATCAGGTATTTGTTTGGGGCTCCGGAGAGCCTAGAGGCGGTCCCAGAAGGACCCCTTTTATCCAAAGAATTCAAACCATGAAGGTTCTTTTTAGGTTTCCCTTTGGGATTCTTCATGTTTAACTTACTCACTGCTATAGTCTTACCAATAGGAGCATCAATAGGAGGATGTAGAGTACTCGCCTCCCTACTCAAACCCTTCCCAGCTGACAGGATAGACTGGGGAATCTCTTTGCCTTTAGCAGAAGCATTAGAGACAAAGAGAGGATTAATAGAATTACCCAGACTAGAGGCATGCTCTACCGACTCTAGACCAGGCATGCTTAAATCAATCTGCTTATCAGAAGGATCCGAGTCTTGATCTTCCTCCATAGACAAAACACCGAACCTTGACCCGGAACCCGAAGCTGAGTCCACTCCAGTCTCAATCCCCTTCTTAATATCCGGGGGTCTGACCTTGATCTCAGGAGCAATCTGGAGAGTAGTCATCTTCGTACTGATATCTGGTGAATGATTAGCATTAACATTAGCCCGTGGCTTCCTTCTCACTGGCCTCTTGGCAAGCATCCATGGGCCAAAGCTCCTTACTTCCCCTTGACTCTTCTCAGCTTCGCCTATGATAGGTTGCACCAACTCCTCCACGTCCTTCCTCCTCTTAGGACAACCCTCAAGGGTATGGCCAAACATACCACATTCATAGCAGATGTTGTGTATACCTTCATATTCAATATGATAGACCTTGTTTTGAGTACAGAACTGAGAAAGAAGAGGCTTAGCGAGATCAATATCGATACAGACCCTGGCAAACTTGCCTCTCACTGCCCCAATGGTAGTCTTATCAACATGGTGGACTTTCCCAACAAGGCTACCAATCTTGTTCAGGAACCTATCACTGTAGTATTCAAGAGGTAGGCCCGGGAACCTAACCCAAGTAAGGATCCTGTTAACAGAGCAATCATGGGGATCAAAATTTGGGACCCAAGGTCTCAGAGCCAACACATGATTGGAGATAATATACGGACCACCATTCACAACAGCATTGAAATCCTCAGCCCTTGTGAATTTAATGACATAATAGTCATTTTCAAGGTCTGTGATAGTAACCTTTCCTTTCTTTGCCCATTGAGCCTGGATCCTCTGGGCAAAATAATTGAAACTGATCCTTTTCCCCAACACAATGACGATTAACGCCAATTTCCACTTCGATCTCATGACCCACTTGTCATCTGAGGACAGCCGGATCCTAGGACACAGCGGGTTATCAGGCTCTCCATCCTCAGAATCGGAATCAGAGAGAAAATCCCCGGAATCATTCTCAAAAGCATCCACCTCCATCATGGGATCCTCCTCTGACACCCCTAGCAACTTATCCCTCCAGGAGGGGCCTCCCAAATCCACGGAAACTTCCGCTTGAGCGGCTTGCGTAGTCTGTGCGGCCTGCGCGGCCAACGAAAGTCGCACGGTATGCTCATCCTGCTGGGGAGAGACGGCCGGTACTCCCTGTGGCCCAAGCACCGGAAGCGGCCCTCTAACTCCGGAATCATACGCGCGTCCCTCCGCGAAAAACGAGTCCAAGGCCGCGGCCGCGGCACCAACACCTTCCAGCCGCCGATCGGCCGCCGCATCCCTAGAAGCCCCCAACGGCACCGACGCACCCCTAGCACCCCCCGTCGAAACCGCCGAATCTGCCTCCCCACCATCCACCCACTCCGATCTACTCCTATCCCTCGACCGATCCCTCCGAATCCCGCTGCTCCGCCTCCTCCCCCGAGGAGATCCCTCGGATCTCCCATCATCCGCCGCCGCCCACGCCTCATCGATCCCGGAGCCATTGCCCCGCCCGCGCCCCGCCACCACCAGATCCGACACAGGCCAACCGCCTGCCTTCACTAACCCATCCCCCTTAACCTTCACGATCGCCTTGGTCATCGCCGAGAGAGAGAGAGAGAGAGATTTACTTTTCTTAAATTCTACTATTAGTTATAGTTAATTTAGTTATAACTAATTGAGAGAGAGAGAGAGAGAGAGAGAAAATTGAGTTATAAAATTGATCCTGTGTTTTAGAGAGAGAAGAGAGATCTGAAAGAGAGGAGATCTGTGTTTTAGGTGAGGGTTTAATTGTTTTATCATACTTTTCAAATTATTTATTAGTGCCTAAATGATTTTTTTATTATTTTTTCTAATATCACCATGTATTACGTAATTATTATTATTTTTTATAATCGATCATAATAAATAGTTAATAGCTAATGTTTGGAGAGGGTCTAAATTCTAATCAGTCCTCATGACTCATGTCTACTACTTTTGTAGTAACCCCATTTTATTTTGTAAAAAACATTAGCCTAAATGCCATTTTCTTATTGTGTATAGATTAAGGCCTTGTTTGATAATTCACTTAATGACTTAAATTAAAATATTAAACACTTATTTAATTTAAGTGCGTTTGATAATAATTATTTATCTACCACTTAAATTAGTAAATTAATTTAAAAATCACTTGTTTTGATAAGTAAGAATATTTAACTTAACATTTTAAGTTAAACATTATCAACTAATATTTTTGTAACAATTATATCATTTAACATTTTCAGCACTTATAATATTGAGCACTTAAAATTCAGTACTTATTTTTTCATCACTTAATTTTCAGTTTTATCAAACAACACCTAAGTTGGATTATTCCGTTCTTTTTATTAAAAATTACGTTCATTGAATTTTGTTGAATCAATTAATTAAATTTTTATTATTTATAATCATATTTTAATTTAATTTATTTTTTAATTGGACGGGTTGGGCTAGGCTGGGCTTGAGAATTGGTTTTTGTAGCTTGACCCAGTCCAGCCCAAGCCCGGTGTGAATATAATGTGGATTTGGTTGGGCTTGGACAAGGTAATTAAGTGTTAAACAGGCCCGACCAAACCCATGAACAGGTCTATAAATTAGTTCTCTATAATTAATTAAATATTTCCTTATTTTTAATATGTTATTTAACTCTTTTTAACTAATTAACAATTTTTCTTTTAAAAAAAAAACTAGTTAACAATTTAATTATACTAAACCAAATTTAAATATGTATAAATGTGTATTACATAATAAAAGATTTTTATTAAAATTCTAAGGTTTTACATGGAATTCATCTCATTCTCATGTAATAAAAAAAACCTTTTATTAATCAAAATTCGAAATTCCTCTTTGGAGAGAAATTATGGTCCATATCCAACTTTATTTTAGGGGTTTCAATTCCTATATGTTTGAGCTTCTGATTTTTCTTTATTGATTTAGGGTCAAAACCAATACTAATTCTTCCTCCCGGCCACTCTCTACATCATTTGGTATAAGAGTTGCACGGTATTCTTAGACATGTGGATTGATGTAAAAGGAGGGTAACGATGTGATTGAAGAGATAAATATTGGAAAAGTAGCTTATGGAAAGTGAGATAGAGTTGAGAAGAAGAAGGAGAAAAATGAGCTTCAAATTAGGAGTATGGTGTTCTTGAATTATGTAATGAGTGTGAATAGTGCTAAAGGTGAATGAAGGGAATGTAAAGACAATCCGAGAATGATAGAATTATGCTTGTGTTAGAAGGATATAGAAGTCTGGAGTTGGTCTATTCAAAGCAATATGGGGGGAGAGGGGTCAAAAAGTATTTATAGGAAAATTAATATGGTAAATAATTATATGGTCCTTGTATTTTTAATTAACTCACTAGTAGGTTCATTATATTATTATTATTATGAGATCCTTAGGTTTTATCTTAACTCAACTATTTAGTTCCTCTATTTATTTTTATTATAAAAGTACAAAATTATCCCTAATTATACAAATAAAATAACTCATCTCCTAGTTTTCAAATTTAATGAAAATAGTTTTTAATGAAGTCCGTGTAGTATATATACACCGAAATTCTTATACTTGTGTATATTAATTATAAAAACAAAATTATATTTCTTATTCTATGAAAAAAAATCACTTTTATAATTTTATATTGTTCTACTCCAATTGTAATAATTTTTACAATATTGATCATTAACTTTTTTAATGAATAAGTTCTACACTACTAAATTAAAGTTTATAATTATATAAAAATTAATAAAACAATTAACTAATATTTGAGAGGTTATTATTATGAAAGAAAAAAACATAAAATAGAAAAAATGGATACTTTATTATTAAAACACGTAGTAAAGGGTAATTTTGATATTTTAGATTTTATTTAGTCTAACTGGACAATTCATTCAAATATAAGAACTAAAGACTAAGAGACTATATAATCATTTTTAAAAATATAAGAACTAATTAATATATTACGTAAAAATATATAAATTTTATAATTATTTACTCAAATTAATATAGGGATTTCAAAGAGTGTTCATGTGATTATTTACGTAAAAATGCAGGTAATGGTAGTTTTCAGTAGGGGTGCACGTGGTCGGTTAATCAGTTCATTAAGGTTAATTCGGTCGGTTAACCATTTAATCGGTTTTTTAAAAACACTAACCATATACTAGTCCATTAAATTCGATTAACCACTAATCGGTTAACCAATTATTTCGGTCGGTTAACCTTTTATTTCGGTTTCTAACCATTAGTAAATAAAAATAAAAATAAAAAAAATTCTAATTTTTATTGTGATGAGTTCACGGTTTTATATGATGGTTCATGTTAGCCGACCCCGAATCATTTCGGGACTAAGACTTTGTTGTTGTTGTTGTTGTTGTATGGAGACAGCGGGTCAATTGAGAGTTGAAGAGATTAACTGTGGAGAGAGAGATGTACGTGCATTATGATCTCTCAGTTTTGATTCTGTTAAATGGTTGAGTCCATATATCAAATCTCCATACAATTAAATGAATAAAAAATAAATAAAATACCCCTAATAAAACGTCTGGCTATAAAGTTTTGAAAAACAAGTACTAAAATTTTATCATTCTTTCCACATCCAAAAACATAAAAGAAAAAAAAAGAGCCTCATAAACTGAAATTAGAGAGATAGTAACAAATTAACTGAGAGTTATTTACATATTTTCATCACATTTGATGTTAATATTTGATAGAAGGACTAAATCATTAAAAGTGAAAAAATTTAGAGACCTTATAATTAAATAGTGGATGAAGAGAACATCCCACTTAGTGACTTATCGGAGTGGCGGTAATGCGAGCCAATTTGACTTCTTCTTAGTAAGGAGTGCTTGGAGAAAGAGTTATATTGATTGTAAGGTGATCCCTAGTGAGAGTACGACAACCCAACAAAGAGTAGTGGTGCTTGATTTTCGAAGTAGGAAATGTATAAGAAAACAAACACCACAAGTAGAGACTAAGATTAAGTGGTGGAAATTGCAAGGGGAGAATCAACAAAAATTTGTGGATGAGATGACCAAAAAAAGATGTTTGGACTTGTAATATGGATTTAGATATAGATTCGATATGGACTAAGATGGAGCATAGTATAAGGGAAGTAGAGAAGGAAGTTCTAGGGGAATCTAAAGGTAGCATGCCACCGGGTAAGGACACATCTTGGTGGACAGAAGAAGTACGACAAACAGTAAAAAGTAAGCGAGAATCCTATAAAATATTGGGAAAATGTAGGAGTGACGAGAACTACGAAAAATACAAAGAGGCTAAAAGGGGAAGTAAAGAAGGTCATACGAGATGCTAGAGCAAAGGTGAATCAGGATCTGTATACAAGATTGGATACGAAAGAAGGGAAAAGAGACATATATAGAATTGCTCGGATGAGAAATAGGAAGACGAGAGATCTCAGAAAAGTTAAATGTGTGAAGGATGTGGACCAGAAAGTCCTAGTTGGAGATAAGGATATCAAGGAACGATGGAGGTCCTATTTTGATGACTTATTTAATGGAGATCGCAGACAAGATGTTGGAGATATAAGTATCCATCACGATATGATAAATCATGAATGCCTGCGGAGAATTCAAAAGGGTGAAGTCAAAATGGCATTAAGTAAGATGAAGTTGAAGAAAGCAGTAGGACCTGATGGCATCTCTATTGAGATTTGGAGATGTTTGGGAGAAAGAGGAATTGAATGGTTGACGACGTTCTTCAACAAAATTTGGAGAAACAATAAGATGCCATCAGAATGGAGGAAAAGTATCTTAATCCCTTTGTATAAGAACAAAGGCGATGTCCAAGATTGTGCCAACTATCGGAGAATCAAATTAATGAGTCACACTATGAAACTTTGGGAGCGAGTGATCGAACAAAGGCTAAGGAGGACGGTGAAGATCTCGGAAAACCAGTTTGGCTTTATGCCGGGAAGATCAACTATGGAAGCCATCCATCTAATGAGACAATTAATGGAGCACTATCGAAATAAGAAGAAAGACTTGCATATGGTTTTCATTGACTTGGAGAAAACATATGATAAGGTACCAAGGGAAGTACTTTGGTGGGCCTTGATAAGGAAAGGCATTTCGCGGAAATATATTGACATCATAAAGGACATGTATGAGGGAGCATGCACGAGTGTACGTACTAGTGTTGGGAAGACTGAAGAGTTTCCTATTACGATTGGAGTGCATCAAGGTTCCGCACTAAGCCCATTTCTTTTTGCCATCGTTATGGATGAACTAACAAGTTCACTTCAAGATAGTATACCATGGTGCTTGTTGTTTGTAGATGATATTGTGTTGGTTGATGAGACGAAAGAAGGAGTGGAGAGGAAGTTGGAACTATGGAGACAAACTCTAGAATCTAGAGGCTTTAAGTTGAGCCGAAGTAAGACAGAATATTTGGAGTGTAAGTTTAGCGGCCATATGAGTAGGGAGGCAGGGTCGATCACCCTAGATGGGAGAGTTGTTCAGGCCTCGGATTGCTTCCGGTATTTAGGATCTATTATCCAAACGGATGGAGAAGTAGATGGAGATGTTGCTCATAGGATTAAAGCTGGTTGGTCGAAGTGGAAGAGTGCTACGGGTTTCCTTTGTGACCCCGGCATGCCTAATAGATTGAAGGAAAAATTCTACCAGACGGCAATTAGACCAGCATTGTTATATGGTACGGAGTGTTGGGCAGTGAAACACTGCCACATCCATAAAATGTCGGTGGCAGAGATGCGTATGTTAAGATGGATGTGTGGTCATACGAGAAAGGATCGGGTGAGTAATGAAATAATTAGGACAAAATTAGGGGCAAATCTATTGAGAATAAAATGAGAGAAAACCGACTAAGGTGGTTTGGCCATGTGAAACGTAGAGCGCTTAATGCGCCGGTTAGGAGAACCGAAGAGTGGCAAAGGGATATAGTGGTGAGGGGTAGGGGAAGACCTAAGCAAACTTGGAGGATGGTGATCGAGAGTGATATGAGTTTACTGGGAATTGAGGAAAATATGGTAGTGGATAGGACGGAGTGGAGGGAGCGAATTTATGTCGCTGACACGACTTGATTTCACGTCCCTAGGTCGGTGATGACCCCAGGGCCTTTCTAGACACAAAGAGAATGTTTGGGCGTTCAATGCCCAACCTTTGCCTTTCTCTTCTTTATTCCTGTTTTGGACACACTCTTCATTCTTACAATTACCATTTCGACCCCTTTTGTCCATTTAATTAGATTTCTTCATTTTCTTATTTCTTTTATGTTCTTATTTCATATTTTCTTCTTATCCTTTTATTTTATTTCTTTAATTAAATTACAAATATGACATTAGTTTTCATTAGTTTTATCAGGAAAAACAACTTTCGGCTCCAATCTTGCCCACTAACAGAGCATGTTTTCCATCTCTGGTTACGCCTGTCTGCTGAAACTCAATCGACTTCTCTCCATAAACCTCACCAAATCCTTCTCCATTCTAAACCCATATTTACCTAAAGCCTCTCAATTCCAAAATTACTTTGTACATGAGAAATGGCCAAGTCCAGAAAACACAGAACCTGTTCGACGAAATGCCTCAGAAAAATACAGTCACCTGGAATGCCATGATCCGTGGTTATTTTCAGAATGAACAATCTCAAGAAGCGCTTAGTTTGTTTAGTTTAATGCCTGAGCGTGATCTTTATACATATAATATACTGAAGCAATGAGTGTGGTGATATAAATACTGCTCTGGCGGTTTTTGATGGGATGTCGTTTCGAGATGTTGTTACATGGAATTCAATTATTGCCGGTTATTTTCAAGCTGGATTTGTTGATGAAGCAATGAGTATATTCAATAGTATGCCATTAGAAATGAGGGATGTGGTTTCTTGGAACAATGTTTTGTTGGAATTGGTAAGAAATGGAAATGTTAAAGCAGCTCATGGATTGCTTGAGAAACTCCCATATGGAAATGTTGTATCTTCCACAAATCTACTCGTTGGGTATTTCGGAACTGGTGAAGTTAGTACTGCCATTAAACTTTTTAAATTGCTACCTGATGATCCTGATACAACTGTTTGGAATGTGATGATATGTGGTTTAGGAGAAAATGGTCAGGGTGAGGAAGGTCTTAAATTTTTTCAGTGTGGTGATATAAATAGTGCTGTGGCTGTTTTTGATGGGATGTTGGTTCGAGATGTTGTTACATGGAGTTCAATTGTTGATGAAGCAATGAGTATATTCAATTGTTGTTTCTTGGAACTGTGTTGGTTGGAATTGATAAGAAATGGAAATGTTAAAGCAGCTCATGGATTGGATTGCTTAAGAAACTTGGATGCATTTTGAAAAGAATTTTGTTAAGATATGCAAATGAATGATACATGATTGGAATTTTGGTTTCAAATTTCTGTTATACATCTTCTTATTCACCTTTTCTACAAAAGTAAATGGGATTGTTATACACCCTAAATCTAACAGCACTTGATTTACTAGCAGTAACACTTCGTCGTTTCGTCGTCATCGTGTTGTGCTTGCTTAAGCACGGTGAATTTTGATCACCAACAGCATTACAATGTGTCTGTCTACTTTGTAGCACATTGTGATTCTTCAAAGCTGAGGGCTGCAAAGCCTTAACTCTGTTTCTGGTTCTGTTTGCAGCAACTTTGTCTAAGCACAAACAAAAAGTCAAGAACAAGTACAGAGGAAGTAAAAAGCAGCATGAGTATTCATTCACTGGATAACTAATCAAAAGATGGAAAGTACCGTACCAGGACTAGATAAGACAGCATGAGGCCGTGGGACTGAACTGGCTTCAATATTCAATCTATCAAAATTGCTTTTCTTGTCAGATCCTGTGAAGAGAAAAGCAGAACATAAGATTTCTCAGAAATTGATATGATAAAGAGCGCATGTTAGAAGAGTAAAAGTTAACCTTCAGGAGGAGATTCTGAGGCAAAACAATGTTAGGCACATAAGACTTTGTAACTCTTGCAATCCAAAGGGGAGAAATAACAGGATACTCCTTCACTATATATCATAAATGTCAGTTAGGAAGCAGAATATAAATCTAAGAAGGCAATTGCCCAAGCACAAAGAAAACAAATTTGGGACTGAACCGGCTCGAATATTTGGTCTATCCTCCAAATATTCATTGAATAAACTACTCAAAAGATGGAAAGTACCAGGACTAGATAAGACAGCACGAGGCCGTGCGACTGAACTGGCTCGAATATTTGGTCTATCCTCCACATCGGAATTGCTTTTCTTATCAGATACTGTGAAGAGAAAAGCAGAAAATGCTATTGATCAGAAACTGATATGATAAAGAGGACATGTTAGAAGAGTAAAAGTTAACCTTCAGAAGCAGATTCTGGAGCCAAAACAATGTTGGTTGGATGGATAATGTTAGGCACATCAATGTTGGTTGAAACTCTTGCAATCAGAGGGGTAGAAATATCAGGATACACCTTCACTGTATATGATAAATGTCAGTTAGGAAGGTGATGTGATATCAAAAGCACAAGAGCATGGAACAAAGGAGCTTGGAGTTAAGGAGCCTAGTAGAAGCATGAGGGATCCATTGGAGCTGTCAATTGGACCTATGACGAAGAATCGTGCAAAGAAAGACCAACAAATGCTTAATGGACTCATCTTGAGCTTCTTTAAACAAGGAATGAATTCTAGCGAAGTCATTAAAGATGGTGTGTTTTTGTGTTGTATCCAAGCCCAAGCCCATAATAGTGATATGTAAAAAGGTTGATCATATTTTAAGAGAAGCTTTGGACTTGCATGTGTTTGGCATGTGCAAAACCCATTGGGACTCATTAAAATTAATGCTATAACCTTATAGGTTTGATTGAGCTTATTTCTAGCTAATTAAAAGGCCCAAATAATGTTAATTAGTGGGCTGAAATTGGGCTCTAAAGGACAAAAACGAATTTAATGTTTTTCCTTGTCTAATTAGGATTTCTTTTACCTTGGTGCACTAGGATTCAACTTCCTTTTTAGTTTAGGTTTAGGTTTATTTTGTAGCCTATATAAAGGCTTGTATTCTTCATTATTTTAATCAATCAGAAATCAATATTTTTATGAACAAAAGTTCTTCTTTTCCTTTGGGAATTATTTTCAATCCGGGATTGAATTCTTTATTGTGAGCTTGAGAGACCGGGTCATCATTCTTGCAATATTATCTTGATCGTGAACAAGTATTTTGGTAAGGTACTTGTGAATCGCCAAACACTCAGGTTCCAATTTAATTATTCGAAGGTGTAAGGTCAGATCTCCTTTCATTGTCTTTAATTCTTTGGGATTGGTTTGTTATCACCAATTTATGTTTGTTATTTGATTCTATTAATTCCTTAAGATAGATCGGGAAAACTTGTTGATTTGGTTATTATCTCTTTTTCATAACCAATATCACATCAATTGGTATCAGAGCTTTGGCTCTTAAGGAATTTGTTGTTTTTGTTTTGTTTGTCGAAATTAAAAAAAAAAAAAAAAATTACCCCAATCTAGAGTCTTTAATTATTGATCGAGTTCCTCATATCTTTGCATCTAGTTATTTAGGTTCTTAGTTGTAGCGAACTGATTATTTTTGGATTCTATTCTTACTAGCCAAACCCATTTATGTGTGTGAATTTCTTCAATTTTTTTTTGCATGCTAAATCATTAGTGCAAGTTTAATTTGTTAATCAATTCCAATCTAGTTTAAAAAAAAAAGGAAAAAAAAAAAAAAAAAAAGGAAAAAAAAAGGAAAAAAAAAAGGAAAAAAAAAAGAAAAAAAAAAAGGAAAAAAAAAAAAAAAATCGGCTCATTGTTTGTACTAAAGTTACAAGTTTTCTAGAATTTGCATGCTAAACACACATTCTTAAAATTTCTTTCAAACATTTGTCTCTTCTTCGAAAATCGTCTTTTATTCTATTCTTAGTGTGCTAAACTTTGGTTATCGTTACAATATTAGTCTTCTTTGCTTCTAGTTTCTGCTCTACTTTATTTTGTCATTCTTTTGCTTCATTGGCATTTATATTACCCGAGATAATCCTTGTGATCTATCAAGATAATATGAAAGAGTGATTGAACCGGTTGTGAGGTACTTCTTTTACTTTCTTTTTCTTCTTTTCTTGCTTTAGACTAGATTTCACTTTTCTTTCATTCTTTATATATTTTGTCATGTCTAACGAACCTAAAAAGGACAACGTTAACGATGTTGATTCTAAAGAATGGCAACAAGCTATTGTAGGTGAGATGAAGAGGTTAGGGGCTATTGTGGCTGATTTGGTTTCAAACCAAAAGAAATCAAGCCAAAAGAAAGGAGGACGCGGGAGATTGAATTTTGATGATGAACTATCCGAGTCTGAAGAGGAGGAGCAGTTTGGATACCGAAAAAGGGGTAACGATCGAAAAGATAGTAATCTTAATGCTATCAAACTTAAAATGCCTACTTTTCGAGGAGCTAGTGACCCAGAGGCGTATCTTGATTGGGTACGAAAGGTTGAAACAATCTTTGACATACATGAGTATTCCGAGGAGAAGAAGGTGAAACTTGTAGTATCCGAACTAACTGAATATGCGGCTGTTTGGTGGGACCAATTAAAGCGCACAAGAAAAAGAGATGGTGATGAACCCATAAGAACATGGGGTGAATTGAAGAAGGTCATGAAAAAGAGATTTGTGCCGGCTCACTATTATAAGGAGTTGTTGAAAGAACTCCAATCCATGTCTCAAGGTAACCAATCTGTTGAAGATTATCACAAACAATTGGAGATGGCACTAATCCGAGCTGATATACAAGAAGATGAGGAAGCTACCATGGTTAGATTTCTCATGGGAATGAAGAGGGAGATTCGCAACCCTCTTGAGCTACAAACTTATTTCCACATGGACGAGATGCTCCATAAAGCGATAAAAATTGAGAGACAACTTCAAGAGGTTGAGAAAGGGAGATCAAAGTTCAAAGGCACTACTTCCACTCCATGGAAGTCAGATCCAAGAGGTAATTTCAAAACTAAATCTGAATTTAGCTCTAAAAGTGACCAAACGCCTCAGGTTGATTCAAAAGCATTTGGGAAGTTGCAAATTGGTGGAACTACTCCAAAATACAAAACTACTGAAAAACCCACAAGAACTCGTGAAATTGTGTGTTTTAAGTGCCAAGGGAGAGGGCACTATGCAAGAGAGTGTTCGAATCAAAAGGCGATGGTTATGAAGCATGGTGAGTTAATATCCGAAAGTGAGTCCGAACATGAATCAGATGATATGCCCACCTTAGAAGATTGTAGTGATATAGAAGAGGTGGATAGTAAAGGAGGACATGGAGTTAACTTAGTCACTCGTAGAACATTGAAGATGGGAGTGAGTGGTGACATTGAGCAACGAGAGCACATCTTTCATGCTCATTGCAACATACTTGGAAAAACATGCTTACTAATTATTGATGGAGGAAGTTGTTGCAACGTGGTAAGCAATGTGTTAGCAAGCCGATTAGGGATATCAACAATTCCACATCCCAATCCTTATCGGTTACAATGGTTGAATGATAGTAACGAACTCAAAGTTACTAAACAGGTGCTTCTGAACTTTTCTATTGGTTCTTTTTCTGATGAGGTATTATGTGATGTAGTACCTATGCAAGCATGTCATGTGTTATTGGGGAGGCCTTGGCAATTCGATCGATCAGCACTACATCATGGTCGAACAAATAAATTTACTATTGCTAAGGATGGGAAGAAGTATATTTTGCCACCTTTATCACCTGCTGAAGTGTTTGAAGATCAGCTCTACATGCAAAGAATGTTACAAGAACAATCTGTGAGAAGGGAAAAGGTTAAGGCGAGAGAAAATAAGAGTGATAAAATCAGTGAGGGTGTGAAGAGAGAAGAGGTGAGTGAAAAGGCATTAGCGAGGTCGAGAAATGAGGGTGAGAGGAGAGAAAAAGAGAGGAGCATTAACAAAAGCCAAAATCTATCTTTATATGCTAAATTGAGGGATGTAAAGCAAGCTGATTTTGAAAACAAAAATTTATTATTATTTTATTGTAAGAGTTTTTGTTTATCTTCTGTAAGTCAGTCTAACCTTCCTTCTAGTATTTCCCCTCTTTTGCAGGAATTCAAGGATTTATTCCCCGAAGAGATGCCTAATAAGTTACCCCCGATTCGAGGAATTGAGCATCAAATTGACTTTGTTCCCGGAGCACAAATTCCAAATCGACCAGCCTATAGAAGTAACCCTGAGGAGACAAAAGAACTACAAAGGCAAGTCGAGGAACTAATGGCAAAAGGGTTGATTCGTGAATCTATGAGTCCGTGTGCTGTACCAGTCATCCTAGTACCAAAGAAAGATGGAACTTGGCGGATGTGCATCGATTGTAGAGCCGTCAATAAAATCACGGTAAAGTATCGTCATCCTATCCCTAGGTTAGATGATATGTTGGATGAATTAAATGGGGCTGTTATTTTCACTAAAATAGATCTTAAGAGTGGGTACCATCAGATTCGCATGTCATTAGGAGATGAATGGAAAACGGCTTTTAAGACTAAGCATGGTTTATATGAGTGGTTAGTTATGCCTTTCGGTTTAACAAATGCACCTAGTACTTTCATGAGATTAATGAATCATGTTTTGAGAGAGTTTATAGGTAAATTTGTTGTTGTTTATTTTGATGACATTCTTATCTATTCTAAATCTGAGGCAGAACACATAGAACATGTTAAGGTTGTATTAGATGTTTTGAGAGAACAGAAATTATACGCTAACCTTTCTAAGTGCTCATTTTGCATGGAGAAAGTTGTGTTTTTGGGTTTTATTGTTTCAGCACAAGGAGTTTCTGTTGATATTGAAAAGGTGAAAGCCATTCAAGAGTGGCCAACGCCAAATTCAGTTACCGAGGTGAGGAGCTTTCATGGCTTGGCGAGTTTCTATAGGAGGTTTGTGAAGAACTTCAGTACCATTGCCGCACCACTAACCGAGGTAATAAAAAAGAATGTTGGCTTTAAGTGGGGCAAAGCACAAGAGGATGCTTTTGAGATGCTTAAGGCAAGACTAACTTCTGCCCCCGTTTTAGCACTTCCAAACTTTGATAAATCGTTTGAAATTGAGTGTGATGCGTCGGGAGTAGGGATTGGTGCTGTTTTAATGCAAGAGGGTCGACCTATAGCCTTCTTTAGTGAAAAACTTAGTGGTGCAACCTTAAACTATCCCACTTATGATAAAGAACTCTATGCATTAGTTAGGGCTTTGCAAATGTGGCAACATTATTTATGGCCTAAAGAGTTTGTGATCCACACCGATCATGAATCCTTGAAACATCTTAAGGGTCAACAAAAATTGAACCGAAGACATGCCAAGTGGGTGGAATTTATAGAGATGTTTCCTTATGTGATTAAGTATAAGCAAGGGAAGGAAAACGTAGTTGCTGATGCATTAAGTAGGAGAGTTAGCTTATTGAATGTGATGCATGCTAAGTGTTTAGGATTTGAGTATATCAAAGAATTATATGTTGATGATCTAGACTTTGCATCTATTTATAAAGCTTGTGAACTTACTGCTTTTGGAAAATTTTATAGACATGAGGGCTACTTATTTAGAGATAATCGATTATGCATGCCTAAATGTTCACATAGAGAATTTCTTGTGAGGGAAGCCCACGGTGGAGGCTTGATGGGGCATTTTGGGGTTGCTAAGACTTTGGACATGATTTCTGAACATTTCTTTTGGCCTCATATGAAACGTGATGTGGAAAGAATATGTGCTAGTTGTATTAATTGTAAGAAAGCTAAGTCTAGAGTTATGCCTCATGGTTTATACACTCCATTACCTGTGCCGAATGAACCTTGGACTGCTATATCCATGGATTTTGTGATGGCTTTACCTAGGCCTAAGAGAGGTAATGATTCCATATTTGTGGTTGTAGATCGCTTTTCTAAGATGGCACATTTCATACCATGCCATAAAACTGATGATGCTATTAATATTGCTAACTTGTTCTTTAGAGAGGTTGTTCGTCTGCATGGGATGCCAAAGAGTATAGTTAGTGATAGAGATCCTAAGTTTTTAAGCTATTTTTGGAAGACTTTGTGGAATAAATTGGGGACTAAACTGTTGTTTTCTACTTCTTGTCACCCTCAAACTGATGGTCAAACCGAAGTAGTAAATAGAACTTTAGGACAACTTCTTAGGGCAGTTATTCAAAAGAATCTTAAGTCATGGGAAGAATGCCTACCATTTATTGAGTTCGCTTATAATAGGGCTATACATTCATCTACTAACTTCTCACCATTTGAAATTGTTTATGGTTTTAATCCTTTGACACCATTAGACTTGATCCCTTTGCCTGTTGATGAAAGGAAAAGTTTAGATGGAAAGAAAAAGGCAGAAATGGTGCTTAAGTTACATGAACAAGTGAAACAACAACTGGAGAAGAAGAATGAGCATTATGCAAAGCAAGCTAACAAGGGTCGACAATGTGTTCTATTTGAACCCGGTGATTGGGTGTGGTTGCATATGCGCAAGGAAAGGTTCCCCGCTCAGAGAAAATCAAAGCTACATCCTAGAGGCGATGGTCCATTTCAAGTAGTCGCACGAATTGGGGATAATGCCTACAAGCTCGACTTGCCAGGTGAGTATAGTGTGCATGCAACTTTTAATGTGGCTGATTTATCTTTGTTTGACGTAGGAGATGAAGATTTGAGGACAAATCCTTTTCAAGAGAGAGGGAATGATGTGATATCAAAAGCACAAGAGCATGGAACAAAGGAGCTTGGAGTTAAGGAGCCTAGTAGAAGCATGAGGGATCCATTGGAGCTGTCAATTGGACCTATGACGAAGAATCGTGCAAAGAAAGACCAACAAATGCTTAATGGACTCATCTTGAGCTTCTTTAAACAAGGAATGAATTCTAGCGAAGTCATTAAAGATGGTGTGTTTTTGTGTTGTATCCAAGCCCAAGCCCATAATAGTGATATGTAAAAAGGTTGATCATATTTTAAGAGAAGCTTTGGACTTGCATGTGTTTGGCATGTGCAAAACCCATTGGGACTCATTAAAATTAATGCTATAACCTTATAGGTTTGATTGAGCTTATTTCTAGCTAATTAAAAGGCCCAAATAATGTTAATTAGTGGGCTGAAATTGGGCTCTAAAGGACAAAAACGAATTTAATGTTTTTCCTTGTCTAATTAGGATTTCTTTTACCTTGGTGCACTAGGATTCAACTTCCTTTTTAGTTTAGGTTTAGGTTTATTTTGTAGCCTATATAAAGGCTTGTATTCTTCATTATTTTAATCAATCAGAAATCAATATTTTTATGAACAAAAGTTCTTCTTTTCCTTTGGGAATTATTTTCAATCCGGGATTGAATTCTTTATTGTGAGCTTGAGAGACCGGGTCATCATTCTTGCAATATTATCTTGATCGTGAACAAGTATTTTGGTAAGGTACTTGTGAATCGCCAAACACTCAGGTTCCAATTTAATTATTCGAAGGTGTAAGGTCAGATCTCCTTTCATTGTCTTTAATTCTTTGGGATTGGTTTGTTATCACCAATTTATGTTTGTTATTTGATTCTATTAATTCCTTAAGATAGATCGGGAAAACTTGTTGATTTGGTTATTATCTCTTTTTCATAACCAATATCACATCAGAAGGTATGACCAAATGGTACTCCATTATTGTGTCAAGCACAATGTGAACTTCATAGTAACATAAAAGTTGTATTGTGGATAATGAAAAAGATACCTGGAAAACAAGAATCCTGTCGTACGAGAAAAGGAACGTCCTTCAAAGAGAGCAAAAAAGTGCAGTTATATTCATGGCCTTCACCTGCAGTTCTAACCTTAACCTTTGGAGACACTGAAAAAAGAAAACAGAAAATAGTATGAGAACTTAGAGATGAGGAAGAAAGAAAAAAAAAACACAGATCAAAACTCACCTTTTTGTTGTAGTTTGGAGGTGATGAGGAAGAAAGAAGAAGCTAAACCTTCAAACATGATGTTTTGATAGGAGGGTGAGAGATGAATAGAATTAGAAAAATGAAAGGCTCAGAATTAGAACGAGAAGAATGAAAGGCAAAATGAGAAAAGTGAAACTTTCTCTAATCTAAAATAAATATATATATTGGTTCCACAAAGAGTGATTTAGGCTATAAAAATGAATGAAATGTGAGGATTGATTGATTGATTGATTGATTACCATATGAGGAGGATAGAGTAATGCATTTCTTCATTCCTTGATTTCTCATGTTTTGACTTTCAAATTAGTTAATAAAATATTAATGCTCTATAGTTAATTGATTATTTCCTTATTTTGAACATGTTAAGGTATCGGTTACGTAAAATTAAATTATTGACTCAATATACGAAAAAGGAGTGAAGAGTGGGGATTGATTGCTTCTTGCTTACTGTTAGAGGAGAATAGAGTAGCTTCGTATCTTTATTTCTCATGCTTTGGCTTTCAAATTAGTCAATAAAATACTAATGCTCTATAATTAATTGATTATTTCCTTATTTAGAACATGTTAAGTTATCGGTTACGTAAAATTAAATTATTCACTCAATATTCAAACAAGGAATGAAAAGAGGAGATTTATTGTTTGCTTACTATTTGACGAGAACAGAGTAACTGCATTTCTTCATTTCTCACGTTTTCACTTTCAAATTAGTTAATAAAATAGTAATGCTCTATAATCAATTGATTATTTCCTTTTTTTTTATATGTTAAGTTAAGGGTCACGTAAAATTAAATTATTGACTCAATATATAAAAAAGATATGAAAAGTGGGGATTGATTTATTGATTGAGTGTTTTCTTGCTTACCTTTTGGGGAGAATAGAATAACTTCGTATCTCCATTTCTCACGTTTTAACTTTCAAATACACGCCACCATTAAATATTTCTTCAATAGAATTTATTCTGTTTTGTTGCCTCCGAAAATTATGACATGGCCCTCAAGTTTTCATCATTTAAATGAATACATCTCTATGATTAATTTGAATCAATTTTTTCCATCAATTAAAAGTAGAAATTTGAATCAAAGTGGAGGAGGAAAGATATAAAATAATATAAAAGTCTCATATGAAAGGACTAACACACTATATTGTAATATATGTGTCAACTCAATACATTAATTTCATACTATTTCACTTTTAGTCAATAAAAAAATTAATGCGGTGTTTCCTGACGTCTGCTCGGTGTCGTTTTTTACAACCTGCTCGAAATATTTTTAGGGTTTTTTCTGTGATTTTTAATTTATTTTTGGATATACAGAATAATTGATATTGAAGTAATTAGGTTTCTGTAATTTTTTTAATGTGTAAAAACTATTTATAAATATCCAGAAAATTACTTAAATTAAAGAGCTAAGGTGCAAAAATACCCCTAACGTTTTGGATCAAGAGAAATTTTACCCTTAACGTCTAAAACAGTGCAATTTTACCCTTAATGTTGGTAGCTAAGAGCAATTTTATCCCTAACGTTGATAATTTGGGTCAATTTCAGACACTATTATAAAATACAGATATTTTTGTTCCTTATTCTGCACCAATTGCATATCAATTTATTCTAAAAAAGAATTTCATGTATTTTTATGATTTAATAACAAATTGGAGATTAATATTTATAAATTCGGTGAAATTTTTGAATTCAATTTGTCCAATTCGTACAATATACAATATATTTTTTATATTTTTTTCCACATCCCAACATATGTTTATGATTTGTTACTGATATAATGACGCACGTGTGAAGTGTAGATGACAAGATTCATGACCGAGAAGACGGTTGGATGAAATTGTTTCTCAAATTGATCCAATTTATAGTTAAAATTGCTCTTGGCTTCCAACGTTAGGGTAAGATTGAATCATTTAGGGGTAAAATTGCTCCTGACCCAAAATGTTAGGGGTATTTTTGCACCCTAACCCTAAATTAAAATTAAATTACAGAAATATAAACAGACACGTAGAAAATAACAGAGTAACATGACCATTTCATATTGTACTGTGGCTGTCCTGAAGGCTAAGATATATTCGATTAAAAATCTAAAAAAAAAAGACAAAGGGATCAAATGGTTAATATTAACAAAAGACAAGGACCTTATAATCTGCTTTCAAAATAGGAGGATTAAACAGTGTGTTACGTAAAAAGATGGAGAGTAATAAATTATTTACCATATTAAATAGTGGTGACAAAATAACACGAATTGTGTACAAGTTTCCTATCTTTCACGACTCATTATTGTCGTATTCTCATATGATTATTTCGAATGACGACGATGTTCAATTCATTTACGATAATTTGAGCAATGTACCAACATATAATATTGTGGAGGTATTTGTTCAGTTTGAGAGAGTAACTGATGACACACCTATATCAAATATGTTTCCTGTAACCAATGAGTTTCCGTATACCAACTTCGGTTATGGATCCACAACAGTTGGACCTAATTAACTATCATCCAACATCATCTTTCTTATCACTAGACACTCGACCTGGTCTTTGTCAGGTTCGGATAGCTTATGATCCCATCAAACAGAAAGGGAACAACATCCAGATTGTTGATCTCTACGCTCGTACGTGTTCATGCTACAAATTCCAAAATTGTAGACTACCTTGTTCTCATACAATTGTAGTGTGTATGCATCTACATATAGATTTATGGTAATGTGTTGACACCGCACACACATTGGAGGAGACTTCACGTGTCTATAAGTATCCATTCCAACCATTAGATCATCAAGAATATTGGCCCGAATTTAGTTCGTCGACGGTGCTTGTTGATCCACAGTTGAAGCGTAAGAAAGGAATGCCAAAGTCAACAAGAATTTGGAATGAGATGGACTTGATTGAGACGGGGACGACTAGTTATGTATGCAATATTTGTAAACAAAGTGGGCATAATAAGAAGACGTGTTGCAGGCTCTTCGTCTAGAGGTCGATGAGAAATTGATATGTATAATCATACCTTATTAACTAACAAATATAAACATTTTCATACCTTATTAACTACTAAATATATTTAGTTAATTCATTTACTAACTAAAAATAATTTTACTAACAAATAATAATATTACGATACCTTATTAACTACTAAATATACTTAGTTAATTAAATATACTAAAATATTTAGTTAACTAAATACACACATATACTAACTAAATACACTCATTTACTAACTAAAAATAATTTTACTAACAAATAATAATATTTTCATACCTTATTAACTACTAAATATACTTAGTTTAGTTAACTAGATATACTAAAATATTTACTTAACTAAATAGGCTCATATACTAACTAAATACACACATTTACTAACTAAAAATAATTTTACTAACAAATATAAATATTTTCATACCTTATTAACTACTAAATATACTTGGTTAACTAAATATACTCATATACTAACTAAATACACTCATTTACTAACTAAAAGATACTTAGTTAACTAAATACACTCATTTACTAACTAAAAATATATTTACTAACAAATATAAACATTTTAATTACTTGGAAATATAAATTATACAAATATTAACAATATAATTACTTAGAAATGTAAATTATACAATATCTATTACCTTGTAGAATGAAGATTAGGGAGATCATTTGAAAAAGAATGAATAGTGTTTTGTATATTTAGAAGACTAATTGTGATGTTTTGAGAAGAATAGTGAAATGAAGAGAGTTTTGTATATTCAGAAGATTAATTGTGATGTAAAGCAATGTTATCAGGCTCGGACCGGACCGGCGAGAAAGCCGGTCCGGTAATTTCAAAGTTGAAATAACCGGAATGACCCGGGGTAAGCGCTGCAAGTTGGCGGGCGGGCTGTATTTGTTTAGGCGGGACCTAATTATGGAAGACAATGAAATTAAAAACAAAAGGTAGAATTAATTCATGGTACCTATTTTGGTGCGACATTCGCGTCGCTCACGTCGTGCGGGTGCGCCCCTGACCCGATGGTTAATCGATTGCACCTCCCCTCATGCGCGTGAGAGAGCATTTTCCCTAGTAATTCGTTAAAGGCTTGTAAAGCTCATTTACTTATAAACTAGTTAAGTTTCTCATTTCTTTCCTATGTGGGATGTAAATGTTTAATTTCATTTTATCTTCTTCCAAACCATTTCAAATGGTTCACTTTGAGCATCAATTTCTCATTCATCATTTGTCCATTTTGAGTTTATAATATATTTTTAAAAAGATCTTATGGCATAGAATAAGTTGATATATTTTAATTTATTCGTTATATATTTAAGACTCAAATTAACAAAAAAATAACAAACCAAAAGTTGTTTATAATTTATTTTGGATATATATAATGAATAAAAATAATTTTAAATTAATTATATATATTTAATGTATATAAATATTATTTATTTATTTATTACATCATCCGGTTCGACCAATCCGAGCCATCCGATCCGACCAAGTGACCCGTGACCCAGTCATCAATCCGGTTTGATGTCCGTTCCGGTTCTGATAACATTGATGTAAAGAGAAGAAGAGTGAAGTGTGAAGAAAAAAAAAGAGTGAAAAGTATATATAAATTGATTTTATCTGGTAGGTTAGTATATAATTTTTCCGAAATTGAATCGGCAAAACAACATTTTTCCTCTTCAATAATTTACGAACTCTACTTCCCCAAGCATGAAGCAGAGTTCGTGTGCGAATCTCAGTATAATGAGAATCGCACGCTTGCTGACACCGGTGATTCAATCACCGGTGTCAGAGAGACTGGTTATTCAATAACCGGTCTCGTCTTTTCATATGCTCTTTGTAGACATGGCAGTGATCCCACTAAATAAATTACCAAGATCTTTACAATTATTGAAACCGGTGATTCATTCACCGATTTCTGACGACTCTAATTAAAAAATTAAACACTACAGTGTACATTATTTTTAACCGGGGTCTAGTTGGAAAAATAATGCTAAAAATAGCATTATTTAGGGGAAAAAATCTTTTACTTGAATGGAAAATTTTGATTTAAAAATAATTTTACAGCAAAAATAAATAGTATAAATCCAAAAGATTAAAGATAAAACAGAGAGGCTGATTGGTAACTCAGAGAAGTGATCCAATCAAAATCTCTCCTCATCTTATCTCATTTAGTTCTCTCCCAATATTATTGGACACAATCTGTCCACGTCTGCTTCCACACCTTCACAAATGTCCTATTTACACTTGCCCCATCCCTCTACCCAAACTTTCCACTTTCCCCCTCCACCGCTCACCGGAACAACCACCACCACCACCATCACCGCCATCCACCATGGCTGCCACTGCTGCTGCGGCCTCATTTTCTCCCTCAATTCACACTCTCAAATGCACAAACATTAAACATTTCCCTTCTGATTCCGTTTTTAAATTTCTCTCCAATCGTGCCACTTTGCCCTCCATCTCTCACCGCTCTTATGCTATAGAATCCGCTCTCTCGTCAGTTGCAATCTCGTGGCGCACGGGAAGAGTCGTTTCGGCAGCCGTTGCTCAGGAAGAGGCGGAAGTAACCACCGCTCCTGTGGAAGAAGAGCAGCAGGAAGTAGGCGGTGATGAAACACCTGAAGCTGAGGCTGATCCTATTATCAACACTAAGCTTTATTTCGGCAATTTACCTTATAATGTTGACAGCGCACAACTTGCTGGTATCATTCAAGACTATGGTAATCCTGAGCTCATTGAGGTATTTTATACACTTCATAGAAAAATTGTGCTTGTTCACTAAGTTTTTTTTTTTTTTTCTATTGGTACACTGTTATTAGAATCTTACAATTTCTGATTCGAATCATACGAGCTGAATTTATAGAACTAACCTAAATTATAACATTTTACAATTCTCAATTCGAATCATATCATTCAATTCAGTTCCATTTCCAGCCGGATTTTTATCACCCTTCGTCAAAAACTTCAACAACACTAACTAATGAACTCATTCTCCTATCGTCTTTGATATTGATCAAATTATGAACTCAAACTAGTTTCATTCTATCGTTATCAAGTTGACAACAAGATAAAATAACATAGTCAGAAACTCAAACTCTACATATCAACTAAGTTATTAAACAGAGTACCATTTGTAAATTAGATTTATTAGGATTGCATTTGCATTAGATTTTAATTCTAGGTACTTAGTTGATATGATTTTTCTTTTTTTTTTGTTGACGTTAAAATTGCATTTCTAGAAATATTTAACAATGTGGGATTTGGTTGCTGAATTGTTTGTTAAATGTGTTAATTGAGAATCATGTGTACTGATGAATTGTGAATTGGTGAAGGTTCTTTATGACAGAGATACAGGAAGAAGTAGAGGATTCGCATTTGTCACAATGAGCAGCCTTGAAGATTGTAATACAGTTATTGAAAACCTTGATGGAAGTGTAAGAAACAACTCTTCTTTTAATTTTGTTTAATACATCACAAATTCTCTTAACTTAATCTAAAAATCAATTGATAAAGTCTCGTTAGCTTCTTGAACTTTTTTAAAGTGATACGATTAATCACAAAACAAATTGAAGATTAAGGAGTTAATAGGTAACTCTAATCCAACCGAACGAACGGCTAATAAAGTGTGGTTAATTTTGACAGCAATACATGGGGAGGATATTAAGGGTGAACTTTTCAGATAAACCAAAGCCAAAAGAGCCATTATATCCAGAAACAGAACACAAGCTATTTGTAGGGAACTTGTCATGGTCACTAACTTCAGAAAGCTTGGCAGCAGCTTTTCAAGAATATGGAAATGTGGTTGGAGCTAGAGTTCTCTATGATGGAGACACTGGTAAATCAAGGGGTTATGGTTTTGTCTGCTACTCAACAAAAACTGAGATGGAAAATGCCCTCCAATCCCTCAATGGAGTGGTATATTTATATCACTTGCATATATTTATTTTTTAACACCAGTCATATTCCATAAAATAGTATCCATCCCTCTTTAATTGATCGGGTGTATTCGGTTATCTTCATTGACGATTTTTTATTTGGTATTATAGGATCTTGAAGGACGAGAAATTCGTATAAGCTTGGCTCAAGGGAAAAAATCATACTCTTCTTCTTGAGTAAGGATGAAGAATGCATTTACTGGAAATTTGGGAAGGAAACAATATAGATGCATGTTTTTAGAAACCTGATCATCCATTTCCTTCCACTTCTAACTTGTAAAAAAAAAATCACATGATGTTATTTATGTGTTTCTCCACAGAATATGTTGCAATTTCATGAAAATTTCGCATTGTATATTGTATTTTTGGAGTTTGTTACAGGGGTGTTCCTCCATTGTTGAAACTCTTAGTAATGAGAAATTGATAAAACAAATAAGAGAGTGGTTGGGATCTGTCACATAGTAACGTTTTGGAATAAAAGGATATTTGGCTTCTGTGTTATACAAAATCTGTAATATCATTTGGTGATATTTGCCAGCGATTTGAGATATTCATGTAGGTGGTATTTAACCCATTTTAAATGAAAATTTAACTGATTTATTAATTCTTATTATATGATACAATTTTTAAGGCATGACATGTATAAATGATAATTGTTTTAGGTATTTTTTCATAGACTTAATATGAATAAAAAAATTTAATAAATAAGTTTGATGAGGACATCTCTAGTTCGAAGGAGCAGGAGCCGAGTCACGCGGGGAGCGTGGATTAGATCATGCGGAGCGTGGACTTGTTGCAAGGAAAAGAGGAAGAGAACCACTTGTGGAGGAGACAACTCAGGAGGTCACCAATGCGGAGCGTTCTTTAAATCACGCGAAGCGTGGGTACCTAGCTTGAAAGGGAGAAGAGATGCATCCGTAGGGGGCTAAGTTCAGGGTGTCATCCACGCGAAGTGTACTTCAAGACACGCGGGGCGTGGATAACCATGGCCAAACTTCCTTGCCAAGCATTTGATGGAGAGACAAAGGTTGAACCTCCTTTAATTACTGTCTTGCCACTGCCCCTTATTTACCTTAATGCCATTACTTGTTTCTTACCCCTAATTTACCTCTGGAAGTATTACTTGAATTCTAACCCTCGTATGGGCTTTTAATTTTTATCCTTTAATTTAGAGAAGGTATAAAACCTCTCTTTTTGTGGGTAAATTACATATGTGGTATAAAACTTTTACCCCAAATCACACTTTGGTGTACAACCAAAATTTTGTCATACTAAATCGTACGAACTTCAGGTGACCTCCCACTAAAGTGTACAATCGGTTTTTATGACCGGTCAACTCTGGTCAACTATGCCACATCAGCATTTTTAATTGTAGAATTAAAAAAAATGGGATCCACTCTTTATGAAATGACTAAAATACCGTCATCTTCTTCCTTCAACCCCTTTCCCCCATTTCTCTCTTCTTCTTTCCCTAAACTCTCAAAAACCTCAACTCCCCCAAATTCTCCATCAATGGAGCTTGTTCATCGATTACTACTAATCTCCCTATCAATTTTAATAATCATTCTTCCAAATTCAAACAATGTACACGGAAGATTTCATTATCATAAACCTAAAAACAAGTCTGATTCTCATTCTTTTGATGAATCTCAATCCCCAATTCCTTCAACCCCTGCTTTATTTAATCCTTCTCCTCCGACGACTCCTTTGATTCCTTCTGACCCACACCCGAATGATCCTGGAAATTCGAATTTGTCATCGGAATGTGTTTTCGATGTTACGTCGTACGACGCTGTCGGCGACGGAGAAACTGACGACGCCGCTGCATTTGTTGCCGCCTGGAAAAAATCTTGTAGTGTTGAATCTGGAGTTGTTCTTGAGTAAGAAGAAGGTGAAGGGACTCTTTTGTCCTGTTCTCTGTGTGACTGTCGTCTCTTTTACCCCGCATCCCACGCCTCTCTTTCTCGTCTCACCTTTTTCTTTCTCTTTCCTGAATTTTCACTTTCTCTCTCACTCATTTCAATTCGTTTCAATATTTCCTTCCAATTTCTGTTTTTTTTTCTTAATCTGTGTTTGTTTAAGCTTACGCGATCTCTCCGTTTTGAAGAGAAATTCGAACCAGAGATTGATTGTTTCTCAGTTCGGATTCTCTTTCTATTGTTGAACTTGTGCTTGCACAATTCCAGCTATAGAGACTGATTTGTTTGTGATTGGAAATGTGAAGGTAAGGTCACTGTTATTCCCATTTGGTTGCGCTGAGATAATTGAACAAGAGGGTCCTCATAAAGTTTTTTAGGTCCTACTTATTTTAATTTTATAACTGAAAAATGCTGATGTGGTATAGTTGACTAGCGTTGACCAGTCATAAAAACCGGCTGAACACTTTAGTGGGAGGTTATCTGAAGTTTGTACAGTTTAGTGTGATAAAATTTTGGTTGTACACCAAAGTGTGATTGGGGGGGGTAAAGGTTGTACACCGCGTATGTAATTTTCCCCTCTTTTTGTATTAAAACCTAACTTTTATCAAATACTAAAATTATAGCCTCCATTGGGTTTATTCAACCTTCAAGTTTTGCTTTAGAAGATTGTATCATTTATCAGTTTACGATTAAAATTGTTCACATCATCTTAATCTACATCAATTGGTATCAGAGATGAGTCGTTTTCCTTCCCGGAGACTTCCTCTCGGAAATGGTTCAACCGCGTATCCAAATGGAAGCCACGAGTAGAGTAGGAGTTGGGGGAGTGTTGATGCAAGTGAGACGACCAATTGCTTACTTCAGTGAGAAGTTGTGTGAGTCCCGGTAGAAATGGGCTACCTACGACAAAGAGTTCTATGCGGTAGTGCAGGCTCTCAAGACATGGGAGCATTATTTCACAGGGAAGGAGTTTATGTTATATATCAACCACCAAGCCCTCAAGTACTTGGGAAGTCAAAAACAGCTCCGGAGCGCCATGCATGCTAGATGGTCCGCTTTTATGGACAAGTTCCCTTATAGGCTTCTCCACAAAGCGGGTCAACAAAATAAGGTGGCGGATGCCTTGAGTCGAAGAGTGGCACACCTTAAAACAGTGGCCTTGGAGTTAGTGGATTTTGAGCACATCAAATAGGAGTACCGAGATGATCCAGACTTTGGAAGTGTATGGGAGAAGTGTAGAAGTGAAGCCGAGAGTGGTGAGTATTAGTTGAATATTGGGTTCCTCATGCAGGGTAGCCAATTATGCCTTTCGGGCACGTCAATACGAGATAGAGTGATCCGGGAGTTACATGGAGGTGTGTTGGGAGGTCATTTCGGTAGAGATAGGATGTTTGAGGCAGTGAGTTTCCGCTACTATTGGCCTAAGTTGAGGAGAGATATGGCTTATATTGTGGAGAGATATGAATGTTGCCAAACGTCCAAAGGACACGCCACTAATGTCGGTTTGCATATGCGCCTACCGATTCTGGAAACTATTTGGGAAGATCTCTCTATGGACTTCATGTTAGGGCTACCGAGGACTCAGCGTGGTATGGACTCCATCTTTGTAGTGGTGGACCGGTTCTAAAAAATGGCACACTTCAGACCGTGTCGTAATAATAATGATGCCACCGTGATCACCAAGCTATTCTTTTGGGAAGTAGTAAGGTTACATGGGGTCCCGAAGAGTATTGTGTCGGATAGGGAACGAAGTTCGTTAGTCATTTTTGGCGAACTCTTTGGGCTATTCTTAGCACCACATTAAAGTTTAGCACCACTGCCCACCCATAAACGGATGGGCAAACTAAAGCGATCAATCAAACCTTAGGCAATCTCTTGAGAAGCAAGTGTCGGGACAAGCCGAAAATGTGGGATTATGTGATAGCGCAAGCCGATTTTGCTTATAATTCAGCCATGAGCTCCGCCACTGGGAAGGCCCCACTTGAGATCTATACACAAAGGCACCTAACCACCCACTCGACTTAAGAGATGTTCTGAAAGGGGAGAAGAAGAGTGTGGCAGCCCAACACTTGGCTAATGAGTATCACCAAATGCATCAAGAGGTGAATCATCGAATTGAGGAGAAGAATGGCAAGATCAAGGCCAGGGTCGATGAGCACCGGAAAGATATTCAGTTTGAGGTGGGTGATGAAGTAATGGTGTATTTGAGTAAGGAGAGGCTTATACACACACCAAGTAGTAAGTTTTGAGACCGAGGAAGTACGGGCCACACAAAGTGGTCAATAAGATTAACGCCAATGTGTACCATATAGCCCTTCCTAATTGGCTTGGAAAAATGTCCCTCTTTTAATATGCAGGATTTGAGCTTGTGGAAGCCGGATGGATCTTTACCTACCAAGGAACGTGAGACGGAGTCAAACTCTTTGAGAGAAGGGGAGAATGATGAGGACATCTCTAGTTCGAAGGAGCAGGAGCCGAGTCACGCGGAGCGTGGGTTCGATCACACGGAGCATGGACTCGTTGCGAGGAAAGGAGGAAGAGAGCCACTTGTGGAGGAGACAACTCAAGAGGTCACCCACACGGAGCGTTCTTTAGACACTATGCCATTTTCCCTTTCACATAACACAAGATACATGACATACATTTGTTTTCGTGTCGTCTGAATATTTTTCGTGACAGTATTTTAAATTTCTATCATCTGAAAGCGTAATTAAAAACGCGCTCGATTCACATGTGGCGTTACAGAATCCTGTCATCCAAAGAAAACGCGCGTTTTTGTTAAATTTCACTTACTCATCAGATGACACCTGCAATAAATGACTGTCATTATATGAGGAAAACAAAAAAGCGGCAAATGAAATTTCACTTACGTGGCCATATACCAAATTTAGGCGCTGGATGGTTTGACTGAAATTTCAGCTCATATATAAACCATGTCTCTCATCTAAAACCCCATTTTAGGTTACGCAATCTTCATCCCTCTCATCTCTCTCTAACTCCATGGTTGATTCCTACATGTAATCAGTGAGCTCGAAACACGGTACTGGTAAGTATCTATTGATTTTCATTGTTCCTTACTCTATCTTTTCCTCATCCGATTTACTTTTATGTATGTCGATTTCAGCAACTGGAATAAGGATCTATTGATTTTCAGACCTATCGTTGAAAGGGTTAGATCTCTCGCTTAGATGCATTGATTTTATTGTATTCATTGTTAGATTCACTACTGAAAAGTTTGGGTCTTTATCTTTTTTTAACCTAGGGCAATACAGTGCCTGATGCTAAAGATGTTCTGATTCCTTTTTATTTGAACATAATATTTACAGGGATAGTAAGAATGCTACATGGGAAAGACTGACTGAAGAGATTGTCAATCAGCTCTTGCGTTTAGCATATGGGAAGATTTCTTTAACTTATTGAGTATATATTATTATTATGTTGGTTTGAACTGATTGGTTGCATGTATGATGTTGTTGTGGGTGGTGCTGCTGAGATAGGTTTACAATATATATTCCACTTGGCTTGTTATATGAATGAGTATGTGTATGTGTATATGTATGAAACAAGTTGGCTTGTTTATGCTTGGTGTTCTGTTTAGGAAGCTAGAACTGATTGAGTATATGTATAAAGCATGTTTATGTTTGATGTTCTGTTTAGGAAACTAGAACTCAATGAGTATATGTATGATGTTGTGGGTGATGCTGCTGAGATAGGTTTACAATGTACCTTCCACTTGACTTGTTATCTGATTGAAACCATTCAGAATGGTGATGAGTTTTCGATGCTATCAGCATAAGTTATAAACTTGTGGTTAGAGCATCGCAAACTTCATCACCGCTCACTTTTCAACGAGTACAATCCAAGTGGGAGGAACATTGTAAAGGGTTATGTATGTGCATTGCTATTAACTGCTTGCTTGAATACCTTAACCATGCATGAAGTGATTGGTATGAATGTGAGTTATATTGCTATGAAATGATTGGTATGTGAATTGCTATAGAATTGTTTAGGGAGATATAACTCATGGGAATACTCTTATACCTACGAGCTATACTGGTAGAACTGATTGAGTATGTGTATGTGTATGAATCACATGTTGGCTTGTTTTATGTTCTGTTTAGGAAGCTAAACTGATTGAGTATGTGTATGAATGTTCATTGGGCATATAGCTCATTAGGCATAGTCTAACAATATGAATATTCATTGTTTAACAACCAATAATTGTATATTTGTTAATAAATAAAAAGATTTGCATAATACTAAGAAACTACAACAAAAATAACAAATATTAAAAATAAAATGTCGAACAATATATCTTCAAGAAATGTAAGCATTTCTGCAATTGCATGAGGAACTAAATGATCTTCTTGATTAAAAACAGCTCCACCATTTTGTTTATTCCCACAAGGAAGTGCAATAGTGGAATTTGAACACCAACAACTATATATCGGTTAATAAATAAAAAGATTTATATATGACTAAGACAGTGCAACAAAAATAACTAATATTAAAATCAATTATTAAAACAAAAAATATTAATCAAAATGTAGATGTTAATACATTGGGGGCTCAGTAGCTTTGTATATAAAATATATAATAAAACATAAATCAGTAGCAAGAAAATGCAAGAAATCGGTACTTGGCTGACGAAATACCAAATAATCATTTTCCTCAATAGTTCCAAATGCATTTTCAACCTCTCATGCATCCGAAAACTTCTAGAAGTTTTCAGAATTACCACTAACTGATACTCCTAAGATGCGGAGCAATTTATGTGCAACAAATTCATGCATTTCTGTAATTGCACCAAGAACTAAAGGATCCTCTTGATTAGCAACAGCTCCGCCATTTTGTTCATTCCCACTAAGAGGTGTAGCAGGTGGTGGAATTTGACCACCAACAACTTGATTTTGAACATGAGGTGAAAAATGTCATTCATTTTGACCAGCAACAACTAGATATCCACTATTAAAAAATTACACAGCAACAAAAATAACTAATGTTAAAATCAGTTATTAAAAATAAGAGATATTAAGATAGATTCTGAAACAATATGGACAACCGTATGATTAATTAGAAAGAGATGAAATTTATACAACATAAATAAAACACTGAAATAATATAGTATCAAAAACTTCCAAAAATAAAATTACATTCTAAAAATAATCTTCACTTCACTAAAATAACTTCTTCCACATGGTCTGCTGGTTCTAAAATAATGTTGCATCAATATCAGGAATAAAAAAAACTGAATTTGATTATATTTGTAAAAATGTCAACTTACACATTTTTATATGTAAATCAGACTCTATTTCCTATTTTTAAAGAACTCAGGAGCATAATATTCCAAAATAACTGTAAAAGGTAAAAATAAATATGCTGAAAAAGATATTAAGATAGATTATGAAACAATATGGGCAACCATGAGATTAATTAGAAAGAGATGGAATTCATAAAACATAAATAAAACACTCAAATAAGATAATATTAAAAACTTATAAAAATACAATTGCATTCTAAAAATAATCTTTACTTCACCAAAAAAACTTCTTACATGTGGTCCACTGCCTTTAAAAATAATGTTGCATCAATATTAATAATAATAAAACTGAATTTTAATTAGATTCGTAAAAATTTCAACTTACACATACTCATATGAATTAGACTCTATTTTCTATTTTAAAGAACTTAGGAGAAGCATATCCCAAAACGACAGTAAAAAGTAAAAAAAAATGCTAAAAAGTGTATACATAAGATTTTAATCCACTTTTTTTTTTTAAAGAAATAGACCCTAGTGGTAACATGAGTGAAATATGACACTTCATGAAATAAACATTGAAAATTAATTGATAAATAAAATAACTAATTAATTATATTAAACAATATAATATAATATAATATACTAAATAAATTTGAACTTTGATCAATCCATTTTTTGATATTTGCGGTGGAAGATATTAGATGACGACACATTGTACTATTACTGCTAAGATGCGATACAATCTGTGTGAAAGAAATTTACTTATTTTTGCAATTGCACAAGGAATTAAATGATATTCTTTACTAGCAACAACTCCGATATTTTGTTCATTCCAACTAAGAGATGCAAAATGTGGTGAAATTTGACCACCATCAACTTGATTTTGAGCAAAAGGTACAACATGTAATGCATTTTCACCAACAACAACTAGATATCCGTTAATAAATAAAAAGATTTGCATAAGATTAAAACACTGCAACAAAAATAACTAATATTAAAAATAAAATATATTAATCAAAATGTAGAAAATAAGAGAATTACTTAAACGTCCTTAGTATATTCGAGGCTCAGCAGCTTTGTATATAAAAATATAAATCAATACTAATAAAGACATGCAAGTCATCGTTAATTGGCTAATTAAATACCAAATAATCATTTTCCTGAATAGCTACAAAGTAACCTTCAACCTCTAATGCATTCCGAAAACTTTTAGAAGTTTTCGGAAATACCACAAACTGATACTCCTAAGATATCGTGTAATCTATATCCAAGAAATGCACGTATTTTACACACTCCAAAACATAATCTTCACTTCACCAAAACAATTTCTTCCACACTAAAACAACTTCTTCCACACCAAAACAACTTCTTCCACGTGGCCTGCTGATTGTAAAAATAATTTTATTATTATTAATATTGATACAACTTACATTCTCTGTCTGAATCAAACTCTATTTCCTGTTGTTAAAAAACTCAGAAGCAGTAAATCACAAAACCACGGTAAAGAGTGAAAAAGAGATGTTGAGAAGTGTATACATGAAATTGTAATCCACTTTTTCTTTAAAGAAATAGACTTCAGTAGTATCATGAGTAAAATATGGCACTGCATAGAATAAGCTTTGAAAATCAGTTAATAAAGAAAAGAACTAATTAGTTATATTAAATAATATGATATAATACCTACATAAAATTAATCTTTGATCAATCTATTCTTGGGTATATGCCGTGAAAATGATTGGATGACAACGCATTATACAACACTTGGTTAAAATAGAGCATGTACTTTGAATGCTTGAGGTGGTCTTAACAAACTTTATAATGATGAGTCTTACAAATAAAAAAGATTTGCATGAGACTAAGACTCTGCAACAAAAATAACTAATACAAAAGATCAGTTATTATAAAAAAATATTAATCAAAATATAAAATATAAAAACAATTACCCAAAAATCTTCGGTATATTGGGAGCTCAGCAACTTTATATATAAAATATATAAAACATCAATCAATACAAAGAATGACATGCAAGCCATGATTATTTGACTAACGAAATACCAAATAATCTTCTGGCTGAATAGTTTTAAAAATATCTTCAACCTCTCGTGCAGGGATTATTTGCAGGGATTTCATTTGCTTCTAATGCTTAATTAGAATTTTGAATCCTTACATCCAAAATACTAACAGAAAAATATATCATATACCATGTGCTTGTGAAACCCCACGCACAAAATAACCAAATTATTAACTCAAAAAGTGAAAAATATTTGAGCTTTTCAAACCCCCCTCCACCAACTCTAAATCCCTCCAGAATAAATTTGAATACAGTAGCTATAGAAATGGTGTATCCAGATTCTTTTACAGTTAAAAGAAACATTGTTCGAAATCTATCCATATTCATAGGAATGAAATCATCCTGATGTTGTTGAGGTATATTATCATGTCGAATTGATAGAAGAAATCTAAACAAACCTAACCTCATAAAAGTTATTTTCAAAACCACTAGACTACAAAGAAGCAAAAGATGGGGAGACATGTAATAGATAGCTACCAAATACTTCTTCACTGATCCAAACTCATATTCCAAAACATTCAATTTAAATACGCTCCAAATTAGAAAAATAAAACCAGATGCTACTAAAATAAAATGACCGCAAAATATGCGATAATCATCAGAAATACCGCCAACGAATCCATCTAAGATGCGGAACAGTCTTTGTGCAAGAAATGCACGCATTTCTGCAATGACACCCGGAACTAGTAGATCTTCTTGATTAGCAACATATCCTCCATTTTGTTCATTAACAACAGAAGGTGCAACAGGTGGTGGAACACCTGGATTTTCAGCAAGAGGTGAAACATGCACTTGAATTTGAGCATGTGTGGGAATTAGACCACCAACAACAGCAAAATTAATATTAAAAATAAAATATATTAATCAAAATGTAGAAAATAAGAGAATTACTCAAACGTCCTTAGTACATTCGGGGCTCAACAGCTTTATATAAAAATATAAATCATTACTAATAAAGACATGCAAGTCATCGTTAATTGGCTAATTAAATACCAAATAATATTTTTCCTGAATAGCTACAAAGTAATCTTCAACCTCTAATGCATTCTGAAAACTTTTAAAAGTTTTCGGAAATACCACAAACTGATACTCCTAAGATATCGTGTAATCTATGTTAAGAAATGTATCACTTCACCAAAACAACTTCTTCCAGACCAAAACAACTTTTTCCACATGGCCTGCTGCTTGTAAAAATAATGCTGTATCAATATTAATAAGGGTAAATTCCAAAAAAACCCCATGTGGTTTCATCGATTTCCAAAACAACTTCTTCGGACAATTTTGCCCCTTGCCACGTCATCAGATTTAACACTGTTAAGTCATTTTCCTTATTTTGGGTAACGGCGTATAACACGGTCCTTTTTTTTGTAAAAACAAACCACATGGGTTTTTTTTTGAAATCGATGAAACCATATGGGTTTTTTTGGGAATTTACCCTATTAATAATAATAAAAAAAACTGAATTTGATTAGATATGTAAAAATGACAACTTACATTCTCTGTCTGAATCAAACTCTATTTCATGTTGTTAAAAAAACTCAGAAGCAACAAATCCCAAAACCACGATAAAGAGTGAAAAAAAGATGCTGAGAAGTGTATACATGAAATTGTAATCCACTTTTTCGTTAAAGAAATTGACTCTAGTAGTATCATGAGTAAAATATGGCACTGCATAGAATAAGCTTTGAAAATCAGTTAATAAAGAAAAGCACTAATTAGTTATATTAAATAATATGATATAATACATACATAAAATTAATCTTTGATCAATCCATTCTTGGGTATATGCCGTGAAAATGATTAGATGACGACGCATTGTACAACACTTGGTTAAAATAAAGCATGTACTTTCAATGCTTGAGGTGGTATTAGCAAACTTGATAATAATGAGTCTTATAAAGAAAAAAGATTTGCATAAGACTAAGACTCTGCAACAAAAATAACTAATACAAAAGATCAGTTATTATAAAAAAATATTAATCAAAATCTAAAATATAAAAAAAATTACCCAAAAATCTTCGGTATATTGGGAGCTCAGCAGCTTTATATATAAAATATATTTTTTTATTAAAGATTGGTTACCGAGGAAAGCGACGGACATCCCAGCCAGGCTGGCACCCCCGCGCAAGACCCCGAACCCCTTTATTAAAAGCATAACGCAAAAAGGAAGAAAAGAATAAAGAACAAAGAATCAAGCAAATACAGGAATTAAGAAAAGCGATAATTAGCGCCTCCCCTAACATCCCTAAGGTGAACCGAACTGCAAAAGCTTGGCACCGAGTCCCACCATTGAAAACCTGTCATTGTCCGGCCAAAATTTGCAAGAGTGTCTGCCACAGCATTCCCCTCTCTAAAGACGTGAGAAACTACCACTCGGATAGACTGCATAAGGCTGATGCACTTCAGCCAGTCCTGTTTAACCACCCACGGGACAGCACTAGACTTGGATCGGAAAACATGTACGACAAAGGTGGAGTCACTCTCCAGCCAAACATTACCCCAGCCTCGATCAATAGCCAGACGCATGGCTCTAATAGCTGCTGTTAGTTCTGCGAGATAAGCAAACTGGCAATCTAGCGAAAAAGCAAAGCCACCCAACCAACTACCAGAAGAAGATCTGATCACACCACCGCAGCCAGCTCTGCCCCTCGCAACCGAGGCATCTGTGTTGATCTTGATCCAATGCTCGGGCGGCCTCTGCCAGCAGACCGTAATGATCCGAGGAGCACAAGGAAAGCGCCTTACAGTGCCCAGCTTAGAAAGAATATGGAGTTCAACAGCAGAGTTCCAAATGTGACCCCCTACCAAACCCGAGGAGTCTTTAATGCCTCGCCATATCCGTCTTAAGGCTATCGAGACGCAAGGAGATTCACCCTCAAAAATAATTTGATTGCGAGTAAACCAGATAGCCCAAACACTGCTAACCACCGCAGCAGCCCAAAGCTCTGAAATCTGAGAACTAAAACGGAACTGAGCAGCAGATTCAACCAATTCCCGAACCGTAGAAACCGTAGGAAGCCGACGGCCAAACAGCGAGGAAATGCCTTTCCAAATCTCCTGTGCAAACCGACAGCTAATGAAGATATGACTCACGGACTCGTTATCTAATTGACACAAGGGGCAGCGAGAAACAAGCACACAGCCCCGCTTCCTGAGTTGATCAAACATAGGTAAATAACCGAGCACCGCCCGCCAGCAAGTTAGCGAGTGAGTCGGGGGAATTGACGCACGCCAAATGAAGCGAGACCAATTTTTAACATCTGTCTGCGGGCGCAACCATGCATAAAAGAGTTTAACAGACAATACACCACCTACCGCCGGCTTCCAGACACAGATATCAGCGCCGTCAGTCCCACAATCAACCGCCCGAATTCTGATCTGAACATCCTCATCCAGGTCTGGCAAATTCCAATAATTACCATGGAAATAATCATCCACCAATTCATTCCGACCCCTACGCTGACTGGGAGATAAACCCACTTGATCAGCCACCGGGGGCTCAATCCAAGCGTCAAACCAGAAACTAAGACTCGAGGGAGAGCCAATCCACCAGAAACAATGGTCCCGAATGACGGCATAGACCGATCTAATAGACGTCCAAATTGACGAATTAAAAATCCAGCTACGAGGCTTCCCCGACCTGCTGATAAATCTAGATCTTAACACTCGGAAGCACAACGATTTATCCTGAAGCAAGCCCCAAGCTAATTTTCCCATGAGAGCTCTGTTCAATGTTATTAGCTCTTTAGTCCCAAGACCTCCTTCTGCAAGCTTTTGGCAGCAAAGCCGCCAGGGAACAGAGACTAATTTCCTAGCAGAAATATATCCAGTCCAAACAAAATTTCTAATACAGCATCTCAATCTAGCAATTAAAGCGGCAGGCCATTTATACACAATAAAGGAATGCATAAAACTACTAGTAATTACCGAGTTCACTAAGGCCACCCTCCCAGCCATGGACAAGCAACTGCCTTTCCATCTACTAAACTTCACCACGATGTTGTCCGCCAAGCCAGAAAGCTGTCTGGTTTTAGGGGCGCCATAGAAAAGCGGAACCCCAAAGTAGCGAAAGGGGATAGAGCCTCTATTTATTCCCATGATATCTGCTAAAAGGTTCCCGTGCCTAGGAGAAACTGAAGGGCTCAGAAACAGCTCAGATTTGTGCCAATTCACTTTCTGACCCGATATGGAACCATAGATTTCGAAAATACTGTTGAGTCTGTGCATATTACGGCTGGTGGCCCTGCAAAACAAAAGGATGTCATCTGCATATAACAGGTGGGTCGGGAAAGCCATTGAGTTTGTATAGAGCATCGGATCCAATAGCCCATTCTCACTTAAGGAGAGAATCCAGCGACTGAGGAAGTCTTCAGCAAGCCCAAAGAGGATTGGTGCCAAAGGGTCCCCTTGTCTGACACCCCTAGAGCAACTAAAGTAGCCACTGACAGAACCATTGTTTAAGATGGAAATACGAGCGGCTGACAAAATATTTAGAATCCAATCCCGAAATTGGAGAGAGAAACCAAAGGCTTCCAGAACATTAAGCATGAAATTCCAGTCCAGGGTGTCAAACGCCTTCCGGATGTCAACTTTAAGAGCCATGTTACCACCAAAGCACCTTTTACGAAGAGAATTTGTTCCTTCAGAGGCCAAAGCAATACACTGATGAATGCTCCTACCAGGAATGAAGCCAAATTGATTGTCAGATACAATCCGAGCAGCAACCGCAGCTAGCCTGTCAGCCAAAATTTTAGCAATAATTTTGTAGCTGAAATTACTCATTGCTATGGGCCTGAATTGATCAAGTGAGAGAGCTCCCTCCACCTTAGGGATAAGGGTCATGATACTAGAACATAAGCCCGGAAAAATGTTACCAGTAAGGAAAAAGCTTCTGACCATTTCGTAGACATCCACTCCTACAATCTCCCAGAAGGTCTGAAAGAAAATGCCAGTGAATCCATCAGGACCAGGGGAACTGCTACCATCCATGGCGAAAACGGCTTTTTTTAACCACCAGATAGTCCGGACAGCGGGTCAGATCAGTATTTTCATCCTCACTAACCAGCTTGGGAATAATTTCATGAACAATATTTAAGTTACTCGTCATAAGTGAGTCATTTTTTAACAGAGATTCATAAAAAGTGGCGATTTTCAAGCCAATTTGATGAGGGTCAGTGACGACCTCATTATCGATCCGCAAAGCAGAGATGCCTGCTGAAGCTGAGCGAATTGACGCCACACGATGGAAAAAGGAGTTATTCCTATCCCCATCCTTCAACCAGTTAATACGGCTTTTCTCCCGGAGATAGGTTGCTTTCCTTCTAAGTAAATCATCCAGGTCTGCGTGAGTAACCAGCTCTGCCTGCTGGAGCGTAGATGAATGCCCATGTTCTGCAATCTCCCGCTGAATCTGACTAAGTTTATCCTCAGCTGAGACAATATCCCTGTTAAAATCGTCGAATATCTCCCTGTTCCACCGACGAAGGATAGGGCGCAGCCTCTTTAGTTTATCTCCCAAGAGCTGCATAGGGGAAAGAGCCGGGTGCTCTGCTGACCAAAATTGCCTGATAAGCTCCCGAAGCCCAGAGTGGAGTGTCCATATGGCTTGAAATCTGAAGCGCGCGGGGCGCCGAGGATCTTTAGAACAGCTGAAAAGGAGCGGACTATGATCCGAGTGGTGCCTAGGAAGGGCAACACAGGCGACACTCTACTCTATCCAGGCGACACTCTACTCTAGCCTGACCATTCCGGCCGTTAGACCAGGTGAAAAAGGCTCCACTAGCCTGACAATCGATCAAAGAGCCCTCATCGATGAAGTTAGCAAAATCTCTGCACGACCTAGAGTTCGGAGCCCTGCCAGTTTTCTCATGAGCACCCAACACTGAGTTAAAATCCCTAACGAGAACCCATTGCCCAGGTCGTCTATTCATCTGACCAATAATGTCTTCAAACATTATAACCCTGCGGTTAGACCAAATACTTCCATAAACAATGCAAATATAAGAAGCTAAATTCTGAATATGTAACAAGATGTACTGCTCATGTCGATTTACAACCAAAGATGACTGAAGACGAGAGCTGCCCAGAACCCAAAGTGAGGGAAGACTACGACAATTAACGGCGATTAACATAAAACCAATGCTAGTCCAAAAGCTCCCAGGGACCGAATCAAAATCAACCATCGGTTCCGCAAGACAGAGGATATCAGGCTTATTTATTGAACATAAATTAAAGAGGAAATTTTGGGTATCTCTATTCAAAATACCCCTGCAATTCCAGTACAGCACAATCATCTAAATCTTACTGGAGGTTTGCTGGCTCGTTTAGAACGAGATGGAAGGTTCTCTGTATTAGCCATTATTCGTTCCCTGCGCTTCTTCTTCTTCCCCACTGTACTCCAGCTACTCTCCTCATCCTCAGCCTCTGCCAAGTCCGCCCAAGTCTTGGTGCCCGAAGACCTACGATCAGAGCCCGAGTCCGAACCCTGTAATTAATCAGAGCCTTTATCAGAGCCTTTTGATTGTTGATCAGAAACTTGATCAGAACCTTGTGATTGCTGCTCCGAACCTTGTTCAGCACCATTTTCTGAATCATGTAATTGTTGATCAGAGCCTTCATCAGAACCTTGATCAATACCTTGATCCGAGTCCTACATTTGAAGATCAGAACTCTGGATTTGCTGATCTATATTATGCATTCCGGGAGATGGAGGTCGATCAAACTCCTCCAGAAAACCCTCTTGCTTCTGCGGGCTGCCTTGCATCAAGTCCCTCTCTTGTAAATTGACTGTTAATTCCTCCGAATTACGAGCCAGCTCATTCACAATTCTCCTAGTGACCTGCTGAACCGTAACCATGGCACCCGTCTGCTGCCGTGGAGCCTTTTTAACCTGCTTGTCCTGAGCAATTTCCTTCCGAGTGTCCCTGTCAGAAGTTTTTTTGCTCTCCACGGGCTTTATGTTTTTACGACAATCATAGGACATATGCCCTATATTTGAACAGACTTTGCAAAAACTCGGCAACCGTTCATATACGACGTCAATCCAGATTTGTTTACCCGCCCTTTCAATACCAAGCTTTACCGGGAGCTCTGTGTTTAGGTCCACATCAATTAATAACCGAGCGAAATGCCCGAAATCACCATCAGTAGTAGCCTTATCCAGACGTATCAGCCCTTCAATACCAGTAGCAATGTCAGACAAAATCTGGGGATCCCAGTATTCCCAGGGTAACGAGTACAGACGCACCCATACCTGAGCATTAGTTGATTTTTCCGCATAAGGATCGAAATCCGGTACCCAGGGTTGTAAACGAAACGTACCTGGTTTAACATTGATAGTTCCTTTCCCGAGAGCTTGATTCCTGGCCTCTTGAGACCTTAGCATGACATGAAAAAATCCCCGACCAATGGAGATCAGCCTCCATTCCTCCCTCAATCCCCAGATAGCCTGCAAAGACTCTTTAAGATTTCCAACTTTCCATGGAGCATCTCCTTTGCTCAGAATAAGCCGCCCAATAAGCGAGAAAGAACATAGCAAAGCCCTCTTATCATATGCTTCCTGTGAGATTCGAACAGATTTCAAGCCTCCTATCTCCGAGACTGTCGCAGAAGATGGCGGTATGTCAGTCAGTTTACTAGTAACCACCCGCGCATAAGAACGCCCACCATTGGAGCTGTCGGGGTGTTTTTGCGATTCCGTTACCGAAGGATTCGGAGAAAATCTCACTTTTGGATTGAAGAGAACTCCAATACTGTAGAAGTTATCAAGGTAATCATCGGTGATTGGTGGGGTCACAGCCATGATCGGCGGTGAAGATCGCGTTGACGGCGGCGGCTAGGTCATCCCTCCCCTCTCGAAATCGATCCCTTCATATGAACAATAAAATATATAAAACATCAATCAATACAAAAGAATGACATGCAAGCCATGATTATTCGACTAACGAAATACCAAATAATCCTCTAGCTGAATAGTTCTAAAGACATCTTCAACCTCTCGTGCATTCTGAACACTTCTATTGCAGGGATTTCATTTGTTTCTAATGATTTATTGGAATTTTGAATCCTTACATCCAAAATACTAACAGAAAAATATACCATATACCATGTGCTTGTGAAACCCCACGCACAAAATAGCCAAATTATTAACTCAAAAAGTGAAAAATATTTGAACTTTGCAAACCCCCCTCCCCCAAATCTAAATCCCTCCAGAATAAATTTGAATACAGTAGCTATAGAAATAGTGTATACAGACTCTTTTACAGTTAAAAGAAACATTGTTCGAAATCTATCTATATTCATAGGAATGAAATCATCCTGATGTTGTTGAGGTATATTATCATGTCGAATTGATAGAAGAAATCTAAACAAACCTAACCTCATAAAAGTTATTTTCAAAACCACTCGACTACAAAGAAGCAAAAGATGGGGAGACATGTAATAGATATCTACCAAATACTTATTCACTGATCCAAACTCATATTCCAAAACATTCAATTTAAATACGCTCCAAATTAGAAAAATAAAACCAGATGCTACTAAAATAAAATGACCGCAAAATATGCGATAATAATCAGAAATACCGCCAATAAATCCATCTAAGATGCGGAACAGTCTTTGTGCAAGAAATGCACGCATTTCTGCAATGACACCCGGAACTAGATGATCTTCTTGATTAGCAACATATCCTCCATTTTGTTCATTAACAACAGAAGGTGCAACAGGTGGTGGAACACCTGGATTTTCAGCAAGAGGTGGAACATGCACTTGAATTTTAGCATGTGTGGGAATTAGACCACCAACACCAGCAAAACTAATATTAAAAATAAAAGATATTAATCAAAATATAAAAAATAAGAGAATTATTCAAACGTCCTTAGTATATTCGGGGCTCAGCAGCTTTGTATAAAAATATAAATCAATACTAATAAAGACATACAAGTGATCGTTAATTGGCTAATTAAATACCAAATAATCATTTTCCTGAATAGCTATAAAATAATCTTCAACCTCTAATGCATTCCGAAAACTTTTAAAAGTTTTCGGAAATACCACAAACTGATACTCCTAAGATATCGTGTAATCTATATCCAAGAAATGTATTTATTTTTACACACTCCAAAAAATAATATTCACTTCACCAAAACAACTTCTTCCACACCAAAACAACTTCTTCCATGTGGTCTGCTGCTTGTAAAAATAATGTTGTATCTATATTAATAATAATAATAAAAAAAGCTGAATTTGATTAGATATATAAAAATCACAATTTACATTCTCTGTCTGAATCAAACTTTATTTCCTGTTGTTAAAAAACTCAGAAGCAGCAAATCCCAAAACCACGGTAAAGAGTGAAAAAAGATGCTGAGAAGTGTATACATGAAATTGTAATTTACTTTTTCTTTAAAGAAATAGACTCTAGTAGTATCATGCGTAAAATATGGCACTGCATAGAATAAGCTTTGAAAATCAGTTAATAAAGAAAAGCATTAATTAGTTATATTAAATAATATAATATAATACATACATAAAATTAATCTTTGATCAATTCATTTTTGGGTATATGCCGTGAAAATGATTGGATGACGACGTATTGTACAACACTTGGTTAAAATAGAGCATGTACTTTGAATGCTTGAGGTGGTCTTACCAATAATGATGAGTCTTATAAATAAAAAAGATTTGCATGAGTCTAAGACTCTGCAACAAAAATAACTAATACAAAAGATCAGCTATTATAAAAAAATATTAATCAAAATCTAAAATATAAAAAAAATTACCCAGAAATCTTCGGTATATTGGGCACTCGGCAGCTTTATATATAAAATATATAAAACATCAATAAATACAAAGAATGACATGCAAGCCATGATTATTTGACCAACGAAATACCAAATAATCCTCTGGCTGAATAGTTCTAAAGACATCTTCAACCTCTCGTGCATTCTGAACACTTCTATTACAAGGATTTCATTTGCTTCTAATGCTTCATTGGAATTTTGAATCCTTACATCCAAAATACTAACAGAAAAATATACCATATACCATGTGCTTATGAAACCCCACGCACAAAATAGCCAAATTATAACTCAAAAAGTGAAAAATATTTGAGCTTTTCAAACCCCACTCCCCCAACTCTAAATCCCTCCAGAATAAATTTGAATACAGTAGCTATAGAAATAGTATATCCAGACTCTTTTACAGTTAAAAGAAACATTGTTCGAAATCTATCCATATTCATAGGAATGAAATCATCCTCATGTTGTTGTTGAGGTATATTATCATGTCGAATTGATAGAAGAAATTTAAACAAACTTAACCTTATAAAAGTTATTTTCAAAACCACTCTGACTACAAAGAAGCAAAAGATGGGGAGACATGTAATAGATATCTACCAAATACTTATTCACTGATCCAAACTCATATTTCAAAACATTTAATTTAAATACGCTCCAAATTAGAAAAACAAAACCAGATGCTACTAAAATGAAATGACCGCAAAATATGCGATAATCCTCAGAAATACCGCCAACAAATTCATCTAAAATACGGAACAGTCTTTGTGCAAGAATTGCACGCATTTCTGCAATGACACCCGGAACTAGAGGATCTTTTTGATTAGCAACATTTCCTCCATTTTGTTCATTAACACCCAAAGGTGCAACAGGTGGTGGAACATCTGAATTTTCAGCAAGAGGTGGAACATGCACTTGAATTTGAGCATGTGTGGAATTAGACCACAAACGTCCTTAGTATATTCGGAGCATAGCAGCTTTGTATAAAAATATAAATACATACTAATAAAGAAATTCAAGTCATCATTAATTTGCTAATTAAATATCAAATAATCATTTTCCTGAATAGCTACAAAGTAATCTTCAACCTCTATGCATTCCGAACACTTTTAAAAGTTTTCTGAAATACCACAAACTGATACTCCTAAGATATTGTGTAATCTATGTCCAAGAAATTCACGTATTTTTACACACTCCAAAAAATAATCTTTAATTCGCCAAAAGAATTTCTTGCACACCAAAACAACTTCTTCCACGTGGCCTGCTGCTTGTAAAAATAATGTTGTATCAATATTAATAATAATAAAAAAAAATTGAATTTGATTAGATATGTAAAAATGACAACTTACATTCTCTGTCTTAATCAAACTCTATTTCCTGTTGTTAAAAAACTCAGAAGCAGCAAATCCCAAAACCACGGTAAAGAGTGAAACAAAGATGCTGAGAAGTGTATACATGAAATTGTAATCCACTTTTTCTTTAAAGAAATAGACTTTAGTAGTATTATTAGTAAAATATGGCACTGCATAGAATAAGCTTTGAAAATCACTTAATAAAGAAAAACACTAATTAGTTATATTAAATAATATGATATAATACATACATAAAATTAATCTTTAATCAATCCATTCTTGGATATATGCCGTGAAAATGATTGGATGACGACGCATTGTACAACACTTGGTTAAAATAGAGCATGTACTTTGAATGTTTTAGGTGGTCTTAGCAAACTTGATAATGATGAGTCTTATAAATAAAAAAGATTTGCATTAGACTAAGACTCTGCAACAAAAATAACTAATACAAAAGATCAGTTATTATAAAAAAAATTACCCAGAAATCTTCGGTGTATTTGGGGCTCAGCAGCTTTATATATAAAATATATAAAATATCGATCGATACAAAGAATGACATGCAGGCTATGATTATTTGACTAACGAAATACCAAATAATCCTCTGGCTGAACAGTTCTAAAGACATCTTCAACCTCTCGTGCATTCTGAACACTTCTACTGCAGGGATTGCATTTGCTTCTAATGCTTCATTCGAATTTTGAATCCTTACATCCAAAATACTAACAGAAAAATATATCATATACCATGTGCTTTTGAAACCCCACGCACAAAATAACCAAATTATTAACTCAAAAAGTGAAAAATATTTGAACTTTTCAAACCCTCCTCCCCCAAATCTAAATCCTTCCAGAATAAATTTGAATACAGTAGCTATAGAAATAGTGTATCCAGACTCTTTTACGGTTAAAAGAAACATTGTTCGAAATCTATCCATATTCATAGGAATGAAATCATCCTGATGTTGTTGAGGTATATTATCATGTCGAATTGATAGAAGAAATCTAAACAAACCTAACCTCATAAAAGTTATTTTCAAAACCACTCAACTACAAACAAGCAAAAGATGGGCAGATATGTGATAGATATCTACCAAATACTTTTTCACTGATCCAAACTCATATTCCAAAACATTCAATTTAAATATGCTCCAAATTAGAAAAACAAAACCAGATGCTACTAAAATGAAATGACCGCAAAATACGCGATAATCATCAGAAATACCGCCAACAAATCCAACTAAGATGCGGAACAGTCTTTGTGGAAGAAATGCACGCATTTCTGCAATGACACCCGGAACTAGAGGATCTTCTTGATTAGCAACATTTCCTCCATTTTGTTCATTAACACCCGAAGGTGCAACAGGTGGTGGAACACCTGGATTTTCAGCAAGAGGTGGAACATGCACTTGAATTTGAGCATGTGTGGGAATTAGACCAACAACACCAGCAAAACTAATATTAAAAATAAAAGATATTAATCAAAATGTAGAAAATAAGAGAATTAATCAAACGTCCTTAGTATATTCGGGGCTCAGCAGCTTTGTATAAAAATATAAATCAATACTAATAAAGACATGCAAGTTATCGTTAATTGGCTAATTAAATAACAAATAATAATTTTCCTGAATAGCTACAAAGTAATCTTCAACCTCTAATGCATTCCGAAAACTGTTAAAAGTTTTCAGAAATACCATAAACTGATACGCTTAAGATATCGTGTAATCTATGTCCAAGAAATTCATGTATTTTTACACACTCGAAAAAATAATCTTAACTTCACCAAAACAATTCCTTCAACACCAAAACAACTTCTTCCACGTGGCATGCTGCTTGTAAAAATAATGTTATATAAATATTAATAATAATAAAAAAACTGAATTTGATTAGGTATGTAAAAATGACAACTTACATTCTCTGTCTGAATCAAACTCTATTTCCTGTTGTTAAAAAACTCAGAAGCAGCAAATCCCAAAACCACGGTAAATAGTGAAAAAAAGATGCTAAGAAGTGTATACATGAAATTGTAATCCACTTTTTCTTTAAAGAAATAGACTCTAGTAGTATCATGAGTAAAATATGGCACTGCATAGAATAAGCTTTGAAAATCAGTTAATAAAGAAAAGCACTAATTAGTTATATTAAATAATATGATATTTTTTTTAATAAGAATCTCGGACGAGGAGATGTGTTAGCTTGACATCCCAACTAGGTCGGCACCCCAGGCCTCCACAAACTCCAAACCCTTATATAAATAAAATAAAAAGAATAAATTATATGTACAAAAGATTAGGAGAAACGAGTATAAAAAAGGTTCAAACGATCATTAATAATAAAAGGAGAACAAAAAGGTGGCGCGGAGGGCCACCACGTGATGCCGAAAGAATTGAGGCCAAAATTAGCTAAGGCATCAGCCGGTTGGTTGCCTTCTCGGAAGATATGAGATATCCGAATGGTCATTTCCTGCAGAGAGCTAGAGTTCTGAGCCAATCTTGCCTGACAGTCCAGGGTACGACAGTAGAGCGCCTATTTAACAGATCAACAACAAAGGTGGAGTCTGATTCAATCCACAAGTTCCTCCATTCTTTCTCCAATACCAACTCAATTGCAAACATTACTGCTTTAAGCTCAGCAATGTGAGCATGGGCGCTTGAAATTGGGAAGGCAAAGCACCACTTAGGGAATCCTCTGCAGTTTCTAAAAATGCCTCCTGAACTTGCTGGGCAGGGAGAGCCTTTTGCGGAGCCGTCAGTGTTCACTTTTAACCAACCAGCAGGGGGCGGTAACCATCGCACAAGAGTGAAATTGGGTGCAGCAGGCGGCCTGGTCGGTTCCGGATAATATGATATAATACATACATAAAATTAATCTTTGATCAATCCATTCTTGGGTATATGCCGTGAAAATGATTGGATGACGACGCATTGTACAACACTTGGTTAAAATAGAGCATGTACTTTTAATGCTTGAGGTGGCCTTAGCAAACTTGATTATGATGAGTCTTATAAATAAAAAAAAGATTTGCATGAGACTAAGACTCTGCAACAAAAATAACTAATACAAAAGATCAGTTATTATAAAAAAATATTAATCAAAATCTAAATTATAAAAAAAATTACCTAGAAATCTTCGGTATATTTGGGGCTCAGCAGCTTTATATATAAAATATATAAAACATCAATCAATACAAACAATGACATGCAAGCCATGATTATTTGACTAACAAAATACCAAATAATCCTCTGGCTGAACAGTTCTAAAGACATCTTCAAACTCTCGTGCATCCTGAACACTTCTATTGCAGGGATTTCATTTGCTTCTAATGCTTCATTAGAATTTTGAATCCTTACATCCAAAATACTAACAGAAAAATATATCATATACCATGTGCTTTTGAAACCCCACGCACAATATAACCAAATTATTAACTCAAAAAGTGAAAAATATTTGAGCTTTTCAAACCCCCCTCCCCCAACTCTAAATCCCTCCAAAATAAATTTGAATACAGTAGCTATAGAAATAGTGTATCCAGACTCTTTTACAGTTAAAAGAAACATTGTTCGAAATCTATCCATATTCATAGGAATGAAATCATCCTGATGTTGTTGAGATATATTATCATGTCGAATTGATAGAAGGAATCTAAACAAACCTAGCCTCATAAAAGTTATTTTCAAAACCACTCAACTATAAAGAAGCAAAAGATGGGCAGATATGTGATAGATATCTACCAAATACTTCTTCACTGATCCAAACTCATATTCCAAAACATTCAATTTAAATACGCTCCAAATTAGAAAAACAAAACCAGATACTACTACTAAAATTAAATGACCGTAAAATATGCGATAATCATCAGAAATGCCGCCAACAAATCCATCTAAGATGCGAAACAGTCTTTGTGCAAGAAATGCACGCATTTCTGCAATGACACCCGGAATTAGAGGATCTTCTTGATTAGCAACATTTCCTCCATTTTGTTCATTAACACCCGAAGGTGCAACAGGTGGTGCAACACTTGAATTTTCAACAAGAGGTGGAACATTCACTTGAATTTGAGCATGTGTGGGAATTAGACCACCAACACCAGCAAAACTAATATTAAAAATAAAAGATATTAATCAAAATGTAGAAAATAAGAGAATTAATCAAACGTCCTTAGTACATTCGGGGCTCAGCAGATTTGTATAAAAATATAAATCAATACTAATAAAGACATGCAAGTTATCGTTAATTGGCTAATTAAATACCAAATAATCATTTTCCTGAATAGCTACAAAGTAATTTTCAACCTCTAATGCATTCCGAAAACTGTTAAAAGTTTTTGGAAATACCACAAACTGATACTCCTAAGATATCGTGTAATCTATGTCCAAGAAATTCATGTATTTTTACACACTCGAAAAAATAATCTTCACTTCACCAAAACAATTCCTTCCACACCAAAACAGCTTCTTCCACATGGCCTGCTGCTTGTAAAAATAAAGTTGTATAAATATTAATAATAATAATAAAACTGAATTTGATTAGATATGTAAAAATGACAACTTACATTCTCTGTCTGAATCAAACTCTATTTCCTGTTGTTAAAAAACTCAGAAGCAGCAAATCCAGAAACCACGGTAAATAGTGAAAAAAAAGATGCTGAGAAGTGTATACATTAAATTGTAATCCACTTTTTCTTTAAAGAAATAGACTCTAGTAGTATCATGAGTAAAATATGGCACTGCATAGAATAAGCTTTGAAAATCAGTTAATAAAGAAAAACACTAATTAGTTATATTAAATAATATGATATAATAAGTACATAAAATTAATCTTTGATCAATTCATTCTTGGGTATATCCCGTGAAAATGATTTGACGACGCATTTTACAACACTTGGTTAAAATAGAGCCTGTACTTTGAATGCTTGAGGTGGTCTTAGCAAACTTGATAATGATAAGTCTTATAAATAAAAAAAAGATTTGCATGAGACTAAGACTCTGCAACAAAAATAAATAATACAAAAGATCAGTTATTATAAAAAATATTAATCAAAATCTAAAATATAAAAAAAATTACCTAGAAATCTTCGGTATATTGGGGGCTCAGCAGCTTTATATATAAAATATATAAAACATCAATCAATACAACGAATGACATGCAAGCCATGATTATTTGACTAAAGAAATACCAAATAATCCTCTGGCTGAATAGTTCTAAAGATATTTTCAACCTCTCGTGCATTCTGAACACTTCTATTTCAGGGATTTCATTTGCTTCTAATGCTTCATTAGAATTTTGAATCTTTACATCCAAAATACTAACAGAAAAATATATCATATACCATGTGCTTGTGAAACCCCACGCACAAAATAACCAAATTATTAACTCAAAAAGTGAAAAATATTTTAGATTTTCAAACCCTCCTCTCCCAACTCTAAATCCCTCCAGAATAAATTTGAATATAGTAGCTATAGAAATAGTGTATCCAGACTCTTTTACAGTTAAAAGAAACATTGTTCGTAATCAATCCATATTCATAGGAATGAAATCATCATGATTTGTTGAGGTATATTATTATGTCGAATTGATAGAAGAAATCTAAACAAAACTAAACTCATAAAAGTTATTTTCAAAACCACTCAACTACAAAGAAGCAAAAGATGGGCAGATATGTGATAGATATCTACCAAATACTTTTTCACTAATCCAAACTCATATTCCAAAACATTCAATTTAAATACGCTCCAAATTAGAAAAACAAAACCAGATGCTACTAAAATGAAATGACCGCAAAACATACGATAATCATCAGAAATACCGCCAACAAATCCATCTAAGATGCGGAACAGTCTTTGTGCAAGAAATGCACACATTTCTGCAGTGACAACCGGAACTAGAGGATCTTCTTGATTAGCAACATTTCCTCCATTTTGTTTATTAACACTCGAAGGTGCAACAGGTGGTGGAACACCTGGATTTTCAGCAAGAGGTGGAACATGCACTTGAATTTGAGCATGTGTAGGAATTAGACCACCAACACCAGCAAAACTAATATTAAAAATAAAAGATATTAATAAAAATGTAGAAAATAAGAGAATTAATCAAACATCCTTAGTACATTCGGGGCTCAGCAGCTTTGTATAAAAATATAAATCAATACTAATAAAGAAATGCAAGTTATCGTTAATTTGCTAATTAAATACCAAATAATCATTTTCCTAAATAGCTACAAAGTAATCTTCAACCTCTAATTCATTCCGAAAACTTTTAAAAGTTTTCGGAAATAACACAAACTGACACACCTAAGATATCGTGTTATCTATGTCCAAGAAATTCATGTATTTTTACACACTCGAAAAAATAATCATCACTTCACCAAAACAATTCATTCCACACAAAAACAACTTTATCCACGTGGCCTGCTGCTTGTAAAAATAATGTTGTATAAATATTAATAATAATAAAAAAAACTGAATTTGATTAGATATGTAAAAATGACAACTTACATTCTCTGTCTGAATCAAATTCTATTTCCTGTTGTTAAAAAACTCAGAAGCAGCAAATCCAAAAACCACGGTAAAGAGTGAAAAAAAGATGATGAGAAGTGTATACATGAAATTGTAATCCACTTTTTCTTTAAAGAAATAGACTCTAGTAGTATCATGAGTAAAATATTGCACTGCATAGAATAAGCTTTGAAAATCAGTTAATAAAGAAAAGCACTAATTAGTTATATTAAATAATATGATATAATACATACATAACATTAATCTTTGATAAATTCATTCTTGGATATATGACGTGAACATGATTGGATGACGACATATTGTACAACACTTGGTTAAAATAGAGCATTTACTTTGAATGCTTGAGGTGGTCTTAGCAAACTTGCTAATGATGAGTCTTATAAATAAAAAAAGATTTGCCGAAAATATTGAGTGATATAATTATTATAAAAATATTAGTTGATAATGTTTAACTTAAAATGTTAAGTTAAATATTTTGACTTACCAAAATAGGTGCTTTTTAACTTAATTTACTAATTTAAGTGGTGGAGAAATAATTGTTATCAAACGCACTTAAATTAATTAAGTGCTTAATATTTTAATTTAAAGCATTAAGTGGATTATCAAACAAGTTATAAGACTCTGCAACAAAAATAACTAATACAAAAGATCAGTTATTATAAAAAAATATTAATCAAAATCTAAAATATAAAAAAAATTACCTAGAAATCTTCGGTATATTGGGGGCTCAGCAGCTTTATATATAAAATATATAAAACATCAATCAATACAAAGAATGACATGCATGCCATGATTATTTGACTAACGAAATACCAAATAATCCTCTGGCTGAATAGTTCTAAAGACATCTTCAACCTCTCGTGCATTCTGAACACTTCTATTGCATGGATTTCATTTGCTTCTAATGCTTCATTAAAATTTTGAATCTTACATCCAAAATACTAACAGAAAAATATACCATATACCATGTGCTTGTGAAACCCTACGCACAAAATAACCAAATTATTAACTAAAAAAGTGAAAAATATTTGAGCTTTTCAAACCCCCCCTCTACCAACTCTAAATCCCTACAGAATAAATTTGAATACAGTAGCTATAGAAATAGTGTATCCAGACTCTTTTACAGTTAAAAGAAACATTGTTCGAAATCTATCCATATTCATAGGAATGAAATCATCCTGATGTTGTTGAGGTATATTATCATGTCGAATTGATAGAAGAAATCTAAACAAACCTAAGCTCATAAAAGTTATTTTCAAAACCACTCAACTACAAACAAGCAAAAGATGGGCAAATATGTGATAGATATCTACCAAATACTTCTTCACTGATCCAAACTCATATTCCAAAACATTCAATTTAAATACGCTCCAAATTAGAAAAACAAAACCAGATGCTACTAAAATGAAATGACCGCAAAATATGCGATAATCATCAGAAATACCGCCAACAAATCCATCTAAGATGCGGAACAGTCTTTGTGCAAGAAATGCACGCATTTCTGCAATGACACCCGGAACTAGAGGATCTTCTTGATTAGCAACATTTCCTCCATTTTGTTCATTAACACCCGAAGGTGCAACAGGTGGTGGAACACCTGGATTTTCAGCAAGAGGTGGAACATGCACTTGAATTTGAGCATGTGTGCGAATTAGACCAACAACACCAGCAAAACTAATATTAAAAATAAAAGATATTAATCAAAATGTAGAAAATAAGAGAATTAATCAAACGTCATTAGTACATTCGGGGCTCAGCAGCTTTGTATAAAAATATAAATCAATACTAATAAAGACATGCAAGTTATCGTTAATTGGCTAATTAAATACCAAATAATTATTTTCCTGAATAGCTACAAAGTAATCTTCAACCTCTAATGCATTAACAGTTTTCGGAAATACCACAAACTGATACTCCTAAGATATCGTGTAATCTATGTCCAAGAAATTCATGTATTTTTACACACTCGAAAAAATAATCTTAACTTCACCAAAACAATTCCTTCCACACCAAAACAACTTCTTCCACGTGGCATGCTGCTTGTAAAAATAATGTTGTATAAATATTAATAATAATAAAAAAAACTGAATTTGATTAGATATGTAAAAATGACAACTTACATTCTCTGTCTGAATCAAACTCTATTTTCTGTTGTTAAAAAACTCAGAAGCAGCAAATCCCAAAACCACGGTAAAGAGTGAAAAAAAGATGCTAAGAAGTGTATACATGAAATTGTAATCCACTTTTTCTTTAAAGAAATAGACTCTAGTAGTATAATGAGTAAAATATGGCACTGCATAGAATAAGCTTTGAAAATCAGTTAATAAAGAAAAGCACTAATTAGTTATATTAAATAATATGATATTTTTTTTAATAAGAATCTGGGACGAGGAGATGTGTTAGCCTGACATCCCAACTAGGTCGGCACCCCAGGCCTCCACAAACTCCAAACCCTTATATAAATAAAATAAAAAGAATAAATTGTATGTACAAAGGATTAGGAGAAACGAGTATAAAAAAGGTTCAAACGATCATTAATAATAAAAGGAGAACAAAAAGGTGTCGCGGAGGGCCACCACGTGATGCCGAAAGAATTGAGGCCAAAATTAGCTAAGGTATCAGCCGGTTGGTTGCCTTCTCGGAAGATATGAGATATCCGAATGGTCATTTCCTGCAGAGAGCTAGAGTTCTGAGCCAATCTTGCCTGACAGTCCAGGGTACGACAGTAGAGCGCATATTTAACAGATCAACAACAAAGGTGGAGTCCGATTCAATCCACAAGTTCCTCCATTCTTTCTCCAATGCCAACTCAATTGCAAACATTACTGCTTTAAGCTCAGCAATGTGAGTATGGGCGCTTGAAATTGGGAAGGCAAAGCAGCCCTTAGGGAATCATCTGCAGTTTCTAAAAATGCCTCCTGAACTTGCTGGGCCGGGAGAGCCTTTTGCGGAGCCGTCGGTGTTCACTTTTAACCAATCAGCAGGGGGCGGTAACCATCGCACAAGAGTGAAATTAGGTGCAGCAGGCGGCCTGGTCGGTTCCGGATAATATGATATAATACATACATAAAATTAATCTTTGATCAATCCATTCTTGGGTATATGCCGTGAAAATGATTGGATGACGACGCATTGTACAACACTTGGTTAAAATAGAGCATGTACTTTGAATGCTTGAGGTGGTCTTAGCAAACTTGATAATGATGAGTCTTATAAATAAAAAAAAGATTTGCATGAGACTAAGACTCTGCAACAAAAATAACTAATACAAAAGATCAGTTATTATAAAAAAATATTAATCAAAATCTAAATTATAAAAAAAATTACCTAGAAATCTTCGGTATATTGGGGGCTCAGCAGCTTTATATATAAAATATATAAAACATCAATCAATACAAACAATGACATACAAGCCATGATTATTTGACTAACGAAATACCAAATAATCCTCTGGCTGAATAGTTATAAAGACATCTTCAACCTCTCGTGCATTCTGAACACTGCTATTGCAGGGATTTCATTTGCTTCTAATGCTTCATTAGAATTTTGAATCCTTATATCCAAAATACTAACAGAAAAATATATCATATATCATGTGCTTGTGAAACCCCACGCACAAAATAAACAAATTATTAACTTAAAAAGTGAAAAATATTTGAGCTTTTCAAAACCCCTCCCCCAACTCTAAATCCCTCCAGAATAAATTTGAATACAGTAGCTATAGAAATAGTGTATCCAGAATCTTTTACAGTTAAAAGAAACATTGTTCGAAATCTATCCATATTCATAGGAATGAAATCATCCTGATGTTGTTGAGGTATATTATCATGTCGAATTGATAGAAGAAATGGAAACAAACCTAACTCAATAAAAGTTATTTTCAAAACCTCTCAATTACAAAGAAGCAAAAGATGGGCAGACATGTCATAGATATCTACCAAATACTTCTTCACTGATCCAAACTCATATTCCAAAACATTCAATTTAAATACGCTCCAAATTAGAAAAACAAAACCAGATGCTACTAAAATCAAATAACAGCAAAATAAGCGATAATCATCAGAAATACTGTCAACAAATCCATCTAAGATGCGAAACAGTCTTTGTGCAAGAAATGCACGCATTTCTGCAATGACACCCGGAACTATAGGATCTTATTGATTATCAATATTTCCTCCATTTTGTTCATTAACACCCGAAGGTGCAACAGGTGGTCCAACACCTGAATTTTCAGCAAGAGGTGGAACATGCACTTGAATTTGAGCATGTGTGGGAATTAGACCACCAACACCAGCAAAACTAATATTAAAAATAAAAGATATTAATCAAAATGTAGAAAATAAGAGAATTAATCAAACGTCCTTAGTACATTCGGGGCTCAGCAGCTTTGTATAAAAACATAAATCAATACTAATAACGACATGCAAGTTATCGTTAATTGGCTAATTAAATACCAAATAATCATTTTCCTGAATAGCTACAAAGTAATTTTCAACCTCTAATGCATTCCGAAAACTTTTCGGAAATACCACAAACTTATACTCCTAAGATATCGTGTAATTTATGTCCAAGAAATTCATTTATTTTTACACACTCCAAAAAATAATCTTCACTTCACCAAAACAATTCCTTCCACACCAAAACAGCTTCTTCCACATGGTCTGCTGCTTGTAAAAATAAAGTTGTATAAATATTAATAATAATAATAAAACTGAATTTGATTAGATATGTAAAAATGACAACTTACATTCTCTGTCTGAATCAAACTCTATTTCCTATTGTTAAAAAACTCAGAAGCACCAAATCTAGAAACCACGGTAAATAGTGAAAAAAAGATGCTGAGAAGTGTATACATTAAATTGTAATCCACTTTTTCTTTAAAGAAATAGACTCTAGTAGTATCATGAGTAAAATATGGCACTGCATAGAATAAGCTTTGAAAATCAGTTAATAAAGAAAAACACTAATTAGTTATATTAAATAATATGATATAATAAGTATATAAAATTAATCTTTGATCAATCCATTATTGGGTATATGCCGTGAAAATGATTTGACGACGCATTTTACAACACTTGGTTAAAATAGAGAATATACTTTGAATGCTTGAGGTGGTCTTAGCAAACTTGATAATGATAAGTCTTATAAATAAATAAAAAGATTTGCATAAGACTAAGACTCTGCAACAAAAATAACTAATACAAAAGATTACTTATTATAAAAAATATTAATCAAAATCTAAAATATAAAAAAAATTACCTAGAAATCTTCGGTATATTTGGGCTCAGCAGCTTTATATATAAAATATATAAAACATCAATCAATACAAAGAATGGCATGCAAGCCATGATTATTTGACTAAAGAAATTCCAAATAATCCTCTAGCTGAATAGTTCTAAAGATATCTTCAACCTCTCGTGCATTCTGAACACTTCTATTTCAGGGATTTCATTTGCTTCTAATGCTTCATTAGAATTTTGAATCCTTACATCCAAAATACTAACAGAAAAATATATCATATACCATGTGCTTTTGAAACCCCACGCACAAAATAACCAAATTATTAACTTAAAAAGTGAAAAATATTTGAGCTTTTCAAACCCTCCTCTCCCAATTCTAAATCCCTCCAGAATAAATTTGAATATAGTAGTTATAGAAATAGTGTATCCAGACTCTTTTACAGTTAACAGAAACATTGTTCGAAATCTATCCATATTCATAGGAATGAAATCATCATGATGTTGTTGAGGTATATTATTATGTCGAATTGATAAAAGAAATCTAAACAAACCTAACCTCATAAAAGTTATTTTCAAAACCACTCAACTACAAAGAAGCAAAAGATGGGCAGATATGTGATAGATATCTACCAAATACTTCTTCACTGATCCAAACTCATATTCCAAAACATTCAATTTAAATACGCTCCAAATTAGAAAAACAAAACCAGATGCTACTAAAATGAAATGACCGCAAAATATGCGATAATCATCAGAAATACCGCCAACAAATCCATCTAAGATGCGGAACAGTCTTTGTGCAAGAAATGCACGCATTTCTGCAATGACACCCGGAACTAGAGGATCTTCTTGATTAGCAACATTTCCTCCATTTTGTTCATTAACACCCGAAGGTGCAACAGGTGGTGGAACACCTGGATTTTCAGCAAGAGGTGTAACATGCACTTGAATTTGAGCATGTGTGGGAATTAGACCAACAACACCAGCAAAACTAATATTAAAAATAAAAGATATTAATCAACATGTAGAAAATAAGAGAATTAATTAAACGTCCTTAGTACATTCGGGGCTCAGCAGCTTTGTATAAAAATATAAATCAATACTAATAAAGAAATGCAAGTTATCGTTAATTGGCTAATTAAATACGAAATAATCATTTTCCTGAATAGCTACAAAGTAATCTTCAACCTCTAATGCATTCCGAAAACTGTTAAAAGTTTTTGGAAATACCACAAACTGATACTCCTAAGATATCGTGTAATCTATGTCCAAGAAATTCATGTATTTTTACACACTCGAAAAAATAATCTTAACTTCACCAAAACAATTCCTTCCACACCAAAACAACTTCTTCCACGTGGCATGCTGCTTGTAAAAATAATGTTGTATAAATATTAATAATAAAAAAAAAACTGAATTTGGTTAGATATGTAAAAATGACAACTTACATTCTCTGTCTGAATCAAACTCTATTTCCTGTTGTTAAAAAACTCGGAAGCAGCAAATCCCAAAACCACGGTAAAGAGTGAAAAAAAGATGCTAAGAAGTGTATACATGAAATTGTAATCCACTTTTTCTTTAAAGAAATAGACTCTAGTAGTATAATAAGTAAAATATGGCACTGCATAGAATAAGCTTTGAAAATCAGTTAATAAAGAAAAGCACTAATTAGTTATATTAAATAATATGATATTTTTTTAATAAGAATCTGGGACGAGGAGATGTGTTAGCCTGACATCCCAACTAGGTCGGCACCCCAGGCCTCCACAAACTCCAAACCCTTATATAAATAAAATAAAAAAGAATAAATTGTATGTACAAAGGATTAGGAGAAACGAGTATAAAAAAGGTTCAAACGATCATTAATAATAAAAGGAGAACAAAAAGGTGGCGCGGAGGGCCACCACGTGATGCCGAAAGAATTGAGGCCAAAATTAGCTAAGGCATCAGCCGGTTGGTTGCCTTCTCGGAAGATATGAGATATCCGAATGGTCATTTCCTGCAGAGAGCTAGAGTTCTGAGCCAATCTTGCCTGACAGTCCAGGGTACGATAGTAGAGCGCCTATTTAACAGATCAACAACAAAGGTGGAGTCCGATTCAATCCACAAGTTCCTCCATTCTTTCTCCAATGCCAACTCAATTGCAAACATTACTGCTTTAAGCTCAGCAATGTGAGTATGGGCGCTTGAAATTGGGAAGGCAAAGCAGCCCTTAGGGAATCCTCTGCAGTTTCTAAAAATGCCTCCTGAACTTGCTGGGCCGGGAGAGCCTTTTGCGGAGCCGTCAGTGTTCACTTTTAACCAACCAGCAGGGGGCGGTAACCATCGCACAAGAGTGAAATTAGGTGCAGCAGGCGGCCTGGTCGGTTCCGGATAATATGATATAATAAATACATAAAATAAATCTTTGATCAATCCATTCTTGGGTATATGCCGTGAAAATGATTGGATGACGACGCATTGTACAACACTTGGTTAAAATAGAGCATGTACTTTGAATGCTTGAGGTGGTCTTAGCAAACTTGATAATGATGAGTCTTATAAATAAAAAAAAGATTTGCATGAGACTAAGACTCTGCAACAAAAATAACTGATACAAAAGATCAGTTATTATAAAAAAAATATTAATCAAAATCTAAATTATAAAAAAAATTACCTAGAAATCTTCGGTATATTGGGGGCTCAGCAGCTTTATATATAAAATATATAAAACATCAATCAATACAAACAATGACATGCAAGCCATGATTATTTGACTAACGAAATACCAAATAATCCTCTGGCTGAATAGTTCTAAAGACATCTTCAACCTCTCGTGCATTCTGAACACTTCTATTTCAGGGATTTCATTTGCTTCTAATGCTTCATTATATGACACCCGGAACTATAGGATCTTCTTGATTAGCAATATTTCCTCCATTTTGTTCATTAACACCCGAAGGTGCAACAGGTGGTGCAACACCTGAATTTTCAGCAAGAGGTGGAACATGCACTTGAATTTGAGCATGTGTGGGAATTAGATCACCAACACCAGCAAAACTAATATTAAAAATAAAAGATATTAATCAAAATGTAGAAAATAAGAGAATTAATCAAACGTCCACTTTTTCTTTAAAGAAATAGACTCTAGTAGTATCATGAGTAAAATATGGCACTGCATAAAATAAGCTTTGAAAATCAGTTAATAAAGAAAAACACTAATGAGTTATATTAAATAATATGATATAATACATACATAAAATTAATCTTTGATCAATCCATTCTTGGGTATATGCCGTGAAAATGATTGGATGACGGCGCATTGTACAACACTTGGTTAAAATAGAGCATGTACTTTGAATGCTTGAGGTGGTCTTAGCAAACTTGATAATGATGAGTCTTATAAATAAAAAAAGATTTGCATAAGACTAAGACTCTGCAACAAAAATAACTAATACAAAAGATCAGTTATTATAAAAAAATATTAATCAAAATCTAAAATATATAAAAAAATTAAATAGAAATCTTCGGTATATTGGGGGCTCTGCAGCTTTGTATATAAAATATATAAAACATCAATCAATACAAAGAATGACATTAAAGCCATGATTATTTGACTAACGAAATACCAAATAATCATCTAGCTGAATAGTTCTAAAGAAATCTTCAACCTCTCGTGCATTCTGAACACTTCTATTGCAGGGATTTCATTTGCTTCTAATGCTTCATTAGAATTTTGAATCCTTACATCCAAAATACTAACAAAAAAATATATCATATACCATATGCTTGTGAAACCCCACACACAAAATAACCAAATTATTAACTCAAAAAGTGAAAAATATTTGAGCTTTTCAAACCCCCCTCCCCCAACTCTAAATCCCTCCAGAATAAATTTGAATACAGTAGCTATATAAATAGTGTATCCAGACTCTTTTACAGTTAAAAGAAAAATTGTTCGAAATCTATCCATATTCATAGGAATGAAATCATCCTGATTTTGTTGAGTTATATTATTATGTCGAATTGATAGAAGAAATCTAAACAAACCTAACCCCATAAAAGTTATTTTCAAAACCACTCAACTACAAAGAACCAAAAGATAGGCAGACATGTGATAGATATCTACCAAATACTTCTTCACTGATCCAAACTCATATTCCAAAACATTCAATTTAAATACGCTCCAAATTAGAAAAACAAAACCAGATGCTACTAAAATGAAATTATAGCAAAATATGCGATAATCATCAGAAATACCGCCAACAAATCAATCTAAGTTGCGGAACAGTCTTTGTGCAAGAAATGCACGCATTTCTGCAATGACACCCGGAACTAGAGGATCTTCTTGATTAGCAACATTTCCTCCATTTTGTTCAGTAACACCGGAAGGTGCAACAGGTGGTGGAACACCTGGATTTTCAGCAAGAGGTGGAACATGCACTTGAATTTGAGCATGTGTGGGAATTAGACCACCAACACCAGCAAAACTAATATTAAAAATAAAAGATATTAATCAAACGTCCTTAGTACATTCGGGGCTCAGCAGCTTTGTATAAAAATATAAATCAATACTAATAAAGACATGCAAGTTATCGTTAATTGGCTAATTAAATACCAAATAATCATTTTCCTGAATAGCTACAATGTAATATTCAACCTCTAATGCATTCCGAAAACTTTTAAAAGTTTTCGGAAATACCACAAACTGATACTTATAAGATATCGTGTAATCTATGTCCAAGAAATTCATTTTTTTTACACACTCCAAAAAATAATCTCCATTTCACTAAAACAATTTCTTCCACACCAAAACAACTTCTTCCACGTGGCCAGCTGCTTGTAAAAATAATGTTGTATCAATATTAATAATAATAAAAAAATTGAATTTGATTAGATATGTAAAAATGACAACTTACATTCTTTGTCTTAATCAAACTCTATTTCCTGTTGTTAAAAAACAAAGATGCTGAGAAGTGTATACATTAAAATTGTAATCCACTTTTTCTTTAAAGAAATAGACTTTAGTAGTATTATTAGTAAAATATGGCACTGCATAGAATAAGCTTTGAAAATCACTTAATAAAGAAAAACACTAATTAGTTATATTAAATAATATGATATAATATATACATAAAATTAATCTTTAATCAATCCATTCTTGGATATATGCCGTGAAAATGATTGGATGACGACGCATTGTACAACACTTGGTTAAAATAGATCATGTACTTTGAATGTTTTAGGTGGTCTTAGCAAACTTGATAATGATGAGTCTTATAAATAAAAAAGATTTGCATTAGACTAAGACTCTGCAACAAAAATAACTAATACAAAAGATCAGTTATTATAAAAAAAATTACCCAGAAATCTTCGGTGTATTTGGGGCTCAGCAGCTTTATATATAAAATATATAAAATATCGATCGATACAAAAAATGACATGCAGGCTATGATTATTTGACTAACGAAATACCAAATAATCCTCTGGCTGAACAGTTCTAAAGACATCTTCAACCTCTCGTGCATTCTGAACACTTCTACTGCATGGATTGCATTTGCTTCTAATGCTTCATTAGAATTTTGAATCCTTACATCCAAAATACTAACAGAAAAATATATCATATACCATGTGCTTTTGAAACCCCACGCATAAAATAACCAAATTATTAACTCAAAAAGTGAAAAATATTTGAACTTTTCAAACCCCCCTCCCCCAACTCTAAATCCTTCCAGAATAAATTTGAATACAGTAGCTATAGAAATAGTGTATCCAGACTCTTTTACAGTTAAAAGAAACATTGTTCGAAATCTATCCATATTCATAGGAATGAAATCATCCTGATGTTGTTGAGGTATATTATCATGTCGAATTGATAGAAGAAATCTAAACAAACCTAACCTCATAAAAGTTATTTTCAAAACCACACAACTACAAAGAAGCAAAAGATGGGCAGATATGTGATAGATATCTACCAAATACTTCTTCACTGATCCAAACTCATATTCCAAAACATTCAATTTAAATATGCTCCAAATTAGAAAAACAAAACCAGATGCTACTAAAATGAAATGACCGCAAAATACGCGATAATCATCAGAAATACCGCCAACAAATCCAACTAAGATGCGGAACAGTCTTTGTGCAAGAAATGCACGCATTTCTGCAATGACACCCGGAACTAGAGGATCTTCTTGATTAGCAACATTTCCTCCATTTTGTTCATTAACACCCGAAGGTGCAACAGGAGGTGGAACACCTGGATTTTCAGCAAGAGGTGGAACATGCACTTGAATTTGAGCATATGTGGGAATTAGACCAACAACACCAGCAAAACTAATATTAAAAATAAAAGATATTAATCAAAATGTAGAAAATAAGAGAATTAATCAAACGTCCTTAGTATATTCGAGGCTCAGCAGCTTTGTATAAAAATATAAATCAATACTAATAAAGACATGCAAGTTATCGTTAATTGGCTAATTAAATAACAAATAATAATTTTCCTGAATAGCTACAAAGTAATCTTCAACCTCTAATGCATTCCGAAAACTGTTAAAAGTTCTCAGAAATACCATAAACTGATACTCCTAAGATATCGTGTAATCTATGTCCAAGAAATTCATGTATTTTTACACACTCGAAAAAATAATCTTAACTTCACCAAAACAATTCCTTCCACACCAAAACAACTTCTTCCACGTGGCATGCTGCTTGTAAAAATAATGTTGTATAAATATTAATAATAATAAAAAAACTGAATTTGATTAGATATGTAAAAATGACAACTTACATTCTCTGTCTGAATCAAACTCTATTTCCTGTTGTTAAAAAACTCAGAAGCAGCAAATCCCAAAACCACGGTAAATAGTGAAAAAAAGATGCTAAGAAGTGTATACATGAAATTGTAATCCACTTTTTCTTTAAAGAAATAGACTCTAGTAGTATCATGAGTAAAATATGGCACTGCATAGAATAAGCTTTGAAAATCAGTTAATAAAGAAAAGCACTAATTAGTTATATTAAATAATATGATATTTTTTTAATAAGAATCTGGGACGAGGAGATGTGTTAGCCTGACATCCCAACTAGGTCGGCACCCCAGGCCTCCACAAACTCCAAACCCTTATATAAATAAAATAAAAAGAATAAATTATATGTACAAAAGATTAGGAGAAACGAGTATAAAAAAGGTTCAAACGATCATTAATAATAAAAGGAGAACAAAAAGGTGGCGCGGAGGGCCACCACGTGATGCCGAAAGAATTGAGGCCAAAATTAGCTAAGGCATCAGCCGGTTGGTTGCCTTCTCGGAAGATATGAGATATTCGAATGGTCATTTCCTGCAGAGAGCTAGAGTTCTGAGCCAATCTTGCCTGACAGTCCAGGGTACGACAGTAGAGCGCCTATTTAACAGATCAACAACAAAGGTGGAGTCTGATTCAATCCACAAGTTCCTCCATTCTTTCTCCAATGCCAACTCAATTGCAAACATTACTGCTTTAAGCTCAGCAATGTGAGCATGAGCGCTTGAAATTGGGAAGGCAAAGCAGCACTTAGGGAATCCTCTGCAGTTTCTAAAAATGCCTCCTGAACTTGCTGGGCAGGGAGAGCCTTTTGCGGAGCCGTCAGTGTTCACTTTTAACCAACCAGCAGGGGGCGGTAAGCATCGCACAAGAGTGAAATTGGGTGCAGCAGGCGGCCTGGTCGGTTCCGGATAATATGATATAATACATACATAAAATTAATCTTTGATCAATCCATTCTTGGGTATATGCCGTGAAAATGATTGGATGACGACGCATTGTACAACACTTGGTTAAAATAGAGCATGTACTTTGAATGCTTGAGGTGGCCTTAGCAAACTTGATAATGATGAGTCTTATAAATAAAAAAAAGATTTGCATGAGACTAAGACTCTGCAACAAAAATAACTAATACAAAAGATCGGTTATTATAAAAAAATATTAATCAAAATCTAAATTATAAAAAAAAATTACCTAGAAATCTTCGGTATATTGGGGGCTCAGCAGCTTTATATATAAAATATATAAAACATCAATCAATACAAACAATGACATGCAAGCCATGATTATTTGACTAACAAACTACCAAATAATCCTCTGGCTGAACAGTTCTAAAGACATCTTCAAACTCTCGTGCATCCTGAACACTTCTATTGCAGGGATTTCATTTGCTTCTAATGCTTCATTAGAATTTTGAATCCTTACATCCAAAATACTAACAGAAAAATATATCATATACCATGTGCTTTTGAAACCCCACGCACAATATAACCAAATTATTAACTCAAAAAGTGAAAAATATTTGAGCTTTTCAAACCCCCCTCCCCCAACTCTAAATCCCTCCAAAATAAATTTGAATACAGTAGCTATAGAAATAGTGTATCCAGACTCTTTTACAGTTAAAAGAAACATTGTTCGAAATCTATCCATATTCATAGGAATGAAATCATCCTGATGTTGTTGAGATATATTATCATAAAAGTTATTTTCAAAACCACACAACTACAAAGAAGCAAAAGATGGGCAGATATGTGATAGATATCTACCAAATACTTCTTCACTGATCCAAACTCATATTCCAAAACATTCAATTTAAATATGCTCCAAATTAGAAAAACAAAACCAGATGCTACTAAAATGAAATGACCGCAAAATACGCGATAATCATCAGAAATACCGCCAACAAATCCAACTAAGATGCGGAACAGTCTTTGTGCAAGAAATGCACGCATTTCTGCAATGACACCCGGAACTAGAGGATCTTCTTGATTAGCAACATTTCCTCCATTTTGTTCATTAACACCCGAAGGTGCAACAGGAGGTGGAACACCTGGATTTTCAGCAAGAGGTGGAACATGCACTTGAATTTGAGCATGTGTGGGAATTAGACCAACAACACCAGCAAAACTAATATTAAAAATAAAAGATATTAATCAAAATGTAGAAAATAAGAGAATTAATCAAACGTCCTTAGTATATTCGAGGCTCAGCAGCTTTGTATAAAAATATAAATCAATACTAATAAAGACATGCAAGTTATCGTTAATTGGCTAATTAAATACCAAATAATCATTTTCCTGAATAGTTACAAATTAATTTTCAACCTCTAATGCATTCCGAAAACTGTTAAAAGTTTTTGGAAATACCACAAACTGATACTCCTAAGATATCGTGTAATCTATGTCCAAGAAATTCATGTATTTTTACACACTCCAAAAAATAATCTTCACTTCACCAAAACAATTCCTTCCACACCAAAACAGCTTCTTCCACATGGCATGCTGCTTGTAAAAATAAAGTTGTATAAATATTAATAATAATAATAAAACTGAATTTGATTAGATATGTAAAAATGACAACTTACATTCTCTGTCTGAATCAAACTCTATTTCCTGTTGTTAAAAAACTCAGAAGCACCAAATCTAGAAACCACGGTAAATAGTGAAAAAAAGATGCTGAGAAGTGTATACATTAAATTGTAATCCACTTTTTCTTTAAAGAAATAGACTCTAGTAGTATCATGAGTAAAATATGACACTGCATAGAATAAGCTTTGAAAATCAGTTAATAAAGAAAAACACTAATTAGTTATATTAAATAATATGATATAATAAGTACATAAAATTAATCTTTGATCAATTCATTCTTGGGTATATCCCGTGAAAATGATTTGATGACGCATTTTACAACACTTGGTTAAAATAGAGCCTGTACTTTGAATGCTTGAGGTGGTCTTAGCAAACTTGATAATGATGAGTCTTATAAATAAAAAAAAGATTTGCATGAGACTAAGACTCTGCAACAAAAATAAATAATACAAAAGATCAGTTATTATAAAAAATATTAATCAAAATCTAAAATATAAAAAAAATTACCTAGAAATGTTCGGTATATTGGGGGCTCAGCAGCTTTATATATAAAATATATAAAACATCAATCAATACAACGAATGACATGCAAGCCATGATTATTTGACTAAAGAAATACCAAATAATCCTCTGGCTGAATAGTTCTAAAGATATCTTCAACCTCTCGTGCATTCTGAACACTTCTATTTCAGGGATTTCATTTGCTTCTAATGCTTCATTAGAATTTTGAATCTTTACATCCAAAATACTGACAGAAAAATATATCATATACCATGTGCTTGTGAAACCCCATGCACAAAATAACCAAATTATTAACTCAAAAAGTGAAAAATATTTGAGATTTTCAAACCCTCCTCTCCCAACTCTAAATCCCCCCAGAATAAATTTGAATATAGTAGCTATAGAAATAGTGTATCCAGACTCTTTTACAGTTAAAAGAAACATTGTTCGTAATCTATCCATATTCATAGGAATGAAATCATCATGATGTTGTTGAGGTATATTATTATGTCGAATTGATAGAAGAAATCTAAACAAAACTAACCTCATAAAAGTTATTTTCAAAATCACTCAACTACAAAGAAGCAAAAGATGGGCAGATATGTGATAGATATCTACCAAATACTTTTTCACTAATCCAAACTCATATTCCAAAACATTCAATTTAAATACGCTCCAAATTAGAAAAACAAAACCAGATGCTTCTAAAATGAAATGACCGCAAAACATGAGATAATCATCAGAAATACCGCCAACAAATCCATCTAAGATGCGGAACAGTCTTTGTGCAAGAAATGCACACATTTCTACAGTGACAACCGGAACTAGAGGATATTCTTGATTAGCAACATTTCCTCCATTTTGTTTATTAACACTCGAAGGTGCAACACCTAGATTTTCAGCAATAGGTGGAACATGCACTTGAATTTGAGCATGTGTAGGAATTAGACCACCAACACCAGCAAAACTAATATTAAAAATAAAAGATATTAATCAAAATGTAGAAAATAAGAGAATTAATCAAACATCCTTAGTACATTCGGGGCTCAGCAGCTTTGTATAAAAATATAAATCAATACTAATAAATAAATGCAAGTTATCGTTAATTTGCTAATTAAATACCAAATAATCATTTTCCTAAATAGCTACAAAGTAATCTTCAACCTCTAATTCATTCCGAAAACTTTTAAAAGTTTTCGGAAATACCACAAACTGATACACCTAAGATATCGTGTTATCTATGTCCAAGAAATTCATGTATTTTTACACACTCGAAAAAATAATCATCACTTCACCAAAACAATTCATTCCACACAAAAACAACTTTATCCACGTGGCCTGCTGCTTGTAAAAATAATGTTATATAAATATTAATAATAATAAAAAAAACTGAATTTGATTAGATATGTAAAAATGACAACTTACATTTTCTGTCTGAATCAAATTCTATTTCCTGTTGTTAAAAAACTCAGAAGCAGCAAATCCAAAAACCACGGTAAAGAGTGAAAAAAAGATGCTGAGAAGTGTATACATGAAATTGTAATCCACTTTTTCTTTAAAGAAATAGACATGAGTAAAATATTGCACTGCATAGAATAAGCTTTGAAAATCAGTTAATAAAGAAAAGCACTAATTAGTTATATTAAATAATATGATATAATACATACATAAAATTAATCTTTGATAAATCCATTCTTGGATATATGACGTGAACATGATTGGATGACGACACATTGTACAACACTTGGTTAAAATAGAGCATTTACTTTGAATGCTTGAGGTGGTCTAAACTTGCTAATGATGAGTCTTATAAATAAAAAAAGATTTGCTGAAAATATTGAGTGATATAATTATTATAAAAATATTAGTTGATAATGTTTAACTTACAATGTTAAGTTAAATATTTTGACTTACCAAAATAAGTGCTTTTTAACTTAATTTACTAATTTAAGTGGTGGAGAAATAATTGTTATCAAACGCACTTAAATTAATCCTTACATCCAAAATACTAACAGAAAAATATATCATATACCATGTGCTTGTGAAACCCCACACACAAAATAACCAAATTATTAACTCAAAAAGTGAAAAATATTTCAGCTTTTCAAACCCCCCTCCCCCAACTCTAAATCCCTCCAGAATAAATTTGAATACAGTAGCTATAGAAATAGTGTATCCAGACTCTTTTACAGTTAAAAGAAACATTGTTCGAAATCTATCCATATTCATAGGAATGAAATCATCCTGATGTTGTTGAGGAATATTATAATGTCGAATTGATAGAATAAATCTAAACAAACCTAACCTCATAAAAGTTATTTTCAAAACCTCTCAACTACAAAGAAGCAAAAGATGGGCAGATATGTCATAAATATCTACCAAATACTTTTCTTCACTGATCCAAACTCATATTCCAAAACATTCAATTTAAATACGCTCCAAATTGGATATATTTTTCTAATTTGGAGCGTATTTAAATTGAATGTTTTGGAATATGAGTTTGGATCAGTGAAGAAAAGTATTTGGTAGATATTTATGACATATCTGCCCATCTTTTGCTTCTTTGTAGTTGAGAGGTTTTGAAAATAACTTTTATGAGGTTAGGTTTGTTTAGATTTATTCTATCAATTCGACATTATAATATTCCTCAACAACATCAGGATGATTTCATTCCTATGAATATGGATAGATTTCGAACAATGTTTCTTTTAACTGTAAAAGAGTCTGGATACACTATTTCTATAGCTACTGTATTCAAATTTATTCTGGAGGGATTTAGAGTTGGGGGAGGGGGTTTGAAAAGCTCAAATATTTTTCACTTTTTGAGTTAATAATATGGTTATTTTGTGCGTGAGGTTTCACAAACAAATTGTATATGACATATTTTTCTGTTAGTATTTTGGATGTAAGGATTCAAAATTCTAATAAAGCATTAGAAGAAAATGAAATCCCTGCAATAGAAGTGTTCAGAATGCACGAGAGTTTGAAAGTATCTTTAGAACTATTTAGCCAGAGGATTATTTGGTATTTCGTTAGTCAAATAATCATGGCTTGCATGTCATTGTTTGTATTGATTGATGTTTTATATATTTTATATATAAAGCTGCTGAGCCCCCAATATACCGAAGATTTCTAGGTAATTTTTTTTTATATTTTAGATTTTGATTAATATTTTTTTATAATAACTGATCTTTTGTATTAGTTATTTTTGTTGCAGAGTCTTAGTCTTATGCAAATCTTTTTTTTATTTATAAGACTAATCATTATCAAGTTTGCTAAGACCACCTCAAGTATTCATAGTACATGCTCTATTTTAACTAAGTGTTGTAAATGCGTTATCTTCCAATCATTTTCACGGCATATACCCAAGAATAGATTGATCAAAAATTAATTTTATGTATGTATTATATCATATTATTTAATATAACTAATTAGTGATTTTCTTTATAAACTGATTTTCAAAGCTTATTCTATGCAGTGCCATATTTTACTCATGATACTACTAGAGTCTATTTCTTTAAAGAAAAAGTGGATTACAATTTCATGTATACACTTCCCAGCTTCTTTTTTTCACTCTTTACTGTGGTTTTGGGATTTGCTGCTTCTGAGTTTTTTAACAACAGGAAATAGAGTTTGATTCAGACAGAAAATATAAGTTGTCATTTTTACATATCTAATCAAATTCAGTTTTTTTTATTATTATTAATATTTATACAACATTATTTTTACAAGCAGCAAGCCACGTGGAAGAAGTTGTTTTGGTGTAGAAGCAATTGTTTTGGTGAAGTGGAAATTATTTTTTAGAGTGTATAAAAATAAATGAATTTCTTGGACATAGATTACACAATATCTTAGGACTATCAGTTTGTGGTATTTCTGAAAACTTTTAAAAATTTTCGGAATGTATTAGAGGTTGAATATTACTTTGTAGCTATTCAGGAAAATGATTATTTGGTATTTAATTAGCCAATTAACGATAACTTGCATGTCTTTATTAGTATTGATTATATATTTTTATACAAAGCTACTGAGCCCCGAATGTACTAAGGACGTTTGATTAATTCTCTTATTTTCTACATTTTGATTAATATATTTTATTTTTAATATTAGTTTTGCTGGTGTTGATGGTCTAATTCCTACACATGCTCAAATTCAAGTGCATGTTCCACCTCTTGCTGAAAATCCAGTTGTTCCACCACCTGTTGCACCTTCGGGTGTTAATGAACAAAATGGAGGAAATATTGCTAATCAAGAAGATCCTCTAGTTCTGGGTGTCATTGCAGAAATGCGTGCATTTCTTGCACAAAGACTGTTCCGCATCTTAGATGGATTTGTTAGCGGTATTTCTGATGATTATTCCATATTTGTTAACGGTATTCAAATTTATTCTGGAGGGATTTAGAGTTGGGGGAGGGGGGTTTGAAAAGCTCAAATATTTTTCACTTTTTGAGTTAATAATTTGGTTATTTTGTACGTGGGGTTTCACAAGCACATGGTATATGATATATTTTTCTGTTAGTATTTTGGATGTAAGGATTCAAAATTCTAATGAAGCATTAGAAGCAAATGAAATCCCTGCAATAGAACTATTCAGAATGCACGAGAGGTTGAAGATTTTTTTAGAACTATTCAGCCAGAGGATTATTTGGTATTTCGTTAGTCAAATAATCATGGCTTGCATATCATTCTTTGTATTGATTGATGTTTTATATATTTTATATATAAAGATGTTGAGCCCCCAATATACCGAAGATTTCTAGGTAATTTTTTTTATATTTTAGATTTCGATTAATATTTTTTTTATAATAACTGATCTTTTATATTAGTTATTTTTGTTGCAGAGTCTTAGTCTTATGCAAATCTTTTTTTTATTTATAAGACTAATCATTATCAAGTTTGCTAAGACCACCTCAAGTATTCATAGTACATGCTCTATTTTAACTAAGTGTTGTACAATGCGTCATCATCCAATAATTTTCACGGCATATACCTAAGAATAGATTGATCAAAAATTAATTTTATCTATGTATTATATCATATTATTTAATATAACTAATTAGTGATTTTCTTTATTAACTGATTTTCAAAGCTTATTCTATGCAGTGTCATATTTTACTCATGATACTACTAGAGTCTATTTCTTTAAAGAAAAAGTGGATTACAACATTAATTTGATTTAGACAGAGGATGTAAGTTGTAATTTTTACATATCTAATCAAATTCAGTTTTTTATAATTATTATTATTAATATTGATACAACATTAATTTTACAAGCAGCAGGACACGTGTAAGAAGTTGTTTTGGTGTGTAACGAATTGTTTTGGTGAAGTACATATTATTTTTGGAGTGTTATTTTATTTTTTGTAAGCTTTTGATAGGTTCTTATTTCAGTATTTTATGTGTTGTATGCAAGACAATTTTTATATCCACCAACGTCTTTAATGAATATATTGGTTTATATATCTTTGAAAGAATCATGGCTACTGCATTTTTCTCGTTTTCTTAATACATTAAGTTAATGAATATTTTTACGTTTTTAACTGATTATTTCTTTCCAAATTTCTTGATTTGGTGGTTTCTTAGTACATAATGCTATTATTTGAAAAACTTTGGCTATATATATATTATCTTACTAGTAATTTCATATCTCGCGTTTTGAATTGTACAATTGAGAATCAAATGTAAGCTAATTGAGTTCATTTTAGATAAAACAAAATAAAAAATTCTCTTCAATCATGAACAATATTATATCCTTAGTTTATTTGTGTCATGTTTTCACTTATTATTAATAGAGGGTATTGCTATTTACTGCCTCTATTTAGACAATTTTACTATTTTCATAAAATATTTGAAAACTGAAAATTTAGATTTTTTAAAGAATCCATCAAATTTTAGCCTAGGTGGATGCAACATCCGTCCAACCAATGGCCAGGTGGATACAACATACGCCTGGCTATTGATTGGGCAAATTTCTGCACCCACCTGGCCATTGGCTAGAAGCATTCGGAATCCGTGGTGCTTTTAAAGATATATAAATCATAATATTCATTAAAGACGTTGGTGGATATAGAAACTATCTTGCATACAATATAAATAAAACACTGAAATAAGATACTATCAAAACCTTACAAAATTAAAATTGCATTCTAAAAATAAGTTTCACTTTATTAAAACAACTTTTTTCCACGCGCTGTAAGATAATATTATATCAATAATAATAACATAAAAAGTATAATTAAGCTTGTAGCTTTGTATGTTTTAAGGATTAAATCTCTGATTAATTATTTCTCCATATTGAGTTCTTGATCATTGATTCAGTTATGGATCTAATCCTTATTACTAAAACTTTTTCGTCGAGTTTGGAAAAGGAGAAAATCAATTTGACGATTCTAATGCTGAAAATCACAAAATGAAAAAAGAAAAGATCGAGCTTGGAAGAATCTGATTGAAATTGATTTCTGTAGTTTTTTTTACTCTCTATGTATCCTGGTTAATAAACTCTTAATTTTTATTTGTCCATATCAATGGGCTGAATCGCCTAATAATATGTCACCAAAACTCAACGAAAAAGTTTAATAAGAGCCGAATCCATAATAGAATCAATTATCAAGGACTCAATGTAAAAAAATAATTAATCAGGGTTTTAATCTTTTAAATGTATAAAGTTAAAGGGCTTAATTATATTTTTTACCTAATAATAAGAGTCAATCAATTGATCAGCCTTGATCCTTAAAATGTTTTTTACTCTAATCAATTTTATTTATTACTATTATTAGGTAAAATTCAGAATTAAGCCCCTTAACTTTATACATTTTGAGATCAAGTTCCTAATTAATTATTTTTTTATATTGAGTCTTTGATAATTGTTTCTGTTATGGATTTGGTTATTATTAAAAACACACGTTGACAAATAAAAATAAGAATTTATTGATCTTTTCCTTTTCCAATTAGATTCTTCCAAACTAGATCTTTTTCTTTCCTATTTTGCGATTTTCAGCATTAGGATCGCCAAATTGATGTTCTCATTTTCCAAACTCGGTCAAAAAATTCAAAAAAAAACGAAATACATAACTAAATCAATGATCAAGAGTTCAATATAGAAAAATAATTGATCATATGTTTCATCCTTAAAATATACAAAGTTATGGCTTAATTATCCTTTTTATGTTATTATTGTATTAATATTGATACAACCCACAGAATGCAATTTTAATTTTTTAAGCACGGCTACTGCGTGCCAAACACCCGTCTTCAATAGATGAGACACAATGCATCTCAAACCAAAGTAGCAGTATAAACTACCAGAAAAAAAAAAACCACATAAAACCGAGGTCGGGAAGAGAGAGAAAGGGAAATAACACAAACCTCCTAGCTTACCTTTGCATGTAGATTCAAACCGATTTGAAGTCTGAACTCGTCATCAGAGGCAAGGACGACCACTGTCCCCGGAATCGCTTGAGAAAACCCAAGGGATCTGTATCGTGTAAGAAAATAACAGGGGATGACCAAAAAACATCCGTATGAAAGTAGATGGGGTGAGAACGGCGAGGAGAGTGGCCGGAACCCATGGGGAACCGGGAAGAGGAAGATCGGAATGAGAGAGAGAGAGAGTAAGGTAGATGCATAGGAAGATGAGGGAGAGGAGAGAGGCGTAGGCGGGATACAAAATGATTTTGAAATTGAAAATGGCGGATACAAAATGATTTTGAAATTAAAAATGGATGGTTGATACAAAATGATTTGAAATTAAAAAAAAAAGTAATTAATTTATTACTACCTATATTTTGATAAAACACATTATTTAGTCCTTTTATTTTCAAAAACACATGGTAAAGTCTCTAACCTTTTTTTCCATAAACTGTTTAGTCCCTAACGTTTTTTTCGATGAACTATTTAGTTCCTACCGTTAGATTCTCATGAAGATTCTGTTAGTAATTTTGGATTTGCGTTCTTCTTTTCTTTTATTTTCCTTTCTTTTAAACTCTAATGCATCTGAAATAAACTTTGAGTGTTCTTCTTCGTGATTTTCTTCTTAATCGTTCAAATTTGTAAGCATTGGGTCTGTTCTTTTTATTGTTCTCCATACAAATAGTTTCTTCTTCTAAATTTGATTTCCTTTTTTGAAGTTTGAAGGTAAATAGTAAAGGATAATTTAGTCATTTCTGAAGTCATAAATGGTAAAAAATCTAACAAACAAATGGAAGGACTAAACCGTTCACTGAGAAAAAGCTTAGAGACTTTACCATGTGTTTTTGAAAATACAGGGATTAAACAGTGTATTTTGTTAAAATATAAGGACTAATAAATTAATTATCCTTAAAAAAATAACAAAAGTGATCAAGTGAAGGGATCCTATTTTGGTGCGGCATTTGCGTCGTCCACGCCATGCGGGTGCGCCTCTAATCCGGTGATTAATCGATTGCACCCCTGCGCATAAGAGAGCTTTTTCCCTAGTAATTAGTTAAAGCCTTGTAAAGCTCATTTGCTTATAAGTTAGTTAAGTTTTTTCTTTCTTTCCTACGTGGGATGTGAATGCTTAATTTCCTTTTATTTTCTTTCAAACCATTTCAAGTCGTTCACTTTGAGTATTAATTTTTCATTCATCACTTGTCCGTTTTAGTTTATAATATACTTTTAAAAAGATCTCATGGCATAGAACACATTGATATGTTTCAATTTATTCGTTATATATTTAAGACTTAAATTAATAAAAAATAACAAAGCAAAAGTTGATTATAATTTATTTTGGATATTTATACTGCATAAAAAATAATTTTAAATTAATTATATATATTTAATATATATATATATATATTATTTATTTATTTATTACGTCATCCGGTTCGATCAATCTGAGTCATCCGATCCGACCAAGTAACCCGTAATTCAGTTACCAATCCGGTTTGATGTCCGGTCCGGTTTTGATAACATTGGTTTTAATCCCTACAAACTCATTCTAATTATTTTCAATTGAGCCCCTTCTACGTTATAATGCCCCCCTCTAACTTATTTATATGGACCGAATAAGTGTTCTGGCCAATTTTCTTTTTGGGTTTTCTTATCAACTGATCCAAATCTCAATAGTTTGAAGCTAATTAATTTGTTAGCTCAACCCATTGATTTTCAAGTAGGTATATTCTCTAATTAATTGCTATCTATTTAAATTTTATGATTTAGGTATGTCATTTATTTTACTATGATATTCAATTTTCTTGTGTAATTTATCTCCTTAAATTTAATCATACGTATATTAATTAGTTAAACCTTGTCTAAATTATTTTTGTCGAGAGATGCCACGTCTTAGGATTAGATTATTTGCATTAATTTTATTTTATAAATTTATGCGCACATAATTAGTTTGGTTTATTAAATAAAAAAATGATATAAATGTATTATGTATATGTGATATACCTGAAGATGATTATCTTGAATTTTAATAAATCAAACTCGGTTCAAATTGATGTTAAAATATCGTTTGAATTTGTAGAAAATATTTATTACATTCTTTATTGAAATTCAAATTATATTTATCATATATGTGATATGCGGAAATTTAAATTGAATTTTGATTCGATAAAATACGCATTACATGTATGTTATACACGTAGCCCCGAAATAGAAGTAAACCGATGCGAAATGTTATTTCGAATCAATAAAACATAACCAAATTAATTCGGATCGATGTGTAAACGTCATTCGAATTCATAAACCAAATTAATTCGGATCGATGTGAAAACGTCATTCGAATTCATAAACCAAATTAATTCGGATCAATCTGAAAATGTCATTCGAATTCGTAAGCCAAATTAATTCGGATCGATGTGAAAATATCATTTGAATTTATAACTAATTTAATTCGAATCGATGTGAAAACATCATTCGGATCCATAAACCAAGTTAATTTAAATCTATGTGAGAACATCATTTGAATTCGTGACCAAGTTAATTCTAAATGATGTGAAAACGTCATTAGAATTCAATAATAAATTCAAAATATCCCTTATTAAAATCCATATTCTATTTATCATATATGTGATATACGTAAAATAAAATGGGATTTCAATTCGATAAAATACAATTACGTGTATGTTATATACGTAATTCCAAATTAAGACATACACAAGGCCCGATAAACCCAAAACACATGTGAGTACCTGGTTTATATCGACAATTCAAAGCAAAACAAATAGCAAACACGTAATATCACAATAGTACCGATACGTCGGGCGGGGTAGGGTGAGATCACATCTCTTCCCTACACGTAACCGAAAAAACAAACCTTAAATCTCTCCGAAGACCATCATTATCAAAACTAAACCATACAGAGTCAATTCAAACAGATAGGGCAACCAATCACGCCCACACACGTATTTCCAAGTGATGATTGGTGGTGACTCGAAACCTAAAACACGAAAAGACGGATTGAGCCAGCCACGTGTCCCGACCTGAAAATCGAAAGCCAGGGTGCGACAATTTAAATGAAGACAAGAAGATGTCTAGGATGCCTCTAAACCGAGAAAGTAATTCAATGACCCAATATCTCGAATAGGAAACTGAGATTGTAGTTGAGAGACAAGATTTTGAATTGTAGCAGTGTTAGAGCTAGTTATGACTATGTCATCGATATACATAAGACAAAACAATTGAATTTCATAATGATTAAAATAATACATAAAGGAACCAGCCTTAGAACATATAAACCCAAGAGCAACAACTTCTTGAGAGAGACATCGATGCCAACATGTGAGGCGCCTACTTCAAACCATATAGCCTCTTTTTTTAACAGACATATATGAGAAGGAAAATGAGGATGGACAAATTCGGGAAGCTATGACATGTAAATAACCTCGTCAGGTTCACCATGTAGGAAGGCATTAGAGATATCCAATTGTCTAACTGTCCAACCAAGTGCCAGTGCTATAGACAAAAGAACCTGAATGGTTGTAGGCTTCACAACTAGATTAAAGGTTTGTTCAAATTCAAAATCGAGCCTTTGATGAAAACCCTTAACTACTAACCAAGCTTTATAACAATTAATTGTACCATCCAGATTGAGTTTAATTCGAAACACCCAACGACATCCAATTTCATTAGTTTCCTCATCCCAAAGCACTAATTCCTATGTACCATTTTCAACCAATGCATTGTATTCGGAACTTATAGCATCATGCCCTTCTTTCTTTTCCAAAGCATGTGTATAACAAAGTTGGAGTTTCAGATTCAATTACAGCTATATGAGCTTTGGGTCTCAAGTTTCCGGTTTGAGCACGGGTCACCATTTTTTGTTTTGGTGGGGTTACTAGATTTGATGGGGTTGTGTTTCAGGTTTTTTGGGTTTGATGGAGTTGTGTTGGTGTTTGTCACAGGATTAATATTTCTGTAATTTTAAGTGAGTATAGTTGTTGTTTGAGAGCTAGGAAATGTAGTCGATGGTGTAGGTTGACTGGAATTTTGGTAGATTGAAAAGTCAATAACTAATTGTTATCGTCGTAATTTATAACATTTTTCGCACTTAATTACTATCTATTTCATACCATTTTAAAAAGTTTTAATGATAGATTTCATATACTTTCATCATTTTACGTATCTAATTCAGGCATTTTCATAAAGTTTCGCCACAAATAACCAAAGTTGGGGCTTAAGACAAGGACTCGGAAGTGAAACAGAGCCATAAAAGAAATTTTTTCACTTAAGTCCATGCATCTCGTTGAGATGCATCCCAAGCTCGTCGAAATGGGAAATAAATGAAGTTTATTCACTTTAGTCTCTGCATCTTGTCGATATGTAAAGGCATCTTGCCGAGATGGGAGCTATAGGTAGAAAGTCACTTATTCACATTAAGGGGCAGATTTGATATATTTTTATATTTTAATCGTATCTCTCTCATACGAACTCGGATTGAGGCGATTCAAAATATGTTGGAAAGATAAGAGATAGATGAACAAATGTCTAATAATAATCATCTCCAAATTCGAAGTGTAACAGGCTAAAAATATTGTCCTAAGGTGATATACATGTTGAAGCCTAAGATTGCTTTCCCACCTTCACACATTTTCAACTCCTAAATTGTCAAAGTCTTCCACCAACCTCTTTAAAGCTGAATTTGGAAGATTAGGGGGTTAGGGGACATAAGAAGACTTGGTGTTTGGAAGCATATATGCCATTTTACTATAAAATGAGACCTTGGAAGCCATTTGAAGACACACCAAGCTTAGGCTTAATTCTTCCCCCTTTCTTGTTAGTTTGTTGATTCTTCTCTTCAAGAATAATTTGTATTTGCTGTTGTAATTGTTGTTATTATTCTCAAAGTGTTGTTTGTGCAAAATTTCATCCAATAAAAGCAAGTTTCAAGTCATCGAGGAAGTCCGTTCGACAATCGTCATTACAGTTTTTTCTAAACTTTAATCTCTTATATTACTGTGAACTCCATTATCTATCTTTCTAAGGTGTGTTTTAATCTAATCATGGGCTAAAACCCCCCTCAACTAAGGCTAAAAGCAGATCTTAACCTTAATTATATGGTAATTACGTTTAACCTAATTAAGCTATGTTTATCCTTGTAAGAACTAACTTATAATTCTTAATGCTTGTTGAAGATGGACCAAATCCCAACTCGAATATAATTGATCGTTTATATTGACCGTGATTAAATTGATTAATCGGAACTTATAAGTTGGACCTAATGACCATTTAGTGTGACTTGGTTTTCTAAGATTTTTCATGAATTTTATTACAAATCTCAGATTTATTACTTGAGCCAGACTAAAGTGTAGTAATAAATCGAAGTTTTAGAACTAAGAAAACTTAATGCTTCTTTGGATTACTTACTTGAGCCGGACCAAAGTGAAGTAATTAATCGAATGTTTAGAACTAATTACTCGAGTGGTTTTTCTTGAATCATAAGTAATAACTTTAGCCGGATCAAGGTAAAGTAGGTTAAAAATATTTAGATTAATAAAACTTAATGCTTCTCTAGATTAATTATTTTAGCCGGACCAAGGTAAAGTAATTAATTGAAAGTTTAGAACCAATCTCGAAAATCTATTAGCTAATAAGAAAAATCGTCATCTTAGAAATGATAAAACAACTTAAAAAGGGTTAAGTGTTATTATCAAGCAAAGAGGTTAAGTGAAGCTAAACCCTTAGTTTCTTCCACTATAGTAATTCCTCACTTAATTTGTCTACTTTTTATTTCACCTATTGATTATGCCTTAACTTGGTCACCCAACAAACTCTACCTTTCGATTGTTTAAATAGTAGATAGTAAGCAAAAAGATTAATACTTATAATCACCATCCTCTTAGGAACGATACTCTAGTTTCACTTTATTACTTGATACATGATTAAGGTGCACTTGCCTTCACATGCATGTATACGTAAAATACGCATTACTAATGGTAAAGTGGGTTGGGGGTTATTTGGAGATTCGGTTGGATGAGTAATTGCATGTAGAAAATTATTTGGTGATGTATAAGGGATTATTTAGGGACATGGAACTAGAACTGAGTTTATATTTGCTGCTAAATTCCAAGTAACATTGGAAGTAGGAATTGTATCTCGTTGCGATAAGGTGGTAAAGGGTTCTCTGACATATGGAAAATTTATAGACACCAGATAGCAATATTGAGAGCTTGATGACAAGGAGCGAGCCTCGTGATCCAACCACTGTTCGAAATGAAGGCCGCACGGACCTTCTAGGCCCCGCCTAGGCGCTCGAAATTGAGAATCCGCCCCGATTTTCTACAATTAGTCCCTCTAGGCGTTTTATTGACTCTTAGGCGATTTTCAGCCGATTGGGCTCCGCCTAGGCCGCCTCGGCACCGCCTAGACCGTCCAAGTACCGCTTAAATGATAATGAACAAAAGCATTTTTAATTGTGAATTTTTTTTTTTGCTTTATTATAATTCACTTTTAAGTTGTTTCAATGATATTGTTGTTGAAATGTTGATGTTTGCACAATTTTAAAGATATATGTTACAAATATACGTGTTTTTCTATATTAAATAATTTTATATTATTATTTTTAGATAGTATAATACATATTTTAATTGAATTATACAATAATTTATTGATTAATAAATAAAAAATATAAAAATACAAATCCGATTAATCATCAATTAATCTCCGACTAATTCCCGATTAATCCTTGAGGGCCCTGTCCGCCCGACTAGCACCTAACGTTTTTTATAACCTTGGATCCAACTGATAATAGGGAAACTCATGTTCACTAAACACAAAATGGCGTGAGATAAAAAAAATTATCAGTTAACAAATCATAACACTTGTAACCTTTGTGAATTTACTCTCACCAAGGAAGATGCACTTTCGATAGCGAAATTCAAGTTTATGATTGTTATATGGTCTAAGCCATGGATAACAAAGCCAACCAATTGGACGAAACATGTTGTAACCTGGAGCAACATTAAACAATTTATAAAAGGGAGTACAATTATCAAAGATGAAATAGGTAATCTATAAAGCACATTCAAAAGCATAGGTCCAAAAATTATTGGGAATTTGAGCATGATATAATAAGGAAAGACTAGTTTCTACGACATATCAGTGTTTTCTTTCTGCACATCTGTTTTGTTTTGGGATGCAAGGACACGAAACTCTATGATTAATGCCATTTAATGATAAATATTCAGTAAGAGCCTAAAACTCAACCCTCAATCTGATTAGAATGTTATAGTTGGTCTTTGCAAGTACTTCTCAATAAGAGTTCTGCATTTTATAAAACACACTTCTAACTTCATATTTATACTTAAGAAAGAACAACCATGAAAATTTACTATAATGATAAAAAACAGAACATAGAACCGACATTGATCATGTGAAGTTACAAGTGTTGGACCCCAAATATTGAAGCAAATTAAATCAAGCCGACCAGAGCAACATAATCGGATTTTGGAAAAGGCAATCAATGTGCTTTACTCGTAGAACAAGCATTACACAGATAATGAGGCTTACTATTATTGAAGGAAATTTTATTCAAGCAAAGTGCTTTTTTAACAATTGGAAAATTCGCATCGCCTAATCTAGCATTGCCATTGCGAAAGAGAAAGATTATAAGCTTGAACATTATAAGGTACGGTTGGTGGAATTGAGATGGTGTAAAGGCCATCTTTATTCTGACCTCTTTAGCTTTCCCTATTTATCTCCAAATCATTCAAAACAAAATGGTTAGCAAAGAATTCAACAAAGATATGATTGGATTTGGTTAGGGAAGAAACTAATAATAAATTTTCACATTTTTGGGAACACGAAGCATATCTCAAAATTGAACAAAGGAATCAGGAAAACGAAAATTAGAGTGACCAATATGAGATATAGGAATTGTATTACCATTGCCAGTTGTAATTTCTTCGGGTCCGTCAGATTATAAATGGACATCGAGGTTTGCTAGATCCATAGTTAAATGATGAGAGGCCCCAAAGGAGTAGAAGCATTTTAATTGGGGCGAGGAGAATAAGAGCCAGAATAATTACTGCGACTGCAGCCTCTTCCAGTCCAGAGTTGCAATTCACAAAATTAATAAAGGCCATAAAGATTAGCATTGGAGATTCCGGAGCCAACTGTCTTTCCTCGCTCAATAGTAATCTGGTAAGATCTTCAAAGGTGATAGACTCTAATCGAGCCTTCAATGCATGAACGAACGGTCTATAGGCCGAACCGAGTCCATCTAGAGTTGCCTCAACGAGGACATCTTCAGTTACAGGGCTTTGAAACGCAATTTATTAATCATTAAGATGTTTTGTAGTGCTCAAATAATTGATAATAGAAAAATTTTGACGTTGTAAATTGTGCAATTTTTATTTAAGGTCTCTAATTTGAGACCTAGAGCCCGTAGAGTAAGCTTTAACCATCTTAGTGTAAGCAGCAAGAGCAGTTTTCGTGCCAACTGCATGTGGCAAAACGCTAGTAGATAAAGATGAGATCAACAGAGTTGGGACTCGTTGATCATGTTGTTCCCAACTCTTGAACGCCAGATTGACAGCTTTGTAGGCAAATCCTTTGATGGAGGATTTTGGTTGCATCAACATGATGTGTCAACCTATGACCTCGCAGTGGCATGAGCTGCGTCTGTCATAGCAAAAAAATAGTCGAAGTAAGCTTTTGGGTAATTTGTGATGACATGTTTGTAGTGGGAATTTGGGTGGAGGTTGCGGTAGGTGTGGTGGTTTTAGGTATGGAGGGGACGATGCCATTAGTTGTCATCGTGAAGCAATTGAAAATTGGAAGTAGGGAAAATTAGGGATTTTGGGATGTTAAGCCTCTTAAAACTTTTATACCATGAAGATGTTTATTGCTTCAACTGTATATTCTCCATTGATGAATGTTTGAATATAACGAGAAGATAGGGAGAGATTACAAAGATTGATCTCCTAAGATACAAGATATTTGAACGATTCAAATACTATATACACCTAGCATGTATTAACAAATAATTAACAGATAATTAGTTAATTTGATATTTACAATAGCGTCCTTCATAACTCCTCTGATTATCATAAGTATCGAGTCCTCCCCAAAGGAATTCAATTTTTTTTAAAGAGGAAGGGGACTCAAAACTTGTAAGGTTATGTTTGTAGGGTTTTTATCAACGAGAAAAGGGCGGATTACAAAACAATTTCTCACTAAGTCCTGAACTAAAAGCTTAGGATGTATGTATGATAATGAATGGATAATAAATAAAACGATTAACATATCATTCTGCTTCGGATTGAGTTTAAAACTTGATGAAGTCAATAGCCGAAAATATGAAAGGATAAGGAGCTGCGACTACTGCTACCTCCATCCACAGTTCACACACTGAATATATCCAGTTGTCATCGGAGCAAGGAGAGTCTTTAGATCAATCCATGCTAGAAGAGCTTTAAGATGAATCCATGTACATGTGTCTTCATCTAGATAAATTCATAACGTACGGTGCAAGAAGAGTCTTCGAATCAATTCATTTTCAGATGAATAAACGCCGAGACATGTGGAATAGTACTCTAATATATATCTTTTCGGACTCTTTTCAATTTATGTTTTGTTGTTTCCAATGTTATAAAACTCGGACTGAACTGGTCTAGTTGAACCGGTGAGAAGTGCAGTCCAAATTGAGCTAATTTGTTGAACTCTCAATGAACCGGTTCACGCCGGGTCCCGAAACCGGTGCAACCCCGGGTTTTTCTTTTTTGGCCTATTTAATTAAAAAAACAAATTGTAATAAACATGCCTAAAATAAAGCTATTGGTGGATAATTTTCATAACCTGTAATAAAGCTACCAATTTTTGGTAATTTCAATAAATCTAAACGTTTTCTAAAATAAATAAAAAAACTAAACATAGTGTAACGTGAGCCTATACAATTTTAATAACCTCTATCAATTTTGTAACAAATATAAACTTAAACTTTGGGTTTTTTCTTAAATGATTCTAAACTCCGTTTATATATTCGAGCCCGCTAACGGGCGCCCCAGACGCTAGATAAAAAAAATTGTTATTAATTGCTACATTGAAATAATAAATAAAAGGATGTCATTATTGATCATTAATCATTTTTTTTACTAATTGATCATTAATTACTCCATTTTATTCCCATCATAACATCTCATTCCCTCTATTTTCTATTCACACCATTTCATCTTCCCTTAGAAATTTTATAATTTTAATTGAAAGAATAAATAAAGTGGTTATTAATTCATTAGAAAAAAGATAATAAAGAATAAAGAATAAATAAACTTGAGTTTCTGATCATTCCATTTCATCTTCCGTCAAGAAAAAAATCACATTCCCTCCATAATATTTCCCACCATTTCACCTTCTTTTTGAGTTTTTTTTCTTTCAATTTCTGAAGATGAAATGGTGGGAATAGAAAATAGAGGGAATGAGATATTATGGTGGGAATAAAATGGAGTAATTAATAATCAATTAGTAAAAAAAAAGATTAATGATCAATTAGTCAAAAAAATGATTAATGGTCAATAATAACATCCTTTTATTTATTCTTTCAATGTAGTAATTAATGATAATTATTTTTTTATCTAACGTCCTGGAGGTGCTCGTTAGCTTTTGCCTTATATATTTAACAAAATAAAAGTTGTTTATAATTTTTTTTTTGATATATATAATTTATAAAAATAATTTTTTTTAAATAAGAATCTGGAACGAGGAGTTGAGTTAGCCTAACATCCCAACTAGGTCGGCACCCCAGGCCTCCACCAACTCCAAGCCCGAATGTAATAAATTAAAAGAATAGAAGAGTGTGTGTACAAGAGACTAGGAATAGCGTAAATAAAAAAGGTTCAAACGATCATTAATAATAAAAGAAGAGCAAAAGGATGACGCAGAGGGCCACCATGTGATGCCGGAGGAATTGAGGCCGAAGTTAGCTAAGGCGTCCGCCGGTTGGTTGCCTTCTCGGAAGATATGTGATATTCGGATGGTCATGTTCCTGCAGAGAGCAAGAGTTTTGAGCCAGTCTTGTCTGATAGTCCAGGGGACTACAGTAGAGCGCCTATTTAACAGATCAACAACAAAGGTTGAGTCTGATTCGATCCACAAATTCGTCCATTCTTTCTCCCACGCTAATTCAATTGCAAACATTACTGCTTTCAGCTCCGCGATGTGAGCGTGGGCGCTAGAGATTGGAAAGGCGAAGCATCCCTTAGAAAATCCCCTGCAGTTCCAAAAAATGCCACCGGAGCTTGCTGGGTCGGGGGATCCATTGGCTGAACCATCAGTGTTCACCTTTATCCATCCTGCAAGAGGCGGTAGCCATCGCACAAGGGTGAAATTTGGTGCAGCTGGTGGCCTGATCGGTTTCGGGTCAAGATTGCAGATTTCCTTGACATAGTGGGTAATCAAAGTCGGAACCATTTGGATTGAAGGGAGATCACTGTCAAAGATTGCCTTGTTTCTTAGACGCCAAAGTAGCCAAGGAACCGTGATGATAGCTGTTCGCCAGAGCCTGGTTTTTTACTTCGAAAAATTCCGCTGCAGCAAGCACATAAAAAAGGATGAGAATGTACCCGAACAAGAGATTACCGTTGAGAGTAATCGGCCGACCAAATTCTAGGAAGTCTTCGCAAAGGAACAGTGGACAAGCAAGTGATCAATGGATTCCTCACTGCATTTGCAAAGCTCACAACGGCTGGCTAGATGGAATCCGCGTTGCTGAAGCAATATCTGCACAGAGAGTTTATTATGCAGCGAAAGCCAACACACAAAGGACCTGCGGGGCGGGATGAAATTAGTCCAAATCCGTTTTCCCCATTCAGACGAAGGAGAATCAGAAAGGTGCTTGTAGAACTCTTTGGCCGTGATGATTCCTGAAGGAGAAAGTGTCCAATAACAAGTGTCTGTTGGGTCAAGGCCGCGTTTAATACGCCTGATTTCTGACTGCAAATTATCAGCTAAGAAATGGATGTTTTCCCAGTTTTCCTCATTGAGATACTCTTCAACAGTCTCAACATAATTAGCCTGTAATCTGGGAGGGATTTCCAATTGATCAGCGATTGGAGGTTTAATCCAATGGCCAGTCTAGAAATTCAGCTGAGAAACTTCACCAATCCACCAACTAGATTGATTTCTGATCTCTGAGAAGATTTTCCTACAGGAGCTCCAAATCGTTGAGTTACAGATGTAGTTTCTGGGCTGTCCGGAGCTAGTCAGAAGGCGAGATTTTAAGAGGTCGATTATAAAGTTATTCCCCTGCAGCAAATCCCAGCAGAATTTTGCCAGAAGGCTATGGTTGAACCAGGACAGGTGCTTTATGCCCAAGCCTCCCGCGTCGATACTCTTGCAGCAAGTTTCCCACGGTACTGTAATTAGCTTGCGAGAGTCTTTATCACCGGTCCATAAAAAGTTTCTGATTGCTTTGTTGATGGTGTTCAGGACTCCCATAGGCCATTTGTATATCATCATAGAATGAATTAAAGCCCCAGTAATTGAGGATTTGATCAGGGTGAGTCTGCCAGCCATGGAGAGAGAGTGTCCTTTCCAAGAGCTAAACTTTGCTAAAAAACGGTCAGCGAGCGGCAGAAGATACCTTTTCTTTGGGGCACCCTTAAATAGGGGCACACCAAGATAGTTAAAAGGCAAGTGGGCAGGCCGGATGCCAAGGATCGAGGATATTCTCATACGCCTGCTGCCAATAAAGGTGGATCCAAAGTAAATAGCCGATTTTTCCCAACTAACAGCCTGACCCGAAAGCTTCTCATAAACCTTGAATAGACTTTTGATACTTTTCACATTTCTCACAGTTGCCTTACCGAACAAGAGCATATCATCCGCATATAAGAGATGAGAGGGGAAAGAGTTACCATTGCCGTACCTCATGCAGGCAAAACTACCATCCGTTTCGAGTCTGGATAACCACCTACTGAAAAAGTCTTCTGCAATTCCAAACAGAATTGGGGAGAGGGGGTCCCCTTGACGGACACCACAGGAGCAGCCAAAGTAGCCTTTTGGATTACCGCCAAGAAGTACTGAAATTTTAGCCGAAGCTAGGATGGACAGTATCCAATCCCGAAAGGTAAGAGAGAAGCCAAAAGCGTCCAATACTGACAGAAGGAAATTCCAGTCAAGCGTGTCAAATGCCTTTTTGATATCAATTTTAAGACCATGTTTCCCCCAAAACACTTCTTATCAAGCATATTAACCCCCTCATAGGCAGCAGCAATACAGTGATGGATACTTCTACCATGGATAAAGCCGAATTGATTAACTGACACAATTCTCGTAGCAATAGGTGACAGCTTGTCAGCCAGAATTTTTGCTATGATTTTGTAGCTAAAATTGCCCATCACAATAGGGCGAAATTGAGAAATAACATTTGCATCATTCAGTTTCGGAATAAGGGCCATAAGATTGGAGTTCAAACCAGGAAGAATGTAACCTGAGTTGAAGAAGCTAATCACCATGTTGCATACATCCTGACCAATGATGTTCCAGAACGCTTGATAAAAGAGTCCTCCAAAGCCGTCAGGACCTGGGGAGCTATCTCCATCTAAGCTAAAAACCGCTGCTTTAATTTCCTCTGGCGAAGGTCGCCTTGTTAAGGAGTCATTGTCGTCAGCTGAAACAAGGCTTGGGATCACGTCATTCACAGGGCTCAGGTCAACGGGATTGATGTTACCAGTAAAAAACCCAGAGTAGTATTCGATGACATGCTGTGCAATTTCATTCTCATCTATAGATCGAACACCATCAATGGTTAACGCATCAAGGCTTGACTGAATCTTTTTCATTTTCGCGCATCGGTGGAAAAAAGAGGAATTGCGATCCCCCGCCTTTAACCATTTGACTCTGCTTTGATCTCTAAAGAGGAGCTCCTGCCTCTGAAGTGTTAAATCAAGGTCCTCATGAGCTTGGTTATGTCGGCTGGCTCTTTCAGGGGTAATTCCTAAGCTCGAAATTTCCAGCTGGATCGACTCAAGCTTGGATTTCGCCTCCTCAATTTTACTCGAAATTCTCCCAAAAACATTTCTATTCCAGCTCTTTAGCACAGGCCGCAATAATTTCAGTTTGTGCATGAGGAGCTGAGTCGGCGGTAAGGAAATGTAGGTCTGTGACCAGTGAGTAGCAATAACATCTCTAAGCGAGCTGTGTGTTAACCACATGGAGAGAAATCTGAATCTGGATCTGTTGACAACCCCCGAAGAACAGCTAACTATTAATGGGCAGTGATCCGACTGTGGCGGGCAAGGGCAACACCTGCAATACAATCCCAAGAGTCAACAAAGTTCTCATTTACCAAAGCTCTGTCAAGGCGGCATTCAACATGCTCCGTACCCTGACGCCCATTAGTCCACGTGAACTGATTTCCCGTGGTATTAACCTCCACTAGACCGCCATTATCAATAAAATTTCTGAATTCTAAGCAAGAGCTTCTAGAAGGGCTTCTTCCGGTTTTCTCGTGGGAACCAGTAACAGCATTAAAATCCCCCATTACAAGCCAATTACTATCACTGTGCAAAGTTAAGAGAGAAGCCCAAAGATCCCTGCGAGTTATAGCTGAGGTGCTGCCATATACAAAGGATAAGAGAAGGTCTTTACCTTGAGAAAGATAGTTGACCGTAATGTGCTGTTCATGAGAGCTAATCACTTGGGGCATCGAGGGAGCGCCAATGTTAGCAAAAACCCAAATTGAATCTCGATTATTTTGAGCAATTAGTTGCAGATTGAGCGAGGCCCAGAGAGAGTGATGAATCTGATCAAAGTCCACCATTGGTTCGGCAACGCACAGGATGTTAGGATGGTTAACTTTACATAAAAGGCGAAGAGCTCGCTGTGTACGGAGGTTACCAAGACCTCTGCAATTCCAATACATGATGATCATTGATATCGGAGGGGGGTCCTGCTCTGCCTCTTGGCGCGAGCTTCTCTGTATGTTGAAGCTGAAGAAGATTTCTTCTTTTTTTTGACATTGCTAGTCCAAGGAGATTCATCTGATTCCGCCGGAATGATCACTCTGTTTTTCCATATTTCCTTTGCCCACTCTAGATCCCCGGGAGAGTCCATTAGATGCTTAGTGATGGTTTCATGAATCTGTAACTGCCCACTGAACTCCTGATCAGTCGCCTCACTGTTATCTTGAGTCTATTGCGCCTGCTCAATTGATTGAACCACCATTTGGTTTTCGATGTCTGTCTGTGTTTGCCTTTGTCCATGCGCCTCTTGATCAGATTGGGAACTGCTGTCTTCACAAGCATCCCCCCATTTGTTGTTCTCTACTTCTGTGTTCCGTTGTACGGGTTTATGGATAACAATTTGCAAATTTTCCTCATTTGAGGCAAAGGCCCGTGTCTCTTTTGGGATAATTTTGCTGGTTGAGGCGATAGGATCCTCAAATTTGTGGTGTTTAGCCTGAGCAGCCTGTTTTCCTTCCCGTTGTTGGGGTTTTGCATATTGATTCATGTTGTTTTTGCGGCATTGTGCAGCTGTATGTCCAATATTAGCACAGACAGAGCAGATAGCCGGTAAATGTTCGTATTCTACATACAGCCATTGTTTTCTCGCATCAGTGTCTACTCGAATTTTAGATTGTAGATCTTTGGCAAGATCAATATCAATTAGAATTCTGGCATAGTGCCCGAACTCTCCATTCACTGTGTTATGGTCAAAACGAACCGGGATTCCTACTACACGGGCAATGCTAGCAAGGATACGGGGATCCCAGAATTCCCAAGGGAGGTTATAGAGACGGACCCATACCTGTGCAGAGGAAGCTTTGTGCAGATCAGGATTGAATCCAGGAGTCCATGGGGAAAATCTCATGATTCCAGGCTTCAGGGGGATTGCACCAAGGCTCCATACTGACTGAAGAGCTGCTGCGCTAGGCATAATTATGTGATAAAAGCCCTTACCGAGGGATATAAGTTTCCAGTCCATACTCCTCTGCCATATTTGGTTCAGCTTACCTTTGAGCTCAGGGTGCTTCCATGGGCGCTCGCCCTTTGACAGAGACAGTCTCCCAATAACCGAATGCCCAAAGGACTTGATTCTCTCGTCATAGATTGACTGATGAATTCTGATAGCTTTGAAGCCTCCCTCTTCAGAGATTAGAGGGCTTGCCGGCGCAGGGACGGCGGTTGGGATGGTGTTTTTGCTAACCACAGCGGCAAAGGAAGGGAGCCGCGATTGAGATGGGGGTTTTGGAGTGGAGCAAGTCTTGGCAAAGGAGGATCTCTCGAAGAGATGGGCAATTGCGAAATCGGAATCTGCCATGGCCGCAGGAAGAATGCAGCGGCGAGGACGGTGGTGGGATGGCGGCTAGGTCATCTTTTTCATAAAAATATCGAAAAACCCAGGGTTTGTAGAGTTTTCTGACCTTCATTTTTTTTCCTTTTTTTTCTTTTTTTTTTCTTTTTTTTTAATTTATAAAAATAATTTTAAATTAATTATATATATGTATATATTATTTATTTATTGATTACATAATAATCGGATCCGATCAATTCAAGTCATTCGATTCGACTAAATGGTCAATTATCATTTTATAAATCTGATCTGAAGGTCTTTATAACATTGTTTGTTTCACATATTGTTCATTCCCTTTATAACAAATTTTTGTTGTAGTCCATCTACAAACTTTTGTTTTAGTCAAAATCAATTCAATTAATTTCTAATTGATCAAAAATTTGCGTGGTTTTTTAAAAATTGAGAAGGGGATTGATCATGCTTTTTGGCTAACAAATAGAATATAAATTTTAGTTTGGTTGAGGATTGTTTAGACCAACTCTAGTGGTCATTATTTTGTTGTTACTATCCCATGTGGAGTAACAACAAATCACTAGAGTGGTTACAACATATTTTAGTTTGTTATAGAATGTAGTAACAAGCTTTTTGCTTTTCCTTAAAATCTAAATTCTAAGCAATTGAAAGCCACTTTCCATTGCTAGAGCTAGGTGTGGTACACACACAAAGTTTAGCAAGTGATGGTGTTTTTATATTTCTAAAAGTAATATGGTAATTTTTTGTTTCAGTCCTAGTAAATTACAATTTTGATACCTATTATTAATTCATAATTTATTTTTAACTCAATAAAATTTTGAAAAACTACTCTTCTCTAATGGGATGTTGCTTAACTTTGTTACTACCCCACCCAAAGTCACAATGGTTGTTACCAACCATTGTGGATGCTCTTACATGAATTACATCTTTGAGATTGGCATTGACCTTAAACAACCTGATTTCCTGGTTTTACAGTGCATAAACTTTTTTCAAAGAATACAGCTTTTTGAAAGAAAAAAAAAACTTAAATCCAAAAAAAATCCACTTTTAAAGACATAAATAAAATACTGTCAAAACAGATAGCCTTTTACACGCGTCTAACATAAATAATATGATATAATACATACATAAAATTAATCTTTGATCAATCCATTCTTGGGTATATGATGTGAACATGATTGGATGACGACACATTGTACAACACTTGGTTAAAATAGAGCATGTACTTTGAATGCTTGAGGTGGTCTTAGCAAACTTGCTAATGATGAGTATTATAAATAAAAAAAGATTTGCCGAAAATATTGAGTGATATAATTATTATAAAAATATTAGTTGATAATGTTTAACTTAAAATGTTAAGTTAAATATTTTGACTTACCAAAATAGGTGCTTTTTAACTTAATTTACTAATTTTAGTGGTGGAGAAATAATTGTTATCAAAAGCACTTAAATTAATTAAGTGCTTAATATTTTAATTTAAATCATTAAGTGGATTATCAAACAAGTTATAAGACTTGCAACAAAAATAACTAATACAAAAGATCAGTTATTATAAAAAAATATTAATCAAAATCTAAAATATAAAAAAAATTACCTAGAAATCTTCGGTATATTGGGGGCTCAGCAGCTTTATATATAAAATATATAAAACATCAATCAATACAAAGAATGACATGCATGCCATGATTATTTGACTAACGAAATACCAAATAATCCTCTGGCTGAATAGTTCTAAAGACATCTTCAACCTCTCGTGCATTCTGAACACTTCTATTGCATGGATTTCATTTGCTTCTAATGCTTCATTAGAATTTTGAATCCTTACATCCAAAATACAAACAGAAAAATATACCATATATCATGTGCTTGTGGAACCCCATGCACAAAATAACCAAATTATTAACTCAAAAAGTGAAAAATATTTGAGCTTTTCAAACCCCCCCTCTCCCAACTTTAAATCCCTACAGAATAAATTTGAATACAGTAGCTATAGAAATAGTGTATCCAGACTCTTTTACAGTTAAAAGAAACATTGTTCGAAATCTATCCATATTCATAGGAATGAAATCATCCTGATGTTGTTGAGGTATATTATCATGTCGAATTGATAGAAGAAATCTAAACAAACCTAACCTCATAAAAGTTATTTTCAAAACCACTCAACTACAAAGAAGCAAAAGATGGGCAGATATGTGATAGATATCTACCAAATACTTCTTCACTGATCCAAACTCATATTCCAAAACATTCAATTTAAATACGCTCCAAATTAGAAAAACAAAACCAGATGCTACTAAAATGAAATGACCGCAAAATATGCGATAATCATCAGAAATACCGCCAACAAATCCATCTAAGATGCGGAACAGTCTTTGTGCAAGAAATGCACGCATTTCTGCAATGACTCCCGGAACTAGAGGATTTTCTTAATTAGCAACATTTCCTCCATTTTGTTCATTAACACCCGAAGGTGCAACAGGTGGTGGAACACCTGGATTTTCAGCAAGAGGTGGAACATGCACTTGAATTTGAGCATGTGTGGGAATTAGACCAACAACACCAGCAAAACTAATATTAAAAATAAAAGATATTAATCAAAATGTAGAAAATAAGAGAATTAATCAAACGTCCTTAGTACATTCGGGGCTCAGCAGCTTTGTATAAAAATATAAATCAATACTAATAAAGACATGCAAGTTATCGTTAATTGGCTAATTAAATACGAAATAATCATTTTCCTGAATAGCTACAAAGTAATCTTCAACCTCTAATGCATTCCGAAAACTGTTAAAAGTTTTTGGAAATACCACAAACTGATACTCCTAAGATATCGTGTAATCTATGTCCAAGAAATTCATGTATTTTTACACACTCGAAAAAATAATCTTAACTTCACCAAAACAATTCCTTCCACACCAAAACAACTTCTTCCACGTGGCATGCTGCTTGTAAAAATAATGTTTTATAAATATTAATAATAAAAAAAAAACTGAATTTGGTTAGATATGTAAAAATGACAACTTACATTCTCTGTCTGAATCAAACTCTATTTCCTGTTGTTAAAAAACTCAGAAGCAGCAAATCCCAAAACCACGGTAAAGAGTGAAAAAAAGATGCTAAGAAGTGTATACATGAAATTGTAATCCACTTTTTCTTTAAAGAAATAGACTCTAGTAGTATCATGAGTAAAATATGGCACTGCATAGAATAAGCTTTGAAAATCAGTTAATAAAGAAAAACACTAATTAGTTATATTAAATAATATGATATTTTTTTTAATAAGAATCTGGGACGAGGAGATGTGTTAGCCTGACATCCCAACTAGATCGGCACCCCAGGCCTCCACAAACTCCAAACCCTTATATAAATAAAATAAAAAAGAATAAATTGTATGTACAAAGGATTAGGAGAAACGAGTATAAAAAAGGTTCAAACGATCATTAATAATAAAAGGAGAACAAAAAGGTGGCGCTGAGGGCCACCACGTGATGCCGAAAGAATTGAGGCCAAAATTAGCTAAGGCATCAGCCGGTTGGTTGCCTTCTCGGAAGATATGAGATATCCGAATGGTCATTTCCTGCAGAGAGCTAGAGTTCTGAGCCAATCTTGCCTGACAGTCCAGGGTACGACAGTAGAGCGCCTATTTAACAGATCAACAACAAAGGTGGAGTCCGATTCAATCCACAAGTTCCTCCATTCTTTCTCCAATGCCAACTCAATTGCAAACATTACTGCTTTAAGCTCAGCAATGTGAGTATGGGCGCTTGAAATTGGGAAGGCTCTGCAGTTTCTAAAAATGCCTCCTGAACTTGCTGGGCTGGGAGAGCCTTTTGCGGAGCCGTCAGTGTTCACTTTTAACCAACCAGCAGGGGGCGGTAACCATCGCACAAGAGTGAATCTATTCTTGGGTATATGCCGTGAAAATGATTGGATGACGACACATTGTACAACACTTGGTTAAAATAGAGCATGTACTTTGAATGCTTGAGGTGGTCTTAGCAAACTTGATAATAATGAGTCTTATAAATAAAAAAAATATTTGCATGAGACTAAGACTCTACAACAAAAATAATTAATACAAAAGATCAGTTATTATAAAAAAAATATTAATCAAAATCTAAATTATAAAAAAAATTACCTAGAAATCTTCGGTATATTGGGGGCTCAGCAGCTTTATATATAAAATATATAAAACATCAATCAATACAAACAATGACATGCAAGCCATGATTATTTGACTAACGAAATACCAAATAATCCTCTGGCTGAATAGTTCTAAAGACATCTTCAACCTCTCGTGCATTCTGAACACTTCTATTGCAGGGATTTCATTTGCTTCTAATGCTTCATTAGAATTTTGAATCCTTATATCCAAAATACTAACAGAAAAATATATCATATATCATGTGCTTGTGAAACCCCACGCACAAAATAAACAAATTATTAACTCAAAAAGTGAAAAATATTTGAGCTTTTCAAAACCCCTCCCCCAACTCTAAATCCCTCCAGAATAAATTTGAATACAGTAGCTATAGAAATAGTGTATCCAGAATCTTTTACAGTTAAAAGAAACATTGTTCGAAATCTATCCATATTCATAGGAATGAAATCATCCTGATGTTGTTGAGGTATATTATCATGTCGAATTGATAGAAGAAATGTAAACAAACCTAACCCAATAAAAGTTATTTTCAAAACCACTCAACTACAAAGAAGCAAAAGATGGGCAGACATGTCATAGATATCTACCAAATACTTCTTCACTGATCCAAACTCATATTCCAAAACATTCAATTTAAATACGCTCCAAATTAGAAAAACAAAACCAGATGCTACTAAAATCAAATAACAGCAAAATAAGCGATAATCATGAGAAATACTGCCAACAAATCCATCTAAGATGTGAAACAGTCTTTGTGCAAGAAATGCACGCATTTCTGCAATGACACCCGGAACTATAGGATCTTCTTGATTAGCAACATTTCCTTCATTTTGTTCATTAACACCCGAAGGTGCAACAGGTGGTGCAACACCTGAATTTTCAGCAAGAGGTGGAACATGCACTTGAATTTGAGCATATGTGGGAATTAGATCACCAACACCAGCAAAACTAATATTAAAAATAAAAGATATTAATCAAAATGTAGAAAATAAGAGAATTAATCAAACGTCCTTAGTACATTCGGGGCTCAGCAGCTTTGTATAAAAATATAAATCAATACTAATAAAGACATGCAAGTTATCATTAATTGGCTAATTAAATACCAAATAATCATTTTACTGAATAGCTACAAAGTAATTTTCAACCTCTAATGCATTCCGAAAACTTTTAAAAGTTTTCGGAAATACCACAAACTGATACTCCTAAGATATCGTGTAATCTATGTCCAAGAAATTCATGTATTTTTACACACTCGAAAAAATAATCTTCACGTCACCAAAACAATTCCTTCCACACCAAAACAGCTTCTTCCACGTGGCCTGCTGCTTATAAAAATAAAGTTGTATAAATATTAATAATAATAATAAAACTGAATTTGATTAGATATGTAAAAATGACAACTTACATTCTCTGTCTGAATCAAACTCTATTTCCTGATGTTAACAAACTCAGAAGCATCAAATCCAAAAACCACGGTAAATAGTGAAAAAAAGATGCTGAGAAGTGTATACATTAAATTGTAATCCACTTTTTCTTTAAAGAAATAGACTTTAGTAGTATCATGAGTAAAATATGGCACTGCATAGAATAAGCTTTGGAAATCAGTTAATAAAGAAAAACACTAATTAGTTATATTAAATAATATGATATAATAAGTACATAAAATTAATCTTTGATCAATCCATTCTTGGGTATATGCCGTGAAAATGATTTGACGACGCATTTTACAACACTTGGTTAAAATAGAGAATGTACTTTGAATGCTTGAGGTGCACTACAAGAAAATGGACTGTTTGTGACAACAATTATTGTCACATAATTATGAAAAGTTGTCATGAAAAAATTTCTGTGACAATAAATAGTTGTTACGTGGATTGTCACGCAAAACTCCGTTGCTAAAGGTTTTGGACAAATGTGATAATAAAATATTGTCACAATTTTTTTATTTTATGTGACAAGGAATATATTGTCACACTACTTTTAACTGTTACAACTATTATTGTAACTGAACAATAAAATACTATCACAATTATAATATATCGTCACATATTACTTTTAATTTACAGTAAAAACGTGTGGCAACTTTAATTACTCGTTACCAAAAAATGCTTATGACAATTATTATTGTCACAAAATAAATTTTTAACAATATATTTATTGTAACAATTATTTATTGGTTACAACTTTTTTAATATAGTAGCATATATATTCCATCAATTTATATATATAATTAAAATATATTCAAATATTATTTTACATTACGTTAACTAGAAACAAAATAAAAGTATAAAAAATAAAAGTATTTTATTAATAAATATGTAGTTAGTACATCTATTTAACTAAAAAAATTAAGATATCTAACCATCTAATTTTACAAGTATATTATACTAATCATTCTCCATTCTTCACAACTCTACAAATTCTTGAAGTCCACTGATACCATCCTTCTAATTATCAAGCTTGACCAGCACTATCACATTATCCACACAAATCTGGAAAAAAAAAGTAGAAAGCCAAACATTGAATTTTAGAAGTACAATAAACATAATACCCACCAACTAAACAAGCTTATACCTGAAACAAGAATACCATTAGCTGTGTGATCAGCAGCTTTGTATAAAAATATAAATCAATACTAATAAAGACATGCAAGTTATCGTTAATTGGCTAATTAAATACCAAATAATCATTTTCCTGAATAGCTACAAAGTAATTTTCAACCTCTAATGCATTCCGAAAACTTTTAAAAGTTTTCGGAAATACCACAAACTGATACTCCTAAGATATCGTGTAATCTATGTCCAAGAAATTCATGTATTTTTACACACTCGAAAAAATAATCTTCACTTCACCAAAACAATTCCTTCCACACCAAAACAGCTTCTTCCACGTGGCCTGCTGCTTATAAAAATAAAGTTGTATAAATATTAATAATAATAATAAAACTGAATTTGATTAGATATGTAAAAATGACAACTTACATTCTCTGTCTGAATCAAACTCTATTTCCTGTTGTTAAAAAACTCAGAAGCAGCAAATCCCAAAACCACGGTAAAGAGTGAAAAAAAGATGCTAAGAAGTGTATACATGAAATTGTAATCCACTTTTTCTTTAAAGAAATAGACTCTAGTAGTATAATGAGTAAAATATGGCACTGCATAGAATAAGCTTTGAAAATCAGTTAATAAAGAAAAGCACTAATTAGTTATATTAAATAATATGATATTTTTTTTAATAAGAATCTGGGACGAGGAGATGTGTTAGCCTGATATCCCAACTAGGTCGGCACCCCAGGCCTCCACAAACTCCAAACCCTTATATAAATAAAATAAAAAGAATAAATTGTATGTACAAAGGATTAGGAGAAACGAGTATAAAAAAGGTTCAAACGATCATTAATAATAAAAGGAGAACAAAAAGGTGTCGCGGAGGGCCACCACGTGATGCCGAAAGAATTGAGGCCAAAATTAGCTAAGGTACCAGCCGGTTGGTTGCCTTCTCGGAAGATATGAGATATCCGAATGGTCATTTCCTGCAGAGAGCTAGAGTTCTGAGCCAATCTTGCCTGACAGTCCAGGGTATGACAGTAGAGCGCATATTTAACAGATCAACAACAAAGGTGGAGTCCGATTCAATCCACAAGTTCCTCCATTCTTTCTCCAATGCCAACTCAATTGCAAACATTACTGCTTTAAGCTCAGCAATGTGAGTATGGGCGCTTGAAATTGGGAAGGCAAAGCAGCCCTTAGGGAATCCTCTGCAGTTTCTAAAAATGCCTCCTGAACTTGCTGGGCCGGGAGAGCCTTTTGCGGAGCCGTCGGTGTTCACTTTTAACCAATAAGCAGGGGGCGGTAACCATCGCACAAGAGTGAAATTAGGTGCAGCAGGCGGCCTGGTCGGTTCCGGATAATATGATATAATACATACATAAAATTAATCTTTGATCAATTCATTCTTGGGTATATGTCGTGAAAATGATTGGATGACGACGCATTGTACAACACTTGGTTAAAATAGAGCATGTACTTTGAATGCTTGAGGTGGTCTTAGCAAACTTGATAATGATGAGTCTTATAAATAAAAAAAAGATTTGCATGAGACTAAGTCTCTGCAACAAAAATAACTAATACAAAAGATCAGTTATTATAAAAAAATATTAATCAAAATCTAAATTATAAAAAAAATTACCTAGAAATCTTCGGTATATTGGGGGCTCAGCAGCTTTATATATAAAATATATAAAACATCAATCAATACAAACAATGACATGCAAGCCATGATTATTTGACTAACGAAATACCAAATAATCCTCTGGCTGAATAGTTATAAAGACATCTTCAACCTCTCGTGCATTCTGAACACTTCTATTGCAGGGATTTCATTTGCTTCTAATGCTTCATTAGAATTTTGAATCCTTATATCCAAAATACTAACAGAAAAATATATCATATATCATGTGCTTGTGAAACCCCACGCACAAAATAAACAAATTATTAACTCAAAAAGTGAAAAATATTTGAGCTTTTCAAAACCCCTCCCCCAACTCTAAATCCCTCCAGAATAAATTTGAATACAGTAGCTATAGAAATAGTGTATCCAGAATCTTTTACAGTTAAAAGAAACATTGTTCGAAATCTATCCATATTCATAGGAATGAAATCATCCTGATGTTGTTGAGGTATATTATTATGTCGAATTGATAGAAGAAATGGAAACAAACCTAACCCAATAAAAGTTATTTTCAAAACCTCTCAACTACAAAGAAGCAAAAGATGGGCAGCCATGTCATAGATATCTACCAAATACTTCTTCACTGATCCAAACTCATATTCCAAAACATTCAATTTAAATACGCTCCAAATTAGAAAAACAAAACCAGATGCTACTAAAATCAAATAACAGCAAAATAAGCGATAATCATCAGAAATACTGCCAACAAATCCATCTAAGATGCGAAACAGTCTTTGTGCAAGAAATGCACGCATTTCTGCAATGACACCCGGAACTATAGGATCTTCTTGATTAGCAATATTTTCTCCAATTTGTTCATTAACACCCGAAGGTGCAATAGGTGGTGTAACACCTGAATTTTCAGCAAGAGGTGGAACATGCACTTGAATTTGAGCATGTGTGGGAATTAGACCACCAACACCAGCAAAACTAATATTAAAAATAAAAGATATTAATCAAAATGTAGAAAATAAGAGAATTAATCAAACGTCCTTAGTACATTCGGGGCTCAGCAGCTTTGTATAAAAATATAAATCAATACTAACAAGGACATGCAAGTTATCGTTAATTGGCTAATTAAAAACCAAATAATCATTTTCCTGAATAGCTACAAAGTAATTTTCAACCTCTAATGCATTCCGAAAACTTTTAAAAGTTTTCGGTAATACCACAAACTGATACTCCTAAGATATCGTGTAATTTATGTACAAGAAATTCATTTATTTTTACACACTCCAAAAAATAATCTTCACTTCACCAAAACAATTCCTTCCACACCAAAACAGCTTCTTCCACATGGCCTGCTGCTTGTAAAAATAAAGTTGTATAAATATTAATAATAATAATAAAACTGAATTTGATTAGATATGTAAAAATGACAACTTACATTCTCTGTCTGAATCAAACTCTATTTCCTGTTGTTAAAAAACTCAGAAGCAGCAAATCCAGAAACCACGGTAAATAGTGAAAAAAAGATGCTGAGAAGTGTATACATTAAATTGTAATCCACTTTTTCTTTAAAGAAATAGACTCTAGTAGTATCATGAGTAAAATATGGCACTGCATAGAATAAGCTTTGAAAATCAGTTAATAAAGAAAAACACTAATTAGTTATATTAAATAATATGATATAATAAGTATATAAAATTAATCTTTGATCAATCCATTATTGGGTATATGCCGTGAAAATGATTTGACGACGCATTTTACAACACTTGGTTAAAATAGAGAATATACTTTGAATGCTTGAGGTGGTCTTAGCAAACTTGATAATGATGAGTCTTATAAATAAATAAAAAGATTTGCATAAGACTAAGACTCTGCAACAAAAATAACTAATACAAAAGATCAGTTATTATAAAAAATATTAATCAAAATCTAAAATATAAAAAAAATTACCTAGAAATCTTGGGTATATTTGGGCTCAGCAGCTTTATATATAAAATATATAAAACATCAATCAATACAAAGACTGGCATGCAAGCCATGATTATTTGACTAAAGAAATACCAAATAATCCTCTGGCTGAATAGTTCTAAAGATATCTTCAACCTCTCGTGCATTCTGAACACTTCTATTTCAGGGATTTCATTTGCTTCTAATGCTTCATTAGAATTTTGAATCCTTACATCCAAAATACTAACAGAAAAATATATCATATACCATGTGCTTTTGAAACCCCACGCACAAAATAACCAAATTATTAACTCAAAAAGTGAAAAATATTTGAGCTTTTCAAACCATCCTCTCCCAACTCTAAATCCCTCCAGAATAAATTTGAATATAGTAGCTATAGAAATAATGTATCCAGACTCTTTTACAGTTAACAAAAACATTGTTCGAAATCTATCCATATTCATAGGAATGAAATCATCATGATGTTGTTGGGGTATATTATTATGTCGAATTAAGAAAAGAAATCTAAACAAACCTAACCTCATAAAAGTTATTTTCAAAACCACTCAACTACAAAGAAGCAAAAGATGGGCAGATATCTGATAGATATCTACCAAATACTTTTTCACTGATCCAAACTCATATTCCAAAACATTCAATTTAAATACGCTCCAAATTAGAAAAACAAAACCAGATGCTACTAAAATGAAATGACCGCAAAATATGCGATAATCATCAGAAATACCGCCAACAAATCCATCTAAGATGCGGAACAGTCTTTGTGCAAGAAATGCACACATCATTTCTGCAGTGACACCCGGAACTAGAGGATCTTCTTGATTAGCAACATTTCCTCCATTTTGTTTATTAACACCCGAATGTGTAACATGTGGTGGAACACCTAGATTTTCAGCAAGAGATAGAACATGCACTTGAATTTGAGCATGTGTGAGAATTAGACCACCAACAACAGCAAAACTAATATTAAAAATAAAAGATATTACTCAAAATGTAGAAAATAAGAGAATTAATCAAACGTCCTTAGTACATTCGGGGCTCAGCAACTTTGTATAAAAATATAAATCAATACTAATAAAGAAATGCAAGTTATCGTTAATTTGCTAATTAAATACCAAATAATTATTTTCCTGAATAGCTACAAAGTAACCTTCAACCTCTAATTCATTCCAAAAATTTTTAAAAGTTTTCGGAAATACCACAAACTGATACTCCTAAGATATCGTGTTATCTATGTCCAAGAAATTCATGTATTTTTACACACTCCAAAAAATAATCATCAATTCACCAAAACAATTCATTCCACACAAAAACAACTTCATCCACGTGGCCTGCTGCCTGTAAAAATAATGTTGTATAAATATTAATAATAATAAAAAAACGGAATTTGATTAGATATGTAAAAATGACAACTTACATTCTCTGTCTAAATCAAACTCTATTTCCTGTTGTTAAAAAACTCAGAAACAACAAATCCAAAAACCACGGTAAAGAGTGAAAAAAAGATGCTGAGAAGTGTATACATGAAATTGTAATCCACTTTTTCTTTAAAGAAATAGACTCTAGTAGTATCATGAGTAAAATATTGCACTGCATAGAATAAGCTTTGAAAATCAGTTAATAAAGAAAAGCACTAATTAGTTATATTAAATAATATGATATAATACATATATAAAATTCATCTTTGATCAATCTATTCTTGGGTATATGATGTGAACATGATTGGATGACGACACATTGTACAACACTTGGTTAAAATAGAGGATGTACTTTGAATGCTTGAGGTGGTCTTAGCAAACTTGCTAATGATGAGTATTATAAATAAAAAAAGATTTGCCGAAAATATTGAGTTATATAATTATTATAAAAATATTAGTTGATAATGTTTAACTTAAAATGTTAAGTTAAATATTTTGACTTACCAAAATAGGTGCTTTTTAACTTAATTTACTAATTTAAGTGGTGGAGAAATAATTGTTATCAAAAGCACTTAAATTAATTAAGTGCTTAATATTTTAATTTAAATCATTAAGTGGATTATCAAACAAGTTATAAGACTCTCCAACAAAAATAACTAATACAAAAGATCAGTTATTATAAAAAAATATTAATCAAAATCTAAAATATAAAAAAAATTACCTAGAAATCTTCAGTATATTGGGGGCTCATCAGCTTTATATATAAAATATATAAAACATCAATCAATACAAAGAATGACATGCAGACCATGATTATTTGACTAACGAAATACCAAATAATCCTCTGGCTGAATAGTTCTAAAGACATCTTCAACCTCTCGTGCATTCTGAACACTTCTATTGCATGGATTTCATTTGCTTCTAATGCTTCATTAGAATTTTGAATCCTTACATCCAAAATACAAACAGAAAAATATACCATATATCATGTGCTTGTGGAACCCCACGCACAAAATAACCAAACTATTAACTCAAAAAGTGCAAAATATTTGAGCTTTTCAAATCCCCCCTCTCCCAACTTTAAATCCCTACAGAATAAATTTGAATACAGTAGCTATAGAAATAGTGTATCCAGACTCTTTTACAGTTAAAAGAAACATTGTTCGAAATCTATCCATATTCATAGGAATGAAATCATCCTGATGTTGTTGAGGTATATTATCATGTCGAATTGATAGAAGAAATCTAAACAAACCTAACCTCATAAAAGTTATTTTCAAAACCACTCAACTACAAAGAAGCAAAAGATGGGCAGATATGTGATAGATATCTACCAAATACTTCTTCACTGATCCAAACTCATATTCCAAAACATTCAATTTAAATACGCTCCAAATTAGAAAAACAAAACCAGATGCTACTAAAATGAAATGACCGCAAAATATGCGATAATCATCAGAAATACCGCCAACAAATCCATCTAAGATGCGGAACAGTATTTGTGCAAGAAAAGTACGCATTTCTGCAATGACACCCGGAACTACAGGATCTTCTTGATTAGCAACATTTCCTCCATTTTGTTCATTAACACCCGAAGGTGCAACAGGTGGTGGAACACCTGGATTTTCAGCAAGAGGTGTAACATGCACTTGAATTTGAGCATGTGTGGGAATTAGACCAACAACACCAGCAAAACTAATATTAAAAATAAAAGATATTAATCAAAATGTAGAAAATAAGAGAATTAATCAAACGTCCTTAGTACATTCGGGGCTCAGCAGCTTTGTATAAAAATATAAATAAATACTAATAAAGACATGCAAGTTATCGTTAATTGGCTAATTAAATACGAAATAATCATTTTCCTGAATAGCTACAAAGTAATCTTCAACCTCTAATGCATTCCAAAAACTGTTAAAAGTTTTTGGAAATACCACAAACTGATACTTCTAAGATATCGTGTAATCTATGTCCAAGAAATTCATGTATTTTTACACACTCGAAAAAATAATCTTAACTTCACCAAAACAATTCCTTCCACACCAAAACAACTTCTTCCACGTGGCATGCTGCTTGTAAAAATAATGTTGTATAAATATTAATAATAATAAAAAAACTGAATTTGGTTAGATATGTAAAAATGAAAACTTACATTCTCTGTCTGAATCAAACTCTATTTCCTGTTGTTAAAAAACTCAGAAGCAGCAAATCCCAAAACCACCGTAAAGAGTGAAAAAAAGATGCTAAGAAGTGTATACATGAAATTGTAATCCACTTTTTCTTTAAAGAAATAGACTCTAGTAGTATCATGAGTAAAATATGGCACTGCATAGAATAAGCTTTGAAAATCAGTTAATAAAGAAAAACACTAATTAGTTATATTAAATAATATGATATAATAAGTATATAAAAATAATCTTTGATCAATCCATTATTGGGTATATGCCGTGAAAATGATTTGACGACGCATTTTACAACACTTGGTTAAAATAGAGAATATACTTTGAATGCTTGAGGTGGTCTTAGCAAACTTGATAATGATGAGTCTTATAAATAAATAAAAAGATTTGCATAAGACTAAGACTCTGCAACAAAAATAACTAATACAAAAGATCAGTTATTATAAAAAATATTAATCAAAATCTAAAGTATAAAAAAAAATTACCTAGAAATCTTCGGTATATTTGGGCTCAGCAGCTTTATATATAAAACATATAAAACATCAATCAATACAAAGAATGACATGCAAGCCATGATTATTTGACTAAAGAAATACCAAATAATCCTCTGGCTGAATAGTTCTAAAGATATCTTCAACCTCTCGTGCATTCTGAACACTTCTATTTCAGGGATTTCATTTGCTTCTAATGCTTCATTAGAATTTTGAATCCTTACATCCAAAATACTAACAGAAAAATATATCATATACCATGTGCTTTTGAAACCCCACGCACAAAATAACCAAATTATTAACTCAAAAAGTGAAAAATATTTGAGCTTTTCAAACCCTCCTCTCCCAACTCTAAATCCCTCCAGAATAAATTTGAATATAGTAGCTATAGAAATAGTGTATCCAGACTCTTTTACAGTTAACAGAAACATTGTTCGAAATCTATCCATATTCATAGGAATGAAATTATCATGATGTTGTTGAGGTATATTATTATGTCGAATTGATAAAAGAAATCTAAACAAACCTAACCTCATAAAAGTTATTTTCAAAACCACTCAACTACAAAGAAGCAAAAGATGGGCAGATATGTGATAGATATCTACCAAATACTTTTTCACTGATCCAAACTCATATTCCAAAACATTCAATTTAAATACGCTCCAAATTAGAAAAACAAAACCAGATGCTACTAAAATGAAATGACCGCAAAATATGCGATAATCATCATAAATACCGCCAACAAATCCATCTAAGATGCGGAACAGTCTTTGTGCAAGAAATGCACACATTTCTGCAGTGACACCCGGAACTAGAGGATCTTCTTGATTAGCAACATTTCCTCCATTTTGTTTATTAACACCCGAATGTGTAACAGGTGGTGGAACACCTGGATTTTCAGCAAGAGGTGGAACATGCACTTGAATTTGAGCATGTGTGGGAATTAGACCACCAACACCAGCAAAACTAATATTAAAAATAAAAGATATTACTCAAAATGTAGAAAATAAGAGAATTAATCAAACGTCCTTAGTACATTCGGGGCTCAGCAACTTTGTATAAAAATATAAATCAATACTAATAAAGAAATGCAAGTTATCGTTAATTTGCTAATTAAATACCAAATAATGATACTCCTAAGATATCGTGTTATCTATGTCCAAGAAATTCATGTATTTTTACACACTCCAAAAAATAATCATCAATTCACCAAAACAATTCATTCCACACAAAAATAACTTTATCCACGTGGCCTGCTGCTTGTAAAAATAATGTTGTATAAATATTAATAATAATAAAAAAACGGAATTTGATTATATATGTAAAAATGACAACTTACATTCTCTGTCTAAATCAAACTCTATTTCCTGTTGTTAAAAAACTCAGAAGCAACAAATCCAAAAACCACGGTAAAGAGTGAAAAAAAGATGCTGAGAAGTGTATACATGAAATTGTAATCCACTTTTTCTTTAAAGAAATAGACTCTAGTAGTATCATGAGTAAAATATTGCACTGCAAAGAATAAGCTTTGAAAATCAGTTAATAAAGAAAAGCGCTAATTAGTTATATTAAATAATATGATATAATACATACATAAAATTCATCTTTGATCAATCAATTCTTGGGTATATGATGTGAACATGATTGGATGACGACACATTGTACAACACTTGGTTAAAATAGAGCATGTACTTTGAATGCTTGAGGTGGTCTTAGCAAACTTGCTAATGATGAGTATTATAAATAAAAAAAGATTTGCCGAAAATATTGAGTTATATAATTATTATAAAAATATTAGTTGATAATGTTTAACGTAAAATGTTAAGTTAAATATTTTGACTTACCAAAATAGGTGCTTTTTAACTTAATTTACTAATTTAAGTGGTGGAGAAATAATTGTTATCAAACGCACTTAAATTAATTAAGTGCTTAATATTTTAATTTAAATCATTAAGTGGATTATCAAACAAGTTATAAGACTCTGCAACAAAAATAACTAATCCAAAAGATCAGTTATTATAAAAAAAATATTAATCAAAATCTAAAATATAAAAAAATTACCTAGAAATCTTCGGTATATTGGGGGCTCAGCAGCTTTATATATAAAATATATAAAACATCAATCAATACAAAGAATGACATGCAGGCCATGATTATTTGACTAACGAAATACCAAATAATCCTCTGGCTGAATAGTTCTAAAGACATCTTCAACCTCTCGTGCATTCTGAACACTTCTATTGCATGGATTTCATTTGCTTCTAATGCTTCATTAGAATTTTGAATCCTTACATCCAAAATACAAACAGAAAAATATACCATATATCATGTGCTTGTGGAACCCCACGCACAAAATAACCAAACTATTAACTCAAAAAGTGAAAAATATTTGAGCTTTTCAAACCCCCCCTCTCCCAACTTTAAATCCCTACAGAATAAATTTGAATACAGTAGCTATAGAAATAGTGTATCCAGACTCTTTTACAGTTAAAAGAAACATTGTTCGAAATCTATCCATATTCATAGGAATGAAATCATCCTGATGTTGTTGAGGTATGTTATCATGTCGAATTGATAGAAGAAATCTAAACAAACCTAACCTCATAAAAGTTATTTTCAAAACCACTCAACTACAAAGAAGCAAAAGATGGGCAGATATGTGATAGATATCTACCAAATACTTCTTCACTGATCCAAACTCATATTCCAAAACATTCAATTTAAATACGCTCCAAATTAGAAAAACAAAACCAGATGCTACTAAAATGAAATGACCGCAAAATATGTGATAATCATCAGAAATACCGCCAACAAATCCATCTAAGATGCGGAACAGTCTTTGTACAAGAAATGCACGCATTTCTGCAATGACACCCGGAACTAGAGGATCTTCTTGATTAGCAACATTTCCTCCATTTTGTTCATTAACACCCCAAGGTGCAACAGGTGGTGGAACACCTGGATTTTCAGCAAGACGTGTAACATGCACTTGAATTTGAGCATGTGTGGGAATTAGACCAACAACACCAGCAAAACTAATATTAAAAATAAAAGATATTAATCAAAATGTAGAAAATAAGAGAATTAATCAAACGTCCTTAGTACATTCGGGGCTCAGCAGCTTTGTATAAAAATATAAATCAATACTAATAAAGACATACAAGTTATCGTTACTTGGCTAATTAAATACGAAATAATCATTTTCCTGAATAGCTACAAAGTAATCTTCAACCTCTAATGCATTCCAAAAACTGTTAAAAGTTTTTGGAAATACCACAAACTGATACTTCTAAGATATCGTGTAATCTATGTCCAAGAAATTCATGTATTTTTACACACTCGAAAAAATAATCTTAACTTCACCAAAACAATTCCTTCCACACCAAAACAACTTCTTCCACGTGGCATGCTGCTTGTAAAAATAATGTTGTATAAATATTAATAATAATAAAAAAACTGAATTTGGTTAGATATGTAAAAATGAAAACTTACATTCTCTGTCTGAATCAAACTCTATTTCCTGTTGTTAAAAAACTCAGAAGCAGCAAATCCCAAAACCACGGTAAAGAGTGAAAAAAAGATGCTAAGAAGTGTATACATGAAATTGTAATCCACTTTTTCTTTAAAGAAATAGACTCTAGTAGTATCATGAGTAAAATATGGCACTGCATAGAATAAGCTTTGAAAATCAGTTAATAAAGAAAAGCACTAATTAGTTATATTAAATAATATGATATTTTTTTTAATAAGAATCTAGGACGAGGAGATGTGTTAGCCTGACATCCCAACTAGGTCGGCACCCCAGGCCTCCACAAACTCCAAACCCTTATATAAATAAAATAAAAAAGAATAAATTGTATGTACAAAGGATTAGGAGAAACGAGTATAAAAAAGGTTCAAACGATGATTAATAATAAAAGGAGAACAAAAAGGTGGCGCGGAGGGCCACCACGTGATGCCGAAAGAATTGAGGCCAAAATTAGCTAAGGCATCAGCCGGTTGGTTGCCTTCTCGGAAGATATGAGATATCCGAATGGTCATTTCCTGCAGAGAGCTAGAGTTTTGAGCCAATCTTGCCTGACAGTCCAGGGTACGACAGTAGAGCGCCTATTTAACAGATCAACAACAAAGGTGGAGTCCGATTCAATCCACAAGTTCCTCCATTCTTTCTCCAATGCCAACTCAATTGCAAACATTACTGCTTTAAGCTCAGCAATGTGAGTATGGGCGCTTGAAATTGGGAAGGCAAAGCAGCCCTTAGGGAATCCTCTGCAGTTTCTAAAAATGCCTCCTGAACTTGCTGGGCCGGGAGAGCCTTTTGCGGAGCCGTCAGTGTTCACTTTTAACCAACCAGCAGGGGGCGGTAACCATCGCACAAGAGTGAAATTAGGTGCAGCAGGCGGCCTGGTCGGTTCCGGATAATATGATATAATACATAAAATAAATCTTTGATCAATCCATTCTTGGGTATATGCCGTGAAAATGATTGGATGACGACGCATTGTACAATACTTGGTTAAAATAGAGCATGTACTTTGAATGCTTGAGGTGGTCTTAGCAAACTTGATAATAATGAGTCTTATTATAAATTATAAAAAAATATTAATCAAAATCTAAATTATAAAAAAAATTACCTAGAAATCTTCGGTATATTGGGGGCTCAGCAGCTTTATATATAAAATATATAAAACATCAATCAATACAAACAATGACATGCAAACCATGATTATTTGACTAACGAAATACCAAATAATCCTCTGGCTGAATAGTTCTAAAGACATCTTCAACCTCTCGTGCATCCTGAACACTTCTATTGCAGGGATTTCATTTGTTTCTAATGCTACATTAGAATTTTGAATCCTTATATCCAAAATACTAACAGAAAAATATATCATATATCATGTACTTGTGAAACCCCACGCACAAAATAAACAAATTATTAACTCAAAAAGTGAAAAATATTTGAGCTTTTCAAAACCCCTCCCCCAACTCTAAATCCCTCCAGAATAAATTTGAATACAGTAGCTATAGAAATAGTGTATCCAGAATCTTTTACAGTTAAAAGAAACAATGTTCGAAATCTATCCATATTCATAGGAATGAAATCATCCTGATGTTGTTGAGGTATATTATCATGTCGAATTGATAGAAGAAATGTAAACAAACCTAACCCAATAAAAGTTATTTTCAAAACCACTCAACTACAAAGAAGCAAAAGATGGGCAGATATGTGATAGATATCTACCAAATACTTCTTCACTGATCCAAACTCATATTCCAAAACATTCAATTTAAATACGCTCCAAATTAGAAAAACAAAACCAGATACTACTACTAAAATTAAATGACCATAAAATATGCGATAATCATCAGAAATACCGCCAACAAATCCATCTAAGATGCGGAACAGTCTTTGTGCAAGAAATGCACGCATTTCTGCAATGACACCCGGAACTAGAGGATCTTCTTGATTAGCAACATTTCCTCCATTTTGTTCATTAACACCCGATGGTGCAACATGTGGTGCAACACTTGAATTTTCAACAAGAGGTGGAACATTCACTTGAATTTGAGCATGTGTGGGAATTAGACCACCAACACCAGCAAAACTAATATTAAAAATAAAAGATATTAATCAAAATGTAGAAAATAAGAGAATTAATCAAACGTCCTTAGTACATTCGGGGCTCAGCAGCTTTGTATAAAAATATAAATCAATACTAATAAAGACAAGCAAGTTATCGTTAATTGGCTAATTAAATACCAAATAATCATTTTCCTGAATAGTTACAAAGTAATTTTCAACCTCTAATGCATTCCGAAAACTGTTAAAAGTTTTTGGAAATACCACAAACTGATACTCCTAAGATATCGTGTAATCTATGTCCAAGAAATTCATGTATTTTTACACACTCCAAAAAATAATCTTCACTTCACCAAAACAATTCCTTCCACACCAAGACAGCTTCTTCCACATGGCCTGCTGCTTGTAAAAATAAAGTTGTATAAATATTAATAATAATAATAAAACTGAATTTGATTAGATATGTAAAAATGACAACTTACATTCTCTGTCTGAATCAAACTCTATTTCCTGTTGTTAAAAAACTCAGAAGCAGCAAATCCAGAAACCACGGTAAATAGTGAAAAAAAGATGCTGAGAAGTGTATACATGAAATTGTAATCCACTTTTTCTTTAAAGAAATAGACTCTAGTAGTATCATGAGTAAAATATGGCACTGCATAGAATAAGCTTTGAAAATCAGTTAATAAAGAAAAACACTAATTAGTTATATTAAATAATATGATATAATAAGTACATAAAATTAATCTTTGATCAATTCATTCTTGGGTATATCCCGTGAAAATGATTTGACGACACATTTTACAACACTTGGTTAAAATAGAGCCTGTACTTTGAATGCTTGAGGTGGTCTTAGCAAACTTGATAATGATGAGTCTTATAAATAAAAAAAAGATTTGCATGAGACTAAGACTCTGCAACAAAAATAAATAATACAAAAGATCAGTTATTATAAAAAAAATTAATCAAAATCTAAAATATAAAAAAAATTACCTAGAAATCTTCGGTATATTGGGGGCTCAGCAGCTTTAGATATAAAATATATAAAACATCAATCAATACAACGAATGACATGCAAGCCATGATTATTTGACTAAAGAAATACCAAATAATCCTCTGGCTGAATAGTTCTAAAGATATCTTCAACCTCTCGTGCATTCTGAACACTTCTATTTCAGGGATTTCATTTGCTTCTAATGCTTCATTAGAATTTTGAATCTTTACATCCAAAATACTAACAGAAAAATATATCATATACCATGTGCTTGTGAAACCCCACGCACAAAATAACCAAATTATTAACTCAAAAAGTGAAAAATATTTGAGATTTTCAAACCCTCCTCTCCCAACTCTAAATCCCCCCAGAATAAATTTGAATATAGTAGCTATAGAAATAGTGTATCCAGACTCTTTTACAGTTAAAAGAAACATTGTTCGTAATCTATCTATATTCATAGGAATGAAATCATCATGATGTTGTTGAGGTATATTATTATGTCGAATTGATAGAAGAAATCTAAACAAAACTAACCTCATAAAAGTTATTTTCAAAACCACTCAACTACAAAGAAGCAAAAGACGGGTAGATATGTGATAGATATCTACCAAATACTTTTTCACTAATCCAAACTCATATTCCAAAACATTCAATTTAAATACGCTCCAAATTAGAAAAACAAAACCAGATGCTACTAAAATGAAATGACCGCAAAACATGCGATAACCATCAGAAATACCGCCAACAAATCCATCTAAGATGCGGAACAGTCTTTGTGCAAGAAATACACACATTTCTGCAGTGACAACCGGAACTAGAGGATCTTCTTGATTAGCAACATTTCCTCCATTTTGTTTATTAACACTAGAAGGTGCAACAGGTGGTGGAACACCTGGATTTTCAGCAAGAGGCGGAACATGCACTTGAATTTGAGCATGTGTAGGAATTAGACCACCAACACCAGCAAAACTAATATTAAAAATAAAAGATATTAATCAAAATATAGAAAATAAGAGAATTAATCAAACATCCTTAGTACATTCGGGGCTCAGCATCTTTGTATAAAAATATAAATCAATACTAATAAAGAAATGCAAGTTATCGTTAATTTGCTAATTAAATACCAAATAATCATTTTCCTAAATAGTTACAAAGTAATTTTCAACCTCTAATGCATTCCGAAAACTTTTAAAAGTTTTCGGAAATACCACAAACTGATACACCTAAGATATCGTGTTATCTATGTCCAAGAAATTCATGTATTTTTACACACTCGAAAAAATAATCATCACTTCACCAAAACAATTCATTCCACACAAAAACAACTTTATCCACGTGGCCTGCTGCTTGTAAAAATAATGTTGTATAAATATTAATAATAATAAAAAAACTGAATTTGATTAGATATGTAAAAATGACAACTTACATTTTCTGTCTGAATCAAATTCTATTTCATGTTGTTAAAAAACTCAGAAGCAGCAAATCCAAAAACCACGGTAAAGAGTGAAAAAAAGATGCTGAGAAGTGTATACATGAAATTGTAATCCACTTTTTCTTTAAAGAAATAGACTCTAGTAGTATCATGAGTAAAATATTGCACTGCATAGAATAAGCTTTGAAAATCAGTTAATAAAGAAAAGCACTAATTAGTTATATTAAATAATATGATATAATACATACATAACATTAATCTTTGATAAATCCATTCTTGGATATATGACGTGAACATGATTGGATGACGACACATTGTACAACACTTGGTTAAAATAGAGCATTTACTTTGAATGCTTGAGGTGGTCTAAACTTGCTAATGATAAGTCTTATAAATAAAAAAAGATTTGCCGAAAATATTGAGTGATATAATTATTATAAAAATATTAGTTGATAATGTTTAACTTAAAATGTTAAGTTAAATATTTTGACTTACCAAAATAGGTGCTTTTTAACTTAATTTACTAATTTAAGTGGTGGAGAAATAATTGTTATCAAACGCACTTAAATTAATTAAGTGCTTAATATTTTAATTTAAATCATTAACTGGATTATCAAACAAGTTATAAGACTCTGCAACAAAAATAACTAATACAAAAGATCAGTTATTATAAAAAAATATTAATCAAAATCTAAAATATAAAAAAAATTACCTAGAAATCTTCGGTATATTGGGGGCTCAGCAGCTTTATATATAAAATATATAAAACATCAATCAATACAAAGAATGACATGCAGGCCATGATTATTTGACTAACGAAATACCAAATAATCCTCTGGCTGAATAGTTCTAAAGACATCTTCAACCTCTCGTGCATTCTGAACACTTCTATTGCATGGATTTCATTTGCTTCTAATGCTTCATTAAAATTTTGAATCTTACATCCAAAATACTAACAGAAAAATATACCATATACCATGTGCTTGTGAAACCCCACGCACAAAATAACCAAATTATTAACTTAAAAAGTGAAAAATATTTGAGCTTTTCAAACCCCCCCTCTACCAACTCTAAATCCCTACAGAATAAATTTGAATACAGTAGCTATAGAAATAGTGTATCCAGACTCTTTTACAGTTAAAAGAAACATTGTTCGAAATCTATCGATATTCATAGGAATGAAATCATCCTGATGTTGTTGAGGTATATTATCATGTCGAATTGATAGAAGAAATCTAAACAAACCTAACCTCATAAAAGTTATTTTCAAAACCACTCAACTATAAACAAGCAAAAGATGGGCAGATATGTGATAGATATCTAACAAATACTTCTTCACTGATCTAAACTCATATTCCAAAACTTTCAATTTAAATATGCTCCAAATTAGAAAAACAAAACCAGATGCTACTAAAATGAAATGACCGCAAAATATGCGATAATCATCAGAAATACCGCCAACAAATCCATCTAAGATGCGGAACAGTCTTTGTGCAAGAAATGCACGCATTTCTGCAATGACATCCGGAACTAGAGGATCTTCTTGATTAGCAACATTTCCTCCATTTTGTTCATTAACACCCGAAGGTACAACAGGTGGTGGAACACCTGGATTTTCAGCAAGAGGTGGAACATGCACTTGAATTTGAGCATGTGTGGGAATTAGACCAACAACACCAGCAAAACTAATATTAAAAATAAAAGATATTAATCAAAATGTAGAAAATAAGAGAATTAATCAAACGTCATTAGTACATTCGGGGCTCAGCAGATTTGTATAAAAATATAAATCAATACTAATAAAGACATGCAAGCAGGGCCGGCTCTAGGGGGAGTTCCCTAGGCCTGTGCCTAGGGCCTCACAAATTGTGAGGCCTCACTTTTCCGTAAAAAATAGATAATGTACTTTAGTATCTTTTATTTAATTATTTTTTAAAATAAAACCTGCCTTTAGTTACACCAACACGTCTCCTTCAGTCTTTCACGCAAACCAAACACTAAAACACTACAGCCTATCTTAATTAGAAGTACAATTATTAACTATTAATAATTTGAATAGGACAAAAACTATCTATTCCAATTACTATTAGAAATAAAAAAAAGTCACATCTCTATCCCTATAAAACTACTCTGGTGCCGCCACTCACAATATTTATAATTTATGTCAGACATAAAAGTTTGCTTCTCTTTTCTCTATATTGTCCAAGAAGAACTCTTCCTCATTCTCCTTGTTGCTTCTCTTTGGTTGGTGTAGAGGTGAATATTTAATTTTTATTCAAATAATTGTTTGATTTTGAATTTCTTAATGCTTAGTCTTTTATTTTATTTAGTTTTAATTTGATCTAATGTTTTTTTTATAAAAGTTTAGTATAAAAAAATTAATAAATCATCATCCAGACTAGTTTTTTTTATCATGTTTAGTGAAAATAAATTTAAAAACTGTGCATTAAATATAGATTAAAATAAGAAAGGTATTTAAATAAATTAAAAAGTTTGCACTTGACATAGATTAAATTTAAAGCATAGATCTTTCAAAATCTTTTCATTTGACATAGATTATTTTCAATGTCAATCTTTTCTTCTTTTTTGCTAGTTTCTTATTCTCAAGTACCACATAGTAAACAAATATTTAAAAAGTTGTGAAAATCAATCAAGGAAAATATATTTTATTATTTTAATTAAAGAAGTTAATTAAAAGGTAATATTTCTTCTAATTTTATGTAAGGATAAATGACTATGTAAAGGTTGTAAATTATAATTAGTAATTACCGTAAAAAATTGTTCTTTCAATTACTATCTAATTTTTTTTATTATAATATTTATTGTTATTTTCTAGGTGTTATTAATATTATGGCGGGTAAACGAAAATTTGAATCTGGAAGCTCGAAGAAAAAGAAAAAGGAAAGACAAGATAAACTCACTCAATCTCTAATGGGATCGATGAATAGGTATTTAAAACCTACTAATATATTGCCAAATTTAAACGAGAGTGTCACTATTGATGAAAATTTGGCTGAAAATATACCTATCAACAATGACAATTTGAATATCTCACATGTTGATGAAATTTTGCCTAAGAATTTGAATCCTATGAATGTTGCGGATGAAGATTTAGTTGATAATAATCTTAATAATATAGTTACAGATGGTGAGCCTTTAAATGAAAATGTGGATATGAACGAAGAAGATTTAAATTATTTGTTTGATCCAGGAAATTGGAAGATTAATATGTCTCAAAGAAAAATTGATTTTTTAGTACAGAAAGGGCCCATAAGAGTCATAGATGAAATATATCCTTCTAATGCACAAAGTAGAAGTTTTAGTAATAAACACTACACTCGATCTTTACAAAATGGAGAAAAACTTGATAGGTCATGGCTAGTATACTCTCGGAAGATAGATAAGGTATTTTGCTTTTGTTGTGTCTTGTTCAAAAGAGACAGAGTTGTGTCTAGTCCCATAACAACAGTAACCATTGGATACAATGACTGGAAAAATATTCATTATAGGCTCAATGAGCATGAAAAGAGCAATGATCACCTAAATAGTATAACAGACTGGATGGAGGCAGAAACGAGATTGAGAAAAAGATTGACAATTGATTCCTTTAATCAAAAGGCCATTGAGAAAGAGAAAAAGTTTTGGGGAGAAGTTTTGAAAAGAATTATATGTGTTGTAAAAACTCTTGCTAGTACTAATTTGGCGTTTCGTGGGAGTAAGGAGAGACTTGATGATGATAATAGTGGAAATTTTTTGAGTATAATTCGAATGATTGCTGATTTTGATCCAATAATGGAAGAGCACCTTAGGCGTATTCGAAAAAAAGAGACTCGGCGTGTCCATTATCTTGGTCATAATATTCAAAATGAGCTAATACTTTTGTTAGCGAGTGAGGTTAAGAGCAAAATTCTTCATATTGTTAGAGAGGCAAAATATTTTTCTGTTATTCTTGATTATACTCCCGATGTTAGTCATAAATAACAAATGAGTCTCATTTTGAGATGTGTTAATGTTTCTACGAGTCCAATAAAAGTAGAAGAGTTTTTCATTGGCTTTTTGAAAGTTATTGAAACAACAGGGGATGCACTTTTTCATGAACCTAAAGATGCTATTGGAAACCTGAAACTTGATTTTAGTGACATAAGAGGGCAAGGTTACGATAATGGTTCTAATATGAAGGGGCAATACAAAGGTGTAAGTAGTAGGGTACTAAAAGAGTATCCTAGAGCATTTTACTCTCCGTGTGGTTGTCATTCTCTTAATCTTGCACTTTGTGATATGGCCATGAGTTCTGTTCAAGCTAAATCATTTTTTGGAGTGGTACAAAGGATTTATAAATTATTCTCTGGATCAACAAAACGATGGGAGGTCCTCAAATCTTATGTGAAAGATCAAAATGGGAAAGGGCTTACATTAAAGTCATGGTCCGATACACGTTGGGAAAGTCGTGTTTCTAGTGTAAGGGCAATAAGATTCCAAGCTCCTCAAATAAGAGATACATTACTTCATCTAGTAGAACATAGTGCTGATGCAACAACAACAAGTGATGCAAGTTCTTTAGCAAATTATGAACTTCAAAACTTTGATTTCCTTGTTGGCATGGTTATTTGGTTTGAAATTCTACAAAAAGTGAATAAAGTTAGCAAGATTCTCCAAAGTAAGGATATGAATATTGCGGCATGTATTAATCTCTTGCAAGGTCTCATTCTTTTTTTCGAAGAGTACAGAAATAATGGATTTGAAATTGCAAAAAGTGAAGCTGAAAAGATTGCTTTAGAAATGGGAGTTGAACCCACTTTTCGCGAAACTCGTGTTCGTCTTAAAAAAAGATTTTTTGATGAGAATACCAGAGATGAACCAATCCAAATGGCTGAACAATTTTTTCGAGTCAATTATTTTTTAAATATAATTGATAATGCTATTTCTTCGCTCACTACAAGATTTGAGCAATTTAAAAAATATGAAGATGTTTTTGGGTTCTTATTTAACTTGAGCAAGTTGAAAGCTATGGAGGATGAGAAAATGAAGCATGCATGTATTGCACTTGATAATTTTCTGAAAGATGGAGAATATTTAGATATTGATGGCCTTGATTTATTTTCAGAATTGCAACTATTGAGAAAATCATTACCAGATAACTTAACCAACTCGGTTGAAGTGTTAGAGTACATCAAGAATTTACATCTTGCTTTTCCTAATACTTGGATTGCTTACAGAATTATATTGACTATACGGGTTACAGTAGCTACTGCCGAAAGAAGTTTCTCTAAGCTAAAGTTAATAAAAAATTATCTTCGATCAACTATGTCACAAGAGAGATTGAACTGTTTGGCCATATTGTCTATTGAGAAGAAAGTTTTAGCTGAACTAGACTGCAGTGATTTAATTAGAGATTTTGCACATACAAAAGCGAGAAGAATAATAATTTCTTAGTTTTAGGTTATTGTTATTTGATTTTGATTGTTATATCAAGACTAATATATTGTTTGAATTATAGTTAATGATATGATGTAATCATTTTATTATTCCGTATTTATTATTTCTAAAATAATAATAATTTTTTTTAAAAAGTAGAGAAATTGCCTAGGGCCTCCAAAATGCTGGAGACGCCCATGCATGCAAGTTATCGTTAATTGGCTAATTAAATACCAAATAATCATTTTCCTGAATAGCTACAAAGTAATCTTCAACCTCTAATGCATTCCGAAAACTGTTAAAAGTTTTTGGAAATACCACAAACTGATACTCCTAAGATATCGTGTAATCTATGTCCATGAAATTCATGTATTTTTACACACTCGAAAAAATAATCTTAACGTCACCAAAACAATTCCTTCCACACCAAAACAACTTCTTCCACGTGGCATGCTGCTTGTAAAAATAATGTTGTATAAATATTAATAATAATAAAAAAAACTGAATTTGATTAGATATGTAAAAATGACAACATACATTCTCTGTCTGAATCAAACTCTATTTCATGTTGTTAAAAAACTCAGAAGCAGCAAATCCCAAAACCACGGTAAAGAGTGAAAAAAAGATGCTAAGAAGTGTATACATGAAATTGTAATCCACTTTTTCTTTAAAGAAATAGACTCTAGTAGTATAATGAGTAAAATATGGCACTGCATAGAATAAGCTTTGAAAATCAGTTAATAAAGAAAAGCATTAATTAGTTATATTAAATAATATGACATTTTTTTTAATAAGAATCTGGGACGAGGAGATGTGTTAGCCTGACATCCCAACTAGGTCGGCACCCCAGGCCTCCACAAACTCCAAACCCTTATATAAATAAAATAAAAAGAATAAATTGTATGTACAAAGGATTAGGAGAAACGGGTATAAAAAAGGTTCAAACGATCATTAATAATAAAAGGAGAACAAAAAGGTGTCGCGGAGGGCCACCACGTGATGCCGAAAGAATTAAGGCCAAAATTAGCTAAGGTATCAGCCGGTTGGTTGCCTTCTCGGAAGATATGAGATATTCTAATGGTCATTTCCTGCAGAGAGCTAGAGTTCTGAGCCAATCTTGCCTGACAGTCCAGGGTACGACAGTAGAGCGCATATTTAACAGATCAACAACAAAGGTGGAGTCCGATTCAATCCACAAGTTCCTCCATTCTTTCTCCAATGCCAACTCAATTGCAAACATTACTGCTTTAAGCTCAGCAATGTGAGTATGGGCGCTTGAAATTGGGAAGGCAAAGCAGCCCTTAGGGAATCCTCTGCAGTTTCTAAAAATGCCTCCTGAACTTGCTGGGCCGGGAGAGCCTTTTGCGGAGCCGTCGGTGTTCACTTTTAACCAATCAGCAGGGGGCGGTAACCATCGCACAAGAGTGAAATTAGGTGCAGCAGGCGGCCTGGTCGGTTCCGAATAATATGATATAATACATACATAAAATTAATCTTTGGTCAATCCATTCTTGGGTATATGCCGTGAAAATGATTGGATGACGACGCATTGTACAACACTTGGTTAAAATAGAGCATGTACTTTGAATGCTTGAGGTGGTCTAAGCAAACTTGATAATAATGAGTCTTATAAATAAATAAAAAGATTTGCATTAGACTAAGACTCTGCAACAAAAATAACTAATACAAAAGATCAGTTATTATAAAAAAATATTAATCAAAATCTAAATTATAAAAAAAATTACCTAGAAATCTTCGGTATATTGGGGGCTCAGCAGCTTTATATATAAAATATATAAAACATCAATCAATACAAACAATGACATGCAAGCCATGATTATTTGACTAACGAAATACCAAATAATCCTATGGCTGAATAGTTATAAAGACATCTTCAACCTCTCGTGCATTCTGAACACTTCTATTGCAGGGATTTCATTTGCTTCTAATGCTTCATTAGAATTTTGAATCCTTATATCCAAAATACTAACAGAAAAATATATCATATATCATGTGCTTGTGAAACCCACGCACAAAATAAACAAATTATTAACTCAAAAAGTGAAAAATATTTGAGCTTTTCAAAACCCCTCCCCCAACTCTAAATCCCTCCAGAATAAATTTGAATACAGTAGCTATAGAAATAGTGTATCCAGAATCTTTTACAGTTAAAAGAAACATTGTTCGAAATCTATCCATATTCATAGGAATGAAATCATCCTGATGTTATTGAGGTATATTATCATGTCGAATTGATAGAAGAAATGGAAACAAACCTAACCCAATAAAAGTTATTTTCAAAACCTCTCAACTACAAAGAAGCAAAAGATGGGCAGACATGTCATAGATATCTACCAAATACTTCTTCACTGATCCAAACTCATATTCCAAAACATTCAATTTAAATACGCTCCAAATTAGAAAAACAAAACCAGATGCTACTAAAATCAAATAACAGCAAAATAAGCGATAATCATCAGAAATACTGCCAACAAATCCATCTAAGATGCGAAACAGTCTTTGTGCAAGAAATGCACGTATTTCTGCAATGACACCCGGAACTATAGGATCTTCTTGATTAACAATATTTCCTCCATTTTGTTCATTAACACCCGAATGTGCAACAGGTGGTGCAACACCTGAATTTTCAGCAAGAGGTGGAACATGCACTTGAATTTGAGCATGTGTGGGAATTAGACCACCAACACCAGCAAAACTAATATTAAAAATAAAAGATATTAATCAAAATGTAGAAAATAAGAGAATTAATCAAACGTCCTTAGTACATTCGGGGCTCAGCAGCTTTGTATAAAAATATAAATCAATACTAATAACGACAAGTTATCGTTAATTGGCTAATTAAATACCAAATAATCATTTTCCTGAATAGCTACAAAGTAATTTTCAACCTCTAATGCATTCCGAAAACTTTTAAAAGTTTTCGGAAATACCACAAACTGATACTCCTAAGATATCGTGTAATTTATGTCCAAGAAATTCATTTATTTTTACACACTCTAAAAAATAATCTTCACTTCACCAAAACAATTCCTTCCACACCAAAACAGCTTCTTCCACATGGCCTGCTGCTTGTAAAAATAAAGTTGTATAAATATTAATAATAATAATAAAACTGAATTTGATTAGATATGTAAAAATGACAACTTACATTCTCTGTCTGAATCAAACTCTATTTCCTGTTGTTAAAAAACTCAGAAACAGCAAATCCAGAAACCACGGTAAATAGTGAAAAAAAGATGCTGAGAAGTGTATACATTAAATTGTAATCCACTTTTTCTTTAAAGAAATAGATTCTAGTAGTATCATGAGTAAAATATGGCACTGCATAAAATAAGCTTTGAAAATCAGTTAATAAAGAAAAACACTAATTAGTTATATTAAATAATATGATATAATAAGTATATAAAAATAATCTTTGATCAATCCATTATTGGGTATATGCCGTGAAAATGATTTGACGACGCATTTTACAACACTTGGTTAAAATAGAGAATATACTTTGAATGCTTGAGGTGGTCTTAGCAAACTTGATAATGATGAGTCTTATAAATAAATAAAAAGATTTGCATAAGACTAAGACTCTGCAACAAAAATAACTAATACAAAAGATCAGTTATTATAAAAAATATTAATCAAAATCTAAAATATAAAAAAAATTACCCAAAAAGCTTCGGTATATTTGGGCTCAGCAGCTTTATATATAAAACATATAAAACATCAATCAATACAAAGAATGGCATGCAAGCCATGATTATTTGACTAAAGAAATACCAAATAATCCTCTGGCTGAATAGTTCTAAAGATATCTTCAACCTCTCGTGCATTCTGAACACTTCTATTTCAGGGATTTCATTTGCTTCTAATGCTTCATTAGAATTTTGAATCCTTACATCCAAAATACTAACAGAAAAATATATCATATACCATGTGCTTTTGAAACCCCACGCACAAAATAACCAAATTATTAACTCAAAAAGTGAAAAATATTTGAGCTTTTCAAACCCTCCTCTCCCAACTCTAAATCCCTCCAGAATAAATTTGAATATAGTAGCTATAGAAATAGTGTATCCAGACTCTTTTACAGTTAACAGAAACATTGTTCGAAATCTATCCATATTCATAGGAATGAAATTATCATGATGTTGTTGAGGTATATTATTATGTCGAATTGGTAAAAGAAATCTAAACAAACCTAACCTCATAAAAGTTATTTTCAAAACCACTCAACTACAAAGAAGCAAAAGATGGGCAGATATGTGATAGATAACTACCAAATACTTTTTCACTGATCCAAACTCATATTCCAAAACATTCAATTTAAATACGCTCCAAATTAGAAAAACAAAACCAGATGCTACTAAAATGAAATGACCGCAAAATATGCGATAATCATCAGAAATACCGCCAACAAATCCATCTAAGATGCGGAACAGTCTTTGTGCAAGAAATGCACACATTTCTGCAGTGACACCCAGAACTAGAGGATCTTTTTGATTAGCAACATTTCCTCCATTTTGTTTATTAACACCCGAATGTGTAACAGGTGGTGGAACACTTGGATTTTCAGCAAGAGGTGGAACATGCACTTGAATTTGAGCATGTGTGGGAATTAATCAAACGTCCTTAGTACATTCGGGGCTCAGCAACTTTGTATAAAAATATAAATCAATTCTAATAAAGAAATGCAAGTTATCGTTAATTTGCTAATTAAATACCAAATAATGATACTCCTAAGATATCGTGTTATCTATGTCCAAGAAATTCATGTATTTTTACACACTCCAAAAAATAATCATCAATTCACCAAAACAATTCATTCCACACAAAAACAACTTCATTCACGTGGCCTGCTGCTTGTAAAAATAATGTTGTATAAATATTAATAATAATAAAAAAACGGAATTTGATTATATATGTAAAAATGACAACTTACATTCTCTGTCTAAATCAAACTCTATTTCCTGTTGTTAAAAAACTCAGAAGCAACAAATCCAAAAACCACGGTAAAGAGTGAAAAAAAGATGCTGAGAAGTGTATACATGAAATTGTAATCCACTTTTTCTTTAAAGAAATAGACTCTAGTAGTATCATGAGTAAAATATTGCACTGCATAGAATAAGCTTTGAAAATCAGTTAATAAAGAAAAGCACTAATTAGTTATATTAAATAATATGATATAATACATACATAAAATTCATCTTTGATCAATCAATTCTTGGGTATATGATGTGAACATGATTGGATGACGACACATTGTACAACACTTGGTTAAAATAGAGCATGTACTTTGAATGCTTGAGGTGGTCTTAGCAAACTTGCTAATGATGAGTATTATAAATAAAAAAAGATTTGCCGAAAATATTGAGTTATATAATTATTATAAAAATATTAGTTGATAATGTTTAACTTAAAATGTTAAGTTAAATATTTTGACTTACCAAAATAGGTGCTTTTTAACTTAATTTACTAATTTAAGTGGTGGAGAAATAATTGTTATCAAACGCACTTAAATTAATTAAGTGCTTAATATTTTAATTTAAATCATTAAGTGGATTATCAAACAAGTTATAAGACTCTGCAACAAAAATAACTAATACAAAAGATCAGTTATTATAAAAAAATATTAATCAAAATCTAAATATAAAAAAATTACCTAGAAATCTTCGGTATATTGGGGGCTCAGCAGCTTTATATATAAAATATATAAAACATCAATCAATACAAAAAATGACATGCAGGCCATGATTATTTGACTAACGAAATACCAAATAATCCTCTGGCTGAATAGTTCTAAAGACATCTTCAACCTCTCGTGCATTCTGAACACTTCTATTGCATGGATTTCATTTGCTTCTAATGCTTCATTAGAATTTTGAATCCTTACATCCAAAATACAAACAGAAAAATATACCATATATCATGTGCTTGTGGAACCCTACGCACAAAATAACCAAATTATTCACTCAAAAAGTGAAAAATATTTGAGCTTTTCAAACCCCCCCTCTCCCAACTTTAAATCCCTACAGAATAAATTTGAATACAGTAGCTATAGAAATAGTGTATCCAGATTCTTTTACAGTTAAAAGAAACATTGTTCGAAATCTATCCATATTCATAGGAATGAAATCATCCGTTGTTGAGGTATGTTATCATGTCGAATTGATAGAAGAAATCTAAACAAACCTAACCTCATAAAAGTTATTTTCAAAACCACTCAACTACAAAGAAGCAAAAGATGGGCAGATATGTGATAGATATCTACCAAATACTTCTTCACTGATCCAAACTCATATTCCAAAACATTCAATTTAAATACGCTCCAAATTAGAAAAACAAAACCAGATGCTACTAAAATGAAATGACCGCAAAATATGCGATAATCATCAGAAATACCGCCAACAAATCCATCTAAGATGCGGAACAGTCTTTGTGCAAGAAATGCACGCATTTCTGCAATGACACCCGGAACTAGAGGATCTTCTTGATTAGCAACATTTCCTCCATTTTGTTCATTAACACCCGAAGGTGCAACAGGTGGTGGAACACCTGGATTTTCAGCAAGAGGTGTAACATGAACTTGAATTTGAGCATGTGTGGGAATTAGACCAACAACACCAGCAAAACTAATATTAAAAATAAAAGATATTAATCAAAATGTAGAAAATAAGAGAATTAATCAAACGTCCTTAGTACATTCGGGGCTCAGCAGCTTTGTATAAAAATATAAATCAATATTAATAAAGACATACAAGTTATCGTTACTTGGCTAATTAAATACGAAATAATCATTTTCCTGAATAGCTACAAAGTAATCTTCAACCTCTAATGCATTCCGAAAACTGTTAAAAGTTTTTGGAAATACCACAAACTGATACTCCTAAGATATCCTATAATCTATGTCCAAGAAATTCATGTATTTTTACACACTCGAAAAAATAATCTTAACTTCACCAAAACAATTCCTTCCACACCAAAACAACTTCTTCCACGTGGCATGCTGCTTGTAAAAATAATGTTGTATAAATATTAATAATAATAAAAAAACTGAATTTGGTTAGATATGTAAAAATGACAACTTACATTCTCTGTCTGAATCAAACTCTATTTCCTGTTGTTAAAAAACTCAGAAGCAGCAAATCCCAAAACCACGGTAAAGAGTGAAAAAAAGATGCTAAGAAGTGTATACATGAAATTGTAATCCACTTTTTCTTTAAAGAAATAGACTCTAGTAGTATCATGAGTAAAATATGGCACTGCATATAATAAGCTTTGAAAATCAGTTAATAAAGAAAAAGCACTAATTAGTTATATTAAATAATATGATATTTTTTTTAATAAGAATCTGGGACGAGGAGATGTGTTAGCCTGACATCCCAACTAGGTCGGCACCCCAGGCCTCCACAAACTCCAAACCCTTATATAAATAAAATAAAAAAGAATAAATTGTATGTACAAAGGATTAGGAGAAACGAGTATAAAAAAGGTTCAAACGATCATTAATAATAAAAGGAGAACAAAAAGGTGGCGCGGAGGGCCACCACGTGATGCCGAAAGAATTGAGGCCAAAATTAGCTAAGGTATCAGCCGGTTGGTTGCCTTCTCGGAAGATATGAGATATCCGAATGGTCATTTCCTGCAGAGATCTAGAGTTCTGAGCCAATCTTGCCTGACAGTCCAGGGTACGACAGTAGAGCGCCTATTTAATAGATCAACAACAAAGGTGGAGTCCGATTCAATCCACAAGTTCCTCCATTCTTTCTCCAATGCCAACTCAATTGCAAACATTACTGCTTTAAGCTCAGCAATGTGAGTATGGGCGCTTGAAATCGGGAAGGCAAAGCAGCCCTTAGGGAATCCTCTGCAGTTTCTAAAAATGCCTCCTGAACTTGCTGGGCCGGGAGAGCCTTTTGCGGAGCCGTCAGTGTTCACTTTTAACCAACCAGTAGGGGGCGGTAACCATCGCACAAGAGTGAAATTAGGTGCAGCAGGCGGCCTGGTCGGTTCCGGATAATATGATATAATACATAAAATAAATCTTTGATCAATCCATTCTTGGGTATATGCCGTGAAAATGATTGGATGACGACGCATTGTACAACACTTGGTTAAAATAGAGCATGTACTTTGAATGCTTGAGGTGGTCTTAGCAAACTTGATAATGATGAGTCTTATAAATAAAAAAAATATTTGCATGAGACTAAGACTCTGCAACAAAAATAACTAATACCAAAGATCAGTTATTATAAAAAAAATATTAATCAAAATCTAAATTATAAAAAAAATTACCTAGAAATCTTCGGTATATTGGGGGCTCAGCAGCTTTATATATAAAATATATAAAACATCAATGGATACAAACAATGACATGCAAGCCATGATTATTTGACTAACGAAATACCAAATAATCCTCTGGCTGAATAGTTCTAAAGACATCTTCAACCTCTCGTGCATTCTGAACACTTCTATTGCAGGGATTTCATTTGTTTCTAATGCTTCATTAGAATTTTGAATCCTTATATCCAAAATACTAACAGAAAAATATATCATATATCATGTACTTGTGAAACCCCACAGCACAAAATAAACAAATTATTAACTCAAAAAGTGAAAAATATTTGAGCTTTTCAAAACCCCTCCCCCAACTCTAAATCCCTCCAGAATAAATTTGAATACAGTAGCTATAGAAATAGTGTATCCAGAATCTTTTACAGTTAAAAGAAACATTGTTCGAAATCTATCCATATTCATAGGAATGAAATCATCCTGATGTTGTTGAGGTACATTATCATGTCGAATTGATAGAAGAAATGTAAACAAACCTAACCCAATAAAACTTATTTTCAAAACCTCTCAACTACAAAGAAGCAAAAGATGGGCAGACATGTCATAGATATCTACCAAATACTTCTTCACTGATCCAAACTCATATTCCAAAACATTCAATTTAAATACGCTCCAAATTAGAAAAAAAAAACCAGATGCTACTAAAATCAAATAACAGCAAAATAAGCGATAATCATCAGAAATACTGCCAACAAATCCATCTAAGATGTGAAACAGTCTTTGTGCAAGAAATGCACGCATTTCTGCAATGACACCCGGAACTATAGGATCTTCTTGATTAGCAACATTTCCTTCATTTTGTTCATTAACACCCGAAGGTGCAACAGGTGGTGCAACACCTGAATTTTCAGCAAGAGGTGGAACATGCACTTGAATTTGAGCATGTGTGGGAATTAGATCACCAACACCAGCAAAACTAATATTAAAAATAAAAGATATTAATCAAAATGTAGAAAATAAGAGAATTAATCAAACGTCCTTAGTACATTCGGGGCTCAGCAGCTTTGTATAAAAATATAAATCAATACTAATAACGACATGCAAGTTATCGTTAATTGGCTAATTAAATACCAAATAATCATTTTCCTGAATAGCTACAAAGTAATTTTCAACCTCTAATGCATTCCGAAAACTTTTAAAAGTTTTCGGAAATACCACAAACTGATACTCCTAAGATATCCTGTAATTTATGTCCAAGAAATTCATTTATTTTTACACACTCCAAAAAATAATCTTCACTTCACCAAAACAATTCATTCCACACCAAAACAGCTTCTTCCACATGGCCTGCAGCTTGTAAAAATAAAGTTGTATAAATATTAATAATAATAATAAAACTGAATTTGATTAGATATGTAAAAATGACAACTTACATTCTCTGTCTGAATCAAACTCTATTTCCTGTTGTTAAAAAACTCAGAAGCAGCAAATCCAGAAACCACGGTAAATAGTGAAAAAAAGATGCTGAGAAGTGTATACATTAAATTGTAATCCACTTTTTCTTTAAAGAAATAGACTTTAGTAGTATCATGAGTAAAATATGGCACTGCATAGAATAAGCTTTGGAAATCAGTGAATAAAGAAAAACACTAATTAGTTATATTAAATAATATGATATAATAAGTACATAAAATTAATCTTTGATCAATCCATTCTTGGGTATATGCCGTGAAAATGATTTGACGACGCATTTTACAACACTTGGTTAAAATAGAGAATGTACTTTGAATGCTTGAGGTGCACTACAAGAAAATGGACTGTTTGTGACAACAATTATTGTCACATAATTATGAAAAGTTGTCATAAAAAAATTTCTGTGACAATAAATAGTTGTTACGTGGATTGTCACGCAAAACTCCGTTGCTAAAGGTTTTGGACAAATGTGATAATAAAATATTGTCACAATTTTTTTATTTTATGTGACAAGGAATATATTGTCACACTACTTTTAACTGTTACAACTATTATTGTAACTGAACAATAAAATACTATCACAATTATAATATATCGTCACATATTACTTTTAATTTACAGTAAAAACGTGTGACAACTTTAATTACTCGTTACAAAAAAATGCTTATGACAATTATTATTGTCACAAAATAAATTTTTAACAATATATTTATTGTAACAATTATTTATTGGTTACAACTTTTTTAATATAGTAGCATATATATTCCATCAATTTATATATATAATTAAAATATATTCAAATATTATTTTACATTACGTTAACTAGAAACAAAATAGAAGTATAAAAAATAAAAGTATTTTATTAATAAATATGTAGTTAGTACATCTATTTAACTAAAAAAAATTAAGATATCTAACCATCTAATTTTACAAGTATATTATACTAATCATTCTCCATTATTCACAACTCTACAAATTCTTGAAGTCCACTGATACCATCCTTCTAATTATCAAGCTTGACCAGCACTATCACATTATCCACACAAATCTGGAAAAAATAAAGTAGAAAGCCAAACATTGAATTTTAGAAGTACAATAAACATAATACCCACCAACTAAACAAGCTTATACCTGAAACAAGAATACCATTAGCTGTGTAATCACATACTCTAAAACAATTTTTGAATTTGCAAACAATCATCAAATCAAAGAAATTTTACTCACTGAGTATAACTCATTAATGGTAATATTACCAAGAGGTTGCCTGAACATTTCATTCATCTTCTCTAGGAATGTACCATTCAATTTTAGGAACCTCTACCTTCCTTCATAGTTATGTGAAATAGAAAAATAAATTGAACAATTTTCATGAAGGTTGAAATTGCTAAAATTAAATAGCATGATGTTTGAACTTAAAACTTCACCAGTAGAGCTATCAACTTCGCTTGGTTCCACTTTCACCTGAAGCAGAAGATCATAAGATATGTTAATATTTAGGAACTCAATTTTGTAGACAATCCTTAGAGGTGAGATGATTGAATACCACTCTAAAACTTTGATTTTTCATAGTACAAACTGATATAAATAAATAACAAAGAAAATCAATTTTCAAAAACCTAAAATCACTAACAAAAGAATAGAAATGCCAGTTTATGTGAGGGCATCTGTGATGGAGGAGAGGATGAAACTTGGAGGCTAAACTGTCTTAGTTCTAGGGAGAATGGCTAGTGCTGGAGAATCCCTCAGATTATAGCTGTAACTGATATGTTGGAAAACATAATTGATCCTAAGTTAAACAGATGAAGATATGTAGCAGTAACTGATTGGAAATGGGATGAATTACAAGAGGAGGGGATGGTGGTGGTTGATACAACCCGACGAAGGGAATCACACATCAGTTATGGGAGGTTCAACCTATGTTATGGGAGATATGGGTTAGTGGGGTTAGACAACAAGTATTTAAAATATATATTTAAATGAGAGATATATAAATATTTTGTTATAATTATTTAATTGTCACACAATTATACTTTATAAAAACTAAAAGTAATATTATCACAGAATTTAAATTTTTAATTACCATTGTCAGTTATAAGAAATTATTTTAGTTATAAAATTTTTTTAGCACACAATTAAATTTTATGACAAGTAAAAAAAATATTATACATATTTTGAATTTTTAATTACAATTATTAATTGTAACAAAAATATTTATGTTACAAGAAATTTTATTGTCACAATTAAAATAAATAATAAGTGACGATTTCTTTTAAAATATCATATAATCAAAATTTGCAACAAATATAAATGTGTTGTCACATAAATTATATTTTCTGTTACAATTTTAATTGTCATATAATTTTTTTAGTTACAAGTCATGAATTATGCTAATAAATTATTTAGCTATTTGTGATTATCTTAAAATAATTGTCACAACTTTATGTTTTGTGATAATTATAAAAATAGTTGTAGGTAATAATATATTTTTCGTTACAACAATTATCGTGATAATTATTTTATTGTCACATATAGATTGATTTCTTGTAGTGGTGTCTTAGCAAACTTGATAATAATGAGTCTTATAAATAAATAAAAATATTTGCATGAGACTAAGACTCTGCAACAAAAATAACTAATACAAAAGATCAGTTATTATAAAAAATATTAATCAAAATCTAAAATATAAAAAAAATTACCTAGAAATCTTCGGTATATTGAGGGCTCAGCAGCTTTATATATAAAATATATAAAGCATCAATCAATACAAAGAATGACATGCAAGCCATTATTATTTGACTAAAAAAATGCCAAATAATCCTCTGGCTGAATAGTTCTAAAGATATCTTTAACCTCTCGTGCATTCTGAACACTTCTATTTCAGGGATTTCATTTGCTTCTAATGCTTCATTAGAATTTTGAATCCTTACATCCAAAATACTAACAAAAAAATATATCATATACCATATGCTTATGAAACCCCACGCACAAAATAACCAAATTATTAACTCAAAAAGTGAAAAATATTTGAGCTTTTCAAACCCCCCTCCCCCAACTCTAAATCCCTCCAGAATAAATTTGAATGCAGTAGCTATATAAATAGTGTATCCAGACTCTTTTACAGTTAAAAGAAAAATTGTTCGAAATCTATCCATATTCATAGGAATGAAATCATCCTGATTTTGTTGAGTTATATTATTATGTCGAATTGATAGAAGAAATCTAAACAAACCTAACCCCATAAAAGTTATTTTCAAAACCACTCAACTACAAAGAAGCAAAAGATGGGCAGACATGTGATAGATATCTACCAAATACTTCTTCACAGATCCAAACTCATATTCCAAAACATTCAATTTAAATACGCTCCAAATTAGAAAAACAAAACCAGATGCTACTAAAATGAAATTACAGCAAAATATGCGATAATCATCAGAAATACCGCCAACAAATCAATCTAAGTTGCGGAACAGTCTTTGTGCTAGAAATGCACGTATTTCTGCAATGACACCCGGAACTAGAGGATCTTCTTGATTAGCAACATTTCCTCCATTTTGTTCAGTAACACCCGAAGGTGCAACAGGTGGTGGAACACCTGGATTTTTAGTAAGAGGTGGAACATGCACTTGAATTTGAGCATGTGTGGGAATTAGACCACCAACACCAGCAAAACTAATATTAAAAATAAAAGATATTAATCAAAATGAAGAAAATAAGAGAATTAATCAAACGTCCTTAGTACATTCGGGGCTCAGCAGCTTTGTATAAAAATATAAATCAATACTAATAAAGACATGCAAGTTATCGTTAATTGGCTAATTAAATACGAAATAATCATTTTCCTGAATAGCTACAAAGTAATATTCAACCTCAAATGCATTCCGAAAACTTTTAAAAGTTTTCGGAAATACCACAAACTGATACTTCTAAGATATCGTGTAATCTATGTCCAAGAAATTCATTTTTTTTACACACTCCAAAAAATAATCTCCATTTCACCAAAACAATTTCTTCCACACCAAAACAACTTCTTCCACGTGACATGCTGCTTGTAAAAATAATGTTGTATAAATAATAATAATAATAAAAAAAAACTGAATTTGATTAGAAATGTAAAAATGACAACTTACATTTTCTGTCTGAATCAAACTCTATTTCCTGTTGTTAAAAAACTCAGAAGCAGCAAATCCCAAAACCACGGTAAAGAGAGAAAAAAAGATGCTGAGAAGTGTATACATGAAATTGTAATCCACTTTTTCTTTAAAAAAATAGACTCTAGTAGTATAATGAGTAAAATATGGCACTGCATAGAATAAGCTTTGAAAACTAGTTAATAAATAAAAGCACTAATTAGTTATATTAAATAATATGATATAATACATACATAAAATTAATCTTTGATCAATCCATTCTTGGGTGTATACCGTGAAAATGATTGGATGACGGCGCATTGTACAACACTTGGTTAAAATAGAGCATGTACTTTGAATGCTTGAGGTGGTCTTAGCAAACTTGATAATGATGAGTCTTATAAATAAAAAAAGATTTGCATAAGACTAAGACTCTGCAACAAAAATAACTAATACAAAAGATCAGTTATTATAAAAAAATATTAATCAAAATCTAAAATATAAAAAAAATTACATAGAAATCTTCGGTATATTGGGGGCTCAGCAGCTTTATATATAAAATATATAAAACATCAATCAATACAAAGAATGACATGCAAGCCATGATTATTTGACTAACGAAATACCAAATAATCCTCTGGCTGAATAGTTCTAAAGAAATCTTCAACCTCTCGTGCATTCTGAACACTTCTATTGCAGGGATTTCATTTGCTTCTAATGCTTCATTAGAATTTTGAATCCTTACATCCAAAATACTAACAGAAAAATATATCATATACCATGTGCTTGTGAAACCCCACGCACAAAATTACTAAATTATTAACTCAAAAAGTGAAAAATATTTTAGCTTTTCAAACCCTCCTCCCCCAACTCTAAATCCCTCCAAAATAAATTTGAATCAGTAGCTATAGAAATAGTGTATCCAGACTCTTTTACAGTTAAAAGAAACATTATTCGAAATCTATCCATATTCATAGGAATGAAATCATCCTGATATTGTTGAGGTATATTATCATGTCGAATTGATAGAAAAGATCTAAACAAACCTAACCCCATAAAAGTTATTTTCAAAACCACTCAACTACAAAGAAGCAAAAGATAGGCAGACATGTAATAGATATCTACCAAATACTTCTTCACTGATCCAAACTCATATTCCAAAACATTCAATTTAAATACACTCCAAATTAGAAAAACAAAACCAGATGCTACTAAAATGAAATGACGGCAAAATATGCGATAATCATCAGAAATACCGCCAACAAATCCATCTAAGATGCGGAACAGTCTTTGTGCAAGAAATGCACGGTTTTCTGCAATAACACCCGGAACTAGAGGATCTTCTTGATTAGCAACATTTCCTCCATTTTGATCATTAACACCCGAAGGTGCATCAGGTGGTGGAACACCTGGATTTTCAGCAAGAGGTGTAACATTCACTTGAATTTGAGCATGTGTGGGAATTAGACCACCAACACCAGCAAAACTAATATTAAAAATAAAAGATATTAATCAAAATGTAGAAAATAAGAAAATTAATCAAACGTCCTTAGTACATTCGGGGCTCAGCAGCTTCGTATAAAAATATAAATCAATACTAATAAAGACATGCAAGTTATCATTAATTGGCTAATTAAATACCAAATAATCATTTTCCTGAATAGCTACAAAGTAATATTCAACCTCTAATGCATTCCGAAAACTTTTAGAAATACCACAAACTGATACTTCTAAGATATCGTGTAATCTATGTCCAAGAAATTCATTTTTTTTACACACTCCAAAAATAATCTCCATTTCACCAAAACAATTTCTTCCACACCAAAACAACTTCTTCCACGTGACATGCTGCTTGTAAAAATAATGTTGTATAAATATTAATAATAATAAAAAAAACTGAATTTGATTAGAAATGTAAAAATGACAACTTACATTTTCTGTCTGAATCAAACTCTATTTCCTGTTGTTAAAAAACTCAGAAGCAGCAAATCCCAAAACCACGGTAAAGAGAGAAAAAAAGATGCTGAGAAGTGTATACATGAAATTGTAATCCACTTTTTCTTTAAAAAAATAGACTCTAGTAGTATAATGAGTAAAATATGGCACTGCATAGAATAAGCTTTGAAAACTAGTTAATAAATAAAAGCACTAATTAGTTATATTAAATAATATGATATAATACATACATAAAATTAATCTTTGATCAATCCATTCTTGGGTGTATACCGTGAAAATGATTGGATGACGGCGCATTGTACAACACTTGGTTAAAATAGAGCATGTACTTTGAATGCTTGAGGTGGTCTTAGCAAACTTGATAATGATGAGTCTTATAAATAAAAAAAGATTTGCATAAGACTAAGACTCTGCAACAAAAATAACTAATACAAAAGATCAGTTATTATAAAAAAATATTAATCAAAATCTAAAATATAAAAAAAATTACATAGAAATCTTCGGTATATTGGGGGCTCAGCAGCTTTATATATAAAATATATAAAACATCAATCAATACAAAGAATGACATGCAAGCCATGATTATTTGACTAACGAAATACCAAATAATCCTCTGGCTGAATAGTTCTAAAGAAATCTTCAACCTCTCGTGCATTCTGAACACTTCTATTGCAGGGATTTCATTTGCTTCTAATGCTTCATTAGAATTTTGAATCCTTACATCCAAAATACTAACAGAAAAATATATCATATACCATGTGCTTGTGAAACCCCACGCACAAAATAACTAAATTATTAACTCAAAAAGTGAAAAATATTTTAGCTTTTCAAACCCTCCTCCCCCAACTCTAAATCCCTCCAAAATAAATTTGAATCAGTAGCTATAGAAATAGTGTATCCAGACTCTTTTACAGTTAAAAGAAACATTATTCGAAATCTATCCATATTCATAGGAATGAAATCATCCTGATATTGTTGAGGTATATTATCATGTCGAATTGATAGAAAAGATCTAAACAAACCTAACCCCATAAAAGTTATTTTCAAAACCACTCAACTACAAAGAAGCAAAAGATAGGCAGACATGTAATAGATATCTACCAAATACTTCTTCACTGATCCAAACTCATATTCCAAAACATTCAATTTAAATACACTCCAAATTAGAAAAACAAAACCAGATGCTACTAAAATGAAATGACGGCAAAATATGCGATAATCATCAGAAATACCGCCAACAAATCCATCTAAGATGCGGAACAGTCTTTGTGCAAGAAATGCACGGTTTTCTGCAATAACACCCGGAACTAGAGGATCTTCTTGATTAGCAACATTTCCTCCATTTTGATCATTAACACCCGAAGGTGCATCAGGTGGTGGAACACCTGGATTTTCAGCAAGAGGTGTAACATTCACTTGAACTTGAGCATGTGTGGGAATTAGACCACCAACACCAGCAAAACTAATATTAAAAATAAAAGATATTAATCAAAATGTAGAAAATAAGAAAATTAATCAAACGTCCTTAGTACATTCGGGGCTCAGCAGCTTCGTATAAAAATATAAATCAATACTAATAAAGACATGCAAGTTATCATTAATTGGCTAATTAAATACCAATAATCATTTTCCTGAATAGCTACAAAGTAATATTCAACCTCTAATGCATTCCGAAAACTTTTAGAAATACCACAAACTGATACTTCTAAGATATCGTGTAATCTATGTCCAAGAAATTCATTTTTTTTACACACTCCAAAAATAATCTCCATTTCACCAAAACAATTTCTTCCACACCAAAACAACTTCTTCCACGTGACATGCTGCTTGTAAAAATAATGTTGTATAAATATTAATAATAATAAAAAAAAACTGAATTTGATTAGAAATGTAAAAATGACAACTTACATTTTCTGTCTGAATCAAACTCTATTTCCTGTTGTTAAAAAACTCAGAAGCAGCAAATCCCAAAACCACGGTAAAGAGAGAAAAAAAGATGCTGAGAAGTGTATACATGAAATTGTAATCTACTTTTTCTTTAAAAAAATAGACTCTAGTAGTATAATGAGTAAAATATGGCACTGCATAGAATAAGCTTTGAAAACTAGTTAATAAATAAAAGCACTAATTAGTTATATTAAATAATATGATATAATACATACATAAAATTAATCTTTGATCAATCCATTCTTGGGTGTATACCGTGAAAATGATTGGATGACGGCGCATTGTACAACACTTGGTTAAAATAGAGCATGTACTTTGAATGCTTGAGGTGGTCTTAGCAAACTTGATAATGATGAGTCTTATAAATAAAAAAAGATTTGCATAAGACTAAGACTCTGCAACAAAAATAACTAATACAAAAGATCAGTTATTATAAAAAAATATTAATCAAAATCTAAAATATAAAAAAAATTACATAGAAATCTTCGGTATATTGGGGGCTCAGCAGCTTTATATATAAAATATATAAAACATCAATCAATACAAAGAATGACATGCAAGCCATGATTATTTGACTAACGAAATACCAAATAATCCTCTGGCTGAATAGTTCTAAAGAAATCTTCAACCTCTCGTGCAGTCTAAACACTTCTATTGCAGGGATTTCATTTGCTTCTAATGCTTCATTAGAATTTTGAATCCTTACATCCAAAATACTAATAGAAAAATATATCATATACCATTTGCTTGTGAAACCCCACGCACAAAATTACTAAATTATTAACTCAAAAAGTGAAAAATATTTTAGCTTTTCAAACCCTCCTCCCCCAACTCTAAATCCCTCCAAAATAAATTTGAATCAGTAGCTATAGAAATAGTGTATCCAGACTCTTTTACAGTTAAAAGAAACATTATTCGAAATCTATCCATATTCATAGGAATGAAATCATCCTGATATTGTTGAGGTATATTATCATGTCGAATTGATAGAAAAGATCTAAACAAACCTAACCCCATAAAAGTTATTTTCAAAACCACTCAACTACAAAGAAGCAAAAGATAGGCAGACATGTAATAGATATCTACCAAATACTTCTTCACTGATCCAAACTCATATTCCAAAACATTCAATTTAAATACACTCCAAATTAGAAAAACAAAACCAGATGCTACTAAAATGAAATGACGGCAAAATATGCGATAATCATCAGAAATACCGCCAACAAATCCATCTAAGATGCGGAACAGTCTTTGTGCAAGAAATGCACGGTTTTCTGCAATGACACCCGGAACTAGAGGATCTTCTTGATTAGCAACATTTCCTCCATTTTGATCATTAACACCCGAAGGTGCATCAGGTGGTGGAACACCTGGATTTTCAGCAAGAGGTGTAACATTCACTTGAATTTGAGCATGTGTGGGAATTAGACCACCAACACCAGCAAAACTAATATTAAAAATAAAAGATATTAATCAAAATGTAGAAAATAAGAGAATTAATCAAACGTCCTTAGTACATTCGGGGCTCAGCAGCTTTGTATAAAAATATAAATCAATACTAATAAAGACATGCAAGTTATCGTTAATTGGCTAATTAAATACCAAATAATCATTTTCCTGAATAGCTACAAAGTAAAGTTTTCGGAAATACCACAAACTGATACTTCTAAGATATCGTGTAATCTATGTCCAAGAAATTCATTTTTTTTACACACTCCAAAAAATAATCTCCATTTCACCAAAACAATTTCTTCCACACCAAAACAACTTCTTCCACGTGACATGCTGCTTGTAAAAATAATGTTGTATAAATATTAATAATAATAAAAAAACTGAATTTGATTAGAAATATAAAAATGACAACTTACATTTTATGTCTGAATCAAACTCTATTTCCTGTTGTTAAAAAACTCAGAAGCAGCAAATCCCAAAACCACGGTAAAGAGAGAAAAAAAGATGCTGAGAAGTGTATACATGAAATTGTAATCCACTTTTTCTTTAAAAAAATAGACTCTAGTAGTATAATTAGTAAAATATGACACTGCATAGAATAATCTTTGAAAACTAGTTAATAAATAAAAGCACTAATTAGTTATATTAAATAATATGATATAATACATACATAAAATTAATCTTTGATCAATCCATTCTTGGGTGTATGCCGTGAAAATGATTGGATGACGGCGCATTGTACAACACTTGGTTAAAATAGAGCATGTACTTTGAATGCTTGAGGTGGTCTTAGCAAACTTGATAATGATGAGTCTTATAAATAAAAAAAGATTTGTATAAGAATAAGACTCTGCAACAAAAATAACTAATACAAAAGATCAGTTATTATAAAAAAATATTAATCAAAATCTAAAATATAAAAAAAATTACATAGAAATCTTCGGTATATTGGGGGCTCAGCAGCTTTATATATAAAATATATAAAACATCAATCAATACAAAGAATGACATGCAAGCCATGATTATTTGACTAAAGAAATACCAAATAATCCTCTCGCTGAATAGTTCTAAAGAAATCTTCAACCTCTCGTGCATTCTAAACACTTCTATTGCAGGGATTTCATTTGCTTCTAATGCTTCATTAGAATTTTGAATCTTTACATCCAAAATACTAACAGAAAAATATATCATATACCATGTGCTTGTGAAACCCCACGCACAAAATAACTAAATTATTAACTCAAAAAGTGAAAAATATTTTAGCTTTTCAAACCCTCCTCCCCCAACTCTAAATCCCTCCAAAATAAATTTGAATCAGTAGCTATAGAAATAGTGTATCCAGACTCTTTTACAGTTAAAAGAAACATTATTCGAAATCTATCCATTTTCATAGGAATGAAATCATCCTGATATTGTTGAGGTATATTATCATGTCGAATTGATAGAAAAGATCTAAACAAACCTAACCCCATAAAAGTTATTTTCAAAACCACTCAACTACAAAGAAGCAAAAGATAGGCAGACATGTAATAGATATCTACCAAATACTTCTTCACTGATCCAAACTCATATTTCAAAACATTCAATTTAAATACACTCCAAATTAGAAAAACAAAACCAGATGCTACTAAAATGAAATGACGGCAAAATATGCGATAATCATCAGAAATACCGCCAACAAATCCATCTAAGATGCGGAACAGTCTTTGTGCAAGAAATGCACGGTTTTCTGTAATGACACCCGGAACTAGAGGATCTTCTTGATTAGCAACATTTCCTCCATTTTGATCATTAACACCCGAAGGTGCATCAGGTGGTGGAACACCTGGATTTTCAGCAAGAGGTGTAACATTCACTTGAATTTGAGCATGTGTGGGAATTAGACCACCAACACCAGCAAAACTAATATTAAAAATAAAAAATATTAATCAAAATGTAGAAAATAAGAGAATTAATCAAACGTCCTTAGTACATTCGGGGCTCAGCAGCTTTGTATAAAAATATAAATCAATACTAATAAAGATATGCAAGTTATCGTTAATTGGCTAATTAAATACCAAATAATCATTTTCCTGAATAGCTACAATGTAATATCCAACCTCTAATGCATTCCGAAAACTTTTAAAAGTTTTCGGAAATACCACAAACTGATACTTCTAAGATATTGTGTAATCTATGTCCAAGAAATTCATTTTTTTTACACACTCCAAAAAATAATCTCCATTTCACCAAAACAATTTCTTCCACACCAAAACAAGTTCTTCCATGTGGCCTGCTGCTTGTAAAAATAATGTTGTATAAATATTAATAATAATAAAAAAAACTGAATTTGATTAGAAATGTAAAAATGACAACTTACATTTTCTGTCTGAATCAAACTCTATTTCCTGTTGTTAAAAAACTCAGAATCAGCAAATCCCAAAACCACGGTAAAGAGAGAAAAAAAGATGCTGAGAAGTGTATACATGAAATTGTAATCCACTTTTTCTTTAAAAAAATAGACTCTAGTAGTATAATGATTAAAATATGGCACTGCATAGAATAAGCTTTGAAAACTAGTTAATAAATAAAAGCACTAATTAGTTATATTAAATAATATGATATAATACATACATAAAATTAATCTTTGATCAATCCATTCTTGGGTGTATACCGTGAAAATGATTGGATGACGGCGCATTGTACAACACTTGGTTAAAATAGAGCATGTACTTTGAATGCTTGAGGTGGTCTTAGCAAACTTGATAATGATGAGTCTTATAAATAAAAAAAGATTTGCATAAGACTAAGACTCTGCAACAAAAATAACTAATACAAAAGATCAGTTATTATAAAAAAATATTAATCAAAATCTAAAATATAAAAAAAATTACATAGAAATATTCGGTATATTGGGGGCTCAGCAACTTTATATATAAAATATATAAAACATCAATCAATACAAAGAATGACATGCAAGCCATGATTATTTGACTAACGAAATACCAAATAATCCTCTGGCTGAATAGTTCTAAAGAAATCTTCAACCTCTCGTGCAGTCTAAACACTTCTATTGCAGGGATTTCATTTGCTTCTAATGCTTCATTAGAATTTTGAATCCTTACATCCAAAATACTAATAGAAAAATATATCATATACCATGTGCTTGTGAAACCCCACGCACAAAATTACTAAATTATTAACTCAAAAAGTGAAAAATATTTTAGCTTTTCAAACCCTCCTCCCCCAACTCTAAATCCCTCCAAAATAAATTTGAATCAGTAGCTATAGAAATAGTGTATCCAGACTCTTTTACAGTTAAAAGAAACATTATTCGAAATCTATCCATTTTCATAGGAATGAAATCATCCTGATATTGTTGAGGTATATTATCATGTCGAATTGATAGAAAAGATCTAAACAAACCTAACCCCATAAAAGTTATTTTCAAAACCACTCAACTACAAAGAAGCAAAAGATAGGCAGACATGTAATAGATATCTACCAAATACTTCTTCACTGATCCAAACTCATATTCCAAAACATTCAATTTAAATACACTCCAAATTAGAAAAACAAAACCAGATGCTACTAAAATGAAATGACGGCAAAATATGCGATAATCATCAGAAATACCGCCAACAAATCCATCTAAGATGCGGAACAGTCTTTGTGCAAGAAATGCACGGTTTTCTGTAATGACACCCGGAACTAGAGGATCTTCTTGATTAGCAACATTTCCTCCATTTTGATCATTAACACCCGAAGGTGCATCAGGTGGTGGAACACCTGGATTTTCAGCAAGAGGTGTAACATTCACTTGAATTTGAGCATGTGTGGGAATTAGACCACCAACACCAGCAAAACTAATATTAAAAATAAAAAATATTAATCAAAATGTAGAAAATAAGAGAATTAATCAAACGTCCTTAGTACATTCGGGGCTCAGCAGCTTTGTATAAAAATATAAATCAATACTAATAAAGATATGCAAGTTATCGTTAATTGGCTAATTAAATACCAAATAATCATTTTCCTGAATAGCTACAATGTAATATCCAACCTCTAATGCATTCCGAAAACTTTTAAAAGTTTTCGGAAATACCACAAACTGATACTTCTAAGATATTGTGTAATCTATGTCCAAGAAATTCATTTTTTTTACACACTCCAAAAAATAATCTCCATTTCACCAAAACAATTTCTTCCACACCAAAACAAGTTCTTCCATGTGGCCTGCTACTTGTAAAAATAATGTTGTATAAATATTAATAATAATAAAAAAACTGAATTTGATTAGATATGTAAAAATGACAACTTACATTTTCTATCTGAATCAAACTCTATTTCCTGTTGTTAAAAAACTTAGAAGCAGCAAATCCCAAAACCACGGTAAAGAGTGAAAAAAAGATGCTGAGAAGTATATACATGAAATTATAATCCACTTTTTCTTTAAAAAAATAGACTCTAGTAGTATAATGAGTAAAATATGGCACTGCATAGAATAAGCTTTGAAAACTAGTTAATAAATAAAAGCACTAATTAGTTATATTAAATAATATGATAGAATACATACATAAAATTAATCTTTGATCAATCCATTCTTGGGTATATGCCGTGAAAATGATTGTATGACGGCGCATTGTACAACACTTGGTTAAAATAGAGCATGTACTTTGAATGCTTGAGGTGGCCTTAGCAAACTTGATAATGATAAGTCTTATAAATAAAAAAAGATTTGCATAAGACTAAGACTCTGCAACAAAAATAACTAATACAAAAGATCAGTTATTATAAAAAAATATTAATCAAAATCTAAAATATAAAAAAAATTACATAGAAATCTTCGGTATATTGGGGGCTCAGCAGCTTTATATATAAAATATATAAAACATCAATCAATACAAAGAATGACATGCAAGCCATGATTATTTGATTAACGAAATACCAAATAATCCTCTGGCTGAATAGTTCTAAAGAAATCTTCAACCTCTCGTGCATTCTGAACACTTCTATTGCAGGGATTTCATTTGCTTCTAATGCTTCATTAGAATTTTGAATCCTTACATCCAAAATACTAACAGAAAAATATATCATATACCATGTGCTTGTGAAACCCCACGCACAAAATAACTAAATTATTAACTCAAAAAGTGAAAAATATTTTAGCTTTTCAAACCCTCCTCCCCCAACTCTAAATCCCTCCAAAATAAATTTGAATCAGTAGCTATAGAAATAGTGTATCCAGACTCTTTTACAGTTAAAAGAAACATTATTCGAAATCTATCCATTTTCATAGGAATGAAATCATCCTGATATTGTTGAGGTATATTATCATGTCGAATTGATAGAAAAGATCTAAACAAACCTAACCCCATAAAAGTTATTTTCAAAACCACTCAACTACAAAGAAGCAAAAGATAGGCAGACATGTAATAGATATCTACCAAATACTTCTTCACTGATCCAAACTCATATTCCAAAACATTCAATTTAAATACACTCCAAATTAGAAAAACAAAACCAGATGCTACTAAAATGAAATGACGGCAAAATATGCGATAATCATCAGAAATACCGCCAACAAATCCATCTAAGATGCGGAACAGTCTTTGTGCAAGAAATGCACGGTTTTCTGCAATGACACCCGGAACTAGAGGATCTTCTTGATTAGCAACATTTCCTCCATTTTGATCATTAACACCCGAAGGTGCATCAGGTGGTGGAACACCTGGATTTTCAGCAAGAGGTGTAACATTCACTTGAATTTGAGCATGTGTGGGAATTAGACCACCAACACCAGCAAAACTAATATTAAAAATAAAAGATATTAATCAAAATGTAGAAAATAAGAGAATTAATCAAACGTCCTTAGTACATTCGGGGCTCAGCAGCTTTGTATAAAAATATAAATCAATACTAATAAAGACATGCAAGTTATCATTAATTGGCTAATTAAATACCAAATAATCATTTTCCTGAATAGCTACAAAGTAATATTCAACCTCTAATGCATTCCGAAAACTTTTAAAAGTTTTCGGAAATACCACAAACTGATACTTCTAAGATATTGTGTAATCTATGTCCAAGAAATTCATTTTTTTTACACACTCCAAAAAATAATCTCCATTTCACCAAAACAATTTCTTCCACACCAAAACAAGTTCTTCCATGTGGCCTGCTGCTTGTAAAAATAATGTTGTATAAATATTAATAATAATAAAAAAACTGAATTTGATTAGATATGTAAAAATGACAACTTACATTTTCTATCTGAATCAAACTCTATTTCCTGTTGTTAAAAAACTTAGAAGCAGCAAATCCCAAAACCACGGTAAAGAGTGAAAAAAAGATGCTGAGAAGTATATACATGAAATTATAATCCACTTTTTCTTTAAAAAAATAGACTCTAGTAGTATAATAAGTAAAATATGGCACTGCATAGAATAAGCTTTGAAAACTAGTTAATAAATAAAAGCACTAATTAGTTATATTAAATAATATGATAGAATACATACATAAAATTAATCTTTGATCAATCCATTCTTGGGTATATGCCGTGAAAATGATTGTATGACGGCGCATTGTACAACACTTGGTTAAAATAGAGCATGTACTTTGAATGCTTGAGGTGGCCTTAGCAAACTTGATAATGATAAGTCTTATAAATAAAAAAAGATTTGCATAAGACTAAGACTCTGCAACAAAAATAACTAATACAAAAGATCAGTTATTATAAAAAAATATTAATCAAAATCTAAAATATAAAAAAAATTACATAGAAATCTTCGGTATATTGGGGGCTCAGCAGCTTTATATATAAAATATATAAAACATCAATCAATACAAAGAATGACATGCAAGCCATGATTATTTGACTAACGAAATACCAAATAATCCTCTGGCTGAATAGTTCTAAAGAAATCTTCAACCTCTCGTGCATTCTGAACACTTCTATTGCAGGGATTTCATTTGCTTCTAATGCTTCATTAGAATTTTGAATCCTTACATCCAAAATACTAACAGAAAAATATATCATATACCATGTGCTTGTGAAACCCCACGCACAAAATAACTAAATTATTAACTCAAAAAGTGAAAAATATTTTAGCTTTTCAAACCCTCCTCCCCCAACTCTAAATCCCTCCAAAATAAATTTGAATACAGTAGCTATAGAAATAGTGTATCGAGACTCTTTTACAGTTAAAAGAAACATTATTCGAAATCTATCCATATTCATAGGAATGAAATCATCCTGATATTGTTGAGGTATATTATCATGTCGAATTGATAGAAAAGATCTAAACAAACCTAACCCCATAAAAGTTATTTTCAAAACCACTCAACTACAAAGAAGCAAAAGATAGGCAGACATGTAATAGATATCTACCAAATACTTCTTCACTGATCCAAACTCATATTCCAAAACATTCAATTTAAATACACTCCAAATTAGAAAAACAAAACCAGATGCTACTAAAATGAAATGACAGCAAAATATGCGATAATCATCAGAAATACCGCCAACAAATCCATCTAAGATGCGGAACAGTCTTTGTGCAAGAAATGCACGGTTTTCTGTAATGACACCCGGAACTAGAGGATCTTCTTGATTAGCAACATTTCCTCCATTTTGATCATTAACACCCGAAGGTGCATCAGGTGGTGGAACACCTGGATTTTCAGCAAGAGGTGTAACATTCACTTGAATTTGAGCATGTGTGGGAATTAGACCACCAACAACAGCAAAACTAATATTAAAAATAAAAAATATTAATCAAAATGTAGAAAATAAGAGAATTAATCAAACGTCCTTAGTACATTCGGGGCTCAGCAGCTTTGTATAAAAATATAAATCAATACTAATAAAGATATGCAAGTTATCGTTAATTGGCTAATTAAATACCAAATAATCATTTTCCTGAATAGCTACAATGTAATATCCAACCTCTAATGCATTCCGAAAACTTTTAAAAGTTTTCGGAAATACCACAAACTGATACTTCTAAGATATTGTGTAATCTATGTCCAAGAAATTTATTTTTTTTACACACTCCAAAAAATAATCTCCATTTCACCAAAACAATTTCTTCCACACCAAAACAAGTTCTTCCATGTGGCCTGCTACTTGTAAAAATAATGTTGTATAAATATTAATAATAATAAAAAAACTGAATTTGATTAGATATGTAAAAATAACAACTTACATTTTCTATCTGAATCAAACTCTATTTCCTGTTGTTAAAAAACTTAGAAGCAGCAAATCCCAAAACCACGGTAAAGAGTGAAAAAAAGATGCTGAGAAGTATATACATGAAATTATAATCCACTTTTTCTTTAAAAAAATAGACTCTAGTAGTATAATGAGTAAAATATGGCACTGCATAGAATAAGCTTTGAAAACTAGTTAATAAATAAAAGCACTAATTAGTTATATTAAATAATATGATAGAATACATACATAAAATTAATCTTTGATCAATCCATTCTTGGGTATATGCCGTGAAAATGATTGTATGACGGCGCATTGTACAACACTTGGTTAAAATAGAGCATGTACTTTGAATGCTTGAGGTGGCCTTAGCAAACTTGATAATGATAAGTCTTATAAATAAAAAAAGATTTGCATAAGACTAAGACTCTGCAACAAAAATAACTAATACAAAAGATCAGTTATTATAAAAAAATATTAATCAAAATCTAAAATATAAAAAAAATTACATAGAAATCTTCGGTATATTGGGGGCTCAGCAGCTTTATATATAAAATATATAAAACATCAATCAATACAAAGAATGACATGCAAGCCATGATTATTTGATTAACGAAATACCAAATAATCCTCTGGCTGAATAGTTCTAAAGAAATCTTCAACCTCTCGTGCATTCTGAACACTTCTATTGCAGGGATTTCATTTGCTTCTAATGCTTCATTAGAATTTTGAATCCTTACATCCAAAATACTAACAGAAAAATATATCATATACCATGTGCTTGTGAAACCCCACGCACAAAATAACTAAATTATTAACTCAAAAAGTGAAAAATATTTTAGCTTTTCAAACCCTCCTCCCCCAACTCTAAATCCCTCCAAAATAAATTTGAATCAGTAGCTATAGAAATAGTGTATCCAGACTCTTTTACAGTTAAAAGAAACATTATTCGAAATCTATCCATATTCATAGGAATGAAATCATCCTGATATTGTTGAGGTATATTATCATGTCGAATTGATAGAAAAGATCTAAACAAACCTAACCCCATAAAAGTTATTTTCAAAACCACTCAACTACAAAGAAGCAAAAGATAGGCAGACATGTAATAGATATCTACCAAATACTTCTTCACTGATTCAAACTCATATTCCAAAACATTCAATTTAAATACACTCCAAATTAGAAAAACAAAACTAGATTCTACTAAAATGAAATGACGGCAAAATATGCGATAATCATCAGAAATACCGCCAACAAATCCATCTAAGATGCGGAACAGTCTTTGTGCAAGAAATGCACGGTTTTCTGCAATGACACCCGGAACTAGAGGATCTTCTTGATTAGCAACATTTCCTCCATTTTGATCATTAACACCCGAAGGTGCATCAGGTGGTGGAACACCTGGATTTTCAGCAAGAGGTGTAACATTCACTTGAATTTGAGCATGTGTGGGAATTAGACCACCAACACCAGCAAAACTAATATTAAAAATAAAAGATATTAATCAAAATGTAGAAAATAAGAGAATTAATCAAACGTCCTTAGTACATTCGGGGCTCAGCAGCTTTGTATAAAAATATAAATCAATACTAATAAAGACATGCAAGTTATCATTAATTGGCTAATTAAATACCAAATAATCATTTTCCTGAATAGCTACAAAGTAATATTCAACCTCTAATGCATTCCGAAAACTTTTAAAAGTTTTCGGAAATACCACAAACTGATACTTCTAAGATATTGTGTAATCTATGTCCAAGAAATTCATTTTTTTTACACACTCCAAAAAATAATCTCCATTTCACCAAAACAATTTCTTCCACACCAAAACAAGTTCTTCCATGTGGCCTGCTGCTTGTAAAAATAATGTTGTATAAATATTAATAATAATAAAAAAACTGAATTTGATTAGATATGTAAAAATGACAACTTACATTTTCTATCTGAATCAAACTCTATTTCCTGTTGTTAAAAAACTTAGAAGCAGCAAATCCGAAAACCACGCTAAAGAGTGAAAAAAAGATGCTGAGAAGTATATACATGAAATTGTAATCCACTTTTTCTTTAAAAAAATAGACTCTAGTAGTATAATGAGTAAAATATGGCACTTCATAGAATAAGCTTTGAAAACTAGTTAATAAATAAAAGCACTAATTAGTTATATTAAATAATATGATATAATACATACATAAAATTAATCTTTGATCAATCCATTCTTGGGTGTATGCCGTGAAAATGATTGTATGACGGCGCATTGTACAACACTTGGTTAAAATAGAGCATGTACTTTGAATGCTTGAGGTGGCCTTAGCAAACTTGATAATTATAAGTCTTATAAATAAAAAAAGATTTGCATAAGACTAAGACTCTGCAACAAAAATAACTAATACAAAAGATCAGTTATTATAAAAAAATATTAATCAAAATCTAAAATATAAAAAAAATTACATAGAAATCTTCGGTATATTGGGGGCTCAGTAGCTTTATATATAAAATATATAAAACATCAATCAAGACAAAGAATGATATGCAAGCCATGATTATTTGATTAACGAAATACCAAATAATCCTCTGGCTGAATAGTTCTAAAGAAATCTTCAACCTCTCGTGCATTCTGAACACTTCTATTGCAGGGATTTCATTTGCTTCTAATGCTTCATTAGAATTTTGAATCCTTACATCCAAAATACTAACAGAAAAATATATCATATACCATGTGCTTGTGAAACCCCACGCACAAAATAACTAAATTATTAACTCAAAAAGTGAAAAATATTTTAGCTTTTCAAACCCTCCTCCCCCAACTCTAAATCCCTCCAGAATAAATTTGAATACAGTAGCTATAGAAATAGTGTATCCAGACTCTTTTACAGTTAAAAGAAACATTATTTGAAATCTATCCATATTCATAGGAATGAAATCATCCTGATATTGTTGAGGTATATTATCATGTCGAATTGATAGAAAAAATCTAAACAAACCTAACCCCATAAAAGTTATTTTCAAAACCACTCAACTACAAAGAAGCAAAAGATAGGCAGACATGTAATAGATATCTACCAAATACTTCTTCACTGATCCAAACTCATATTCCAAAACATTCAATTTAAATACACTCCAAATTAGAAAAACAAAACCAGATGCTACTATAATGAAATGACGGCAAAATATGCGATAATCATCAGAAATACCGCCAACAAATCTATCTAAGATGCGGAACAGTCTTTGTGCAAGAAATGCACGGTTTTCTAAAATGACACCCGAAACTAGAGGATCTTCTTGATTAGCAACATTTCCTCCATTTTGATATTTAACACCCGAAGGTGCATCAGGTGGTGGAACACCAGGATTTTCAGCAAGAGGTGTAACATTCACTTGAATTTGAGCATGTGTGGGAATTAGACCACCAACACCAGCAAAACTAATATTAAAAATAAAAGATATTAATCAAAATGTAGAAAATAGGAGAATTAATCAAACGTCCTTAGTACATTCGGGGCTCAGCAGCTTTGTATAAAAATATAAATCAATACTAATAAAGACATGCAAGTTATCGTTAATTGACTAAGTAAATACCAAATAATCATTTTCCTGAATAGCTACAAAGTAATATTCAACCTCTAATGCATTCCGAAAACTTTTAAAAGTTTTCGGAAATACCACAAACTAATACTTCTAAGATATTGTGTAATCTATGTCCAAGAAATTCATTTTTTTACACACTCCAAAAAATAATCTCCATTTCACCAAAACAATTTCTTCCACACCAAAACAACTTCTTCCATGTGGCCTGCTGCTTGTAAAAATAATGTTGTATAAATATTAATAATAATAAAAAAAACTGAATTTGATTAGATATGTAAAAATAAAAACTTACATTTTCTGTCTAAATCAAACTCTATTTCCTGTTGTTAAAAAACTTAGAAGCAGCAAATCCCAAAACCACGGTAAAGAGTGAAAAAAAGATGCTGAGAAGTATATACATGAAATTGTAATCCACTTTTTCTATAGAATAAGCTTTGAAAACTAGTTAATAAATAAAAGCACCAATTAGTTATATTAAATAATATGATATAATACATACATAAAATTAATCTTTGATCAATCCATTCTTGGGTGTATGCCGTGAAAATGATTGGATGACGGCGGATTGTACAACACTTGGTTAAAATAGAGCATGTACTTTGAATGCTTGAGGTGGTCTTAGCAAACTTGATAATGATGAGTCTTATAAATAAAAAAAGATTTGCATAAGACTAAGACTCTGCAACAAAAATAACTAATACAAAAGATCAGTTATTATAAAAAAATATTCATCAAAATCTAAAATATAAAAAAAATTACATAGAAATCTTCGGTATATTGGAGGGTCGGCAGCTTTATATATAAAATATATAAAACATCAATCAATACAAAGAATGACATGCAAGTTATCGTTAATTGGCTAATTAAATACCAAATAATCATTTTCCTGAATAGCTAAAAATTAATATTCAACTTCTAATACATTCCGAAAACTTTTAAAAGTTTTGGTGAATTGAAGATAGATTACACGATATCTTAGGAGTATCAGTTTGTGGTATTTCCGAAAACCTTTAAAAGTTTTCGGAATGCATTAGAGGTTGAAGATTACTTTGTAGCTATTCAGGAAAATGATTATTTGGTATTTAATTAGCCAATTAACGATGACTTGCATGTCTTTATTAGTATTGATTTATATTTTTATACAAAGCTGCTGAGCCCCGAATGTACTAATGACGTTTGATTAATTCTCTTATTTTCTAAATTTTTATTAATATCTTTTATTTTTAATATTAGTTTTACTGGTGTTGGTGGTCTAATTCCCACAAATGCTCAAATTCAAGTGAATGTTCCACCTCTTGCTGAAAATACAGGTGTTCCATCACCTGTTGCACCTTCGGGTGTTAATGAACAAAATGGAGGAAATGTTGCTAATCAAAAAGATCCTCTAGTTCCGGGTGTCATTGCAGAAATGCGTGCATTTCTTGCACAAAGACTGTTCCGCATGTTAGATGGATTTGTTGGCGGTATTTCTGATGATTATCGCTTATTTTGCTGTCATTTGATTTTAGTAGCATCTGGTTTTGTTTTTCTAATTTGGAGCGTATTTAAATTGAATGTTTTGGAATATGAGTTTGGATCAGTGAAGAAGTATTTGGTAGATATTTATGACATATCTGCCCATCTTTTGCTTCTTTGTAGTTGAGAGGTTTTGAAAATAACTTTTATGAGGTTAGGTTTGTTTAGATTTATTCTATCAATTCGACATTATAATATTCCTCAACAACATCAGGATGATTTCATTCCTATGAATATGGATAGATTTCGAACAATGTTTCTTTTAACTGTAAAAGAGTCTGGATACACTATTTCTATAGCTACTGTATTCAAATTTATTCTGGAGGGATTTAGAGTTGGGGGAGGGGGGTTTGAAAAGCTCAAATATTTTTCACTTTTTGAGTTAATAATATGGTTATTTTGTGCGTGAGGTTTCACAAGCAAATTGTATATGATATATTTTTCTGTTACTATTTTGGATGTAAGGATTCAAAATTCTAATAAAGCATTAGAAGAAAATGAAATCCCTGCAATAGAAGTGTTCAGAATGCACGAGAGGTTGAAAGTATCTTTAGAACTATTCAGCCAGAGGATTATTTGGTATTTCGTTAGTCAAATAATCATGGCTTGCATGTCATTGTTTGTATTGATTGATGTTTTATATATTTTATATATAAAGCTGCTGAGCCCCCAATATACCGAAGATTTCTAGGTAATTTTTTTTTATATTTTAGATTTTGATTAATATTTTTTTATAATAACTGATCTTTTGTATTAGTTATTTTTGTTGCAGAGTCTTAGTCTGATTCAAATCTTTTTTTATTTATAAGACACATTATTATCAAGTTTGCTAATACCACCTCAAGCATTCAAGGTACATGCTCTATTTTAACCAAATGTTGTACAATGCGTCATCATCTAATCATTTTCACGGCATATACCCAAGAATGGATTGATTAAAAATTAATTTTATTTATGTATTATATCATATTATTTAATATAACTAATTAGTGCTTTTCTTTATTAACTGATTTTCAAAACTTATTCTATGCAGTGCCATATTTTACTCATGATACTACTAGAGTCTATTTCTTTAAAGAAAAAGTGGATTATACAATTTCATGTATAAATTTCTCAGCATCTTTTTTTATTCTTTACGGTGGTTTTGGGATTTGCTGCTTCTGAGTTTTTTAATAATAAGAAATAGAGTTTGATTCAGACAGAGAATGTAAGTTGTCATTTTTACATATCTAATCAAATTCAGTTTTTTTTTATTATTAATATTTATACAACATTATTTTACAAGCAGCAAGCCACGTGGAATAAGTTGTTTTTGTGTGGAAAAAATTGTTTTGGTGAATTGAAGATTATTTTTTGAAGTATGTAAAAATACATGAATTTCTTGGACATAGATTACACGATATCTTAGGAGTATCAGTTTGTGGTATTTCAGAAAACTTTTAAAAGTTTTCAAAATGTATTAGAGGTTGAAGATTACTTTGTAGCTATTCAGTAAAATGATTATTTGGTATTTAATTAGCCAATTAACGATAACTTGCATGTCTTTATTAGTATTGATTTATATTTTTATACAAAGCTGCTGATCCCCGAATGTACTAATGACGTTTGATTAATTCTCTTATTTTCTATATTTTGATTCATATCTTTTATTTTTAATATTAGTTTTGCTGGAATTGGTGGTCTAATTCCAACACATGCTAAAATTCAAGTGCATGTTCCATCTCTTGTTGAAAATCCAGGTGTTCCACCACCTGTTGCACCTTCGGGTGTTAATGAACAAAATGGAGGAAATGTTGCTAATCAAGAAGATCCTCTAGTTCCGGGTGTCATTGCAGAAATGCGTGCATTTCTTGCACAAAAACTGTTCCGCATCTTAGATGGATTTGTTGGCGGTATTTCTGATGATTATCGCATATTTTGCTGTCATTTCATTTTAGTAGGATCTGGTTTTGTTTTTCTAATTTGGAGCGTATTTAAATTGAATGTTTTGGAATATGAGTTTGGATCAGTGAAGAAGTATTTGGTAGATATCTATTACATGTCTGCCCATCTTTTGCTTCTTTGTAGTTGAGTGTTTTGAAAATTACTTTTATGAGGTTAGGTTTGTTTAGATTTCTTCTATCAATTCGACATTATAATATATCTCAACAACATCATTCGACATGATAATATATCTCAACAACATCAGGATGATTTCATTCCTATGAATATGGATAGATTTCGAACAATGTTTCTTTTAACTGTAAAAGAATCTGGATACACTATTTCTATAGCCACGGTATTCAAATTTTTTCTGGAGGGATTTAGAGTTGGGGGAGGGGGGTTTGAAAAACTCAAATATTTTTCACTTTTTGAGTTAATAATTTGGTTATTTTGTACGTGGGGTTTCACAAGCACATGGTATATGATATATTTTTCTGTTAGTATTTTGGATGTAAGGATTCAAAATTCTAATGAAGCATTAGAAGCAAATGAAATCCCTGCAATAGAACTATTCTGAATGCACGAGAGGTTGAAGATTTCTTTAGAACTATTCAGCCAGAGGATTATTTGGTATTTCGTTAGTCAAATAATCATGGCTTGCATGTCATTCTTTGTATTGATTGATGTTTTATATATTTTATATATAAAGATGTCGAGCCCCCAATATACCGAAGATTTCTAGGTAATTTTTTTTATATTTTAGATTTTGATTAATATTTTTTTTATAATAACTGATCTTTTGTATTAGTTGTTTTTGTTGCAGAGTTTTAGTCTTATGCAAATCTTTTTTTTATTTATAAGACTAATCATTATCAAGTTTGCTAAGACCACCTCAAGTATTCATAGTACATGCTCTATTTTAACTAAGTGTTGTAAATGCGTCGTCATCCAATCATTTTCACGGCATATACCCAAGAATAGATTGATCAAAAATTAATTTTATGTATGTATTATATCATATTATTTAATATAACTAATTAGTGATTTTCTTTATAAACTGATTTTCAAAGCTTATTCTATGCAGTGCCATATTTTACTCATGATACTACTAGAGTCTATTTCTTTAAAGAAAAAGTGAATTACAATTTCATGTATACACTTCCCAGCTTCTTTTTTTCACTCTTTACCGTGGTTTTGGGATTTGCTGCTTCTGAGTTTTTTTAACAACAGGAAATAGAGTTTGATTCAGACAGAAAATATAAGTTGTCATTTTTACATATCTAATCAAATTCAGTTTTTTTTTATTATTAATATTTATACAACATTATTTTACAAGCAGCAAGCCACGTGGAATAAGTTGTTTTTGTGTGGAAAAAATTGTTTTGGTGAATTGAAGATTATTTTTTGAAGTATGTAAAAATACATGAATTTCTTGGACATAGATTACACGATATCTTAGGAGTATCAGTTTGTGGTATTTCAGAAAACTTTTAAAAGTTTTCAAAATGTATTAGAGGTTGAAGATTACTTTGTAGCTATTCAGTAAAATGATTATTTGGTATTTAATTAGCCAATTAACGATAACTTGCATGTCTTTATTAGTATTGATTTATATTTTTATACAAAGCTGCTGATCCCCGAATGTACTAATGACGTTTGATTAATTCTCTTATTTTCTATATTTTGATTCATATCTTTTATTTTTAATATTAGTTTTGCTGGAATTGGTGGTCTAATTCCAACACATGCTAAAATTCAAGTGCATGTTCCATCTCTTGTTGAAAATCCAGGTGTTCCACCACCTGTTGCACCTTCGGGTGTTAATGAACAAAATGGAGGAAATGTTGCTAATCAAGAAGATCCTCTAGTTCCGGGTGTCATTGCAGAAATGCGTGCATTTCTTGCACAAAAACTGTTCCGCATCTTAGATGGATTTGTTGGCGGTATTTCTGATGATTATCGCATATTTTGCTGTCATTTCATTTTAGTAGGATCTGGTTTTGTTTTTCTAATTTGGAGCGTATTTAAATTGAATGTTTTGGAATATGAGTTTGGATCAGTGAAGAAGTATTTGGTAGATATCTATTACATGTCTGCCCATCTTTTGCTTCTTTGTAGTTGAGTGTTTTGAAAATTACTTTTATGAGGTTAGGTTTGTTTAGATTTCTTCTATCAATTCGACATTATAATATATCTCAACAACATCATTCGACATGATAATATATCTCAACAACATCAGGATGATTTCATTCCTATGAATATGGATAGATTTCGAACAATGTTTCTTTTAACTGTAAAAGAATCTGGATACACTATTTCTATAGCCACGGTATTCAAATTTTTTCTGGAGGGATTTAGAGTTGGGGGAGGGGGGTTTGAAAAACTCAAATATTTTTCACTTTTTGAATTAATAATTTGGTTATTTTGTACGTGGGGTTTCACAAGCACATGGTATATGATATATTTTTCTGTTAGTATTTTGGATGTAAGGATTCAAAATTCTAATGAAGCATTAGAAGCAAATGAAATCCCTGCAATAGAACTATTCTGAATGCACGAGAGGTTGAAGATTTCTTTAGAACTATTCAGCCAGAGGATTATTTGGTATTTCGTTAGTCAAATAATCATGGCTTGCATGTCATTCTTTGTATTGATTGATGTTTTATATATTTTATATATAAAGATGTCGAGCCCCCAATATACCGAAGATTTCTAGGTAATTTTTTTTATATTTTAGATTTTGATTAATATTTTTTTTATAATAACTGATCTTTTGTATTAGTTGTTTTTGTTGCAGAGTTTTAGTCTTATGCAAATCTTTTTTTTATTTATAAGACTAATCATTATCAAGTTTGCTAAGACCACCTCAAGTATTCATAGTACATGCTCTATTTTAACTAAGTGTTGTAAATGCGTCGTCATCCAATCATTTTCACGGCATATACCCAAGAATAGATTGATCAAAAATTAATTTTATGTATGTATTATATCATATTATTTAATATAACTAATTAGTGATTTTCTTTATAAACTGATTTTCAAAGCTTATTCTATGCAGTGCCATATTTTACTCATGATACTACTAGAGTCTATTTCTTTAAAGAAAAAGTGAATTACAATTTCATGTATACACTTCCCAGCTTCTTTTTTTCACTCTTTACCGTGGTTTTGGGATTTGCTGCTTCTGAGTTTTTTTAACAACAGGAAATAGAGTTTGATTCAGACAGAAAATATAAGTTGTCATTTTTACATATCTAATCAAATTCAGTTTTTTTTTATTATTATTAATATTTATACAACATTATTTTTACAAGCAGCAAGCCACGTGGAAGAAGTTGTTTTGGTGTAGAAGCAATTGTTTTGGTGAAGTGGAAATTATTTTTTAGAGTGTGTAAAAATAAATGAATTTCTTGGACATAGATTACACAATATCTTAGGACTATCAGTTTGTGGTATTTCTGAAAACTTTTAAAATTTTTCGGAATGTATTAGAGGTTGAATATTACTTTGTAGCTATTCAGGAAAATGATTATTTGGTATTTAATTAGCCAATTAACGATAACTTGCATGTCTTTATTAGTATTGATTATATATTTTTATACAAAGCTACTGAGCCCCGAATGTACTAAGGACGTTTGATTAATTCTCTTATTTTCTACATTTTGATTAATATATTTTATTTTTAATATTAGTTTTGCTGGTGTTGATGGTCTAATTCCCACACATGCTCAAATTCAAGTGCATGTTCCACCTCTTGCTGAAAATCCAGTTGTTCCACCACCTGTTGCACCTTCGGGTGTTAATGAACAAAATGGAGGAAATATTGCTAATCAAGAAGATCCTCTAGTTCTGGGTGTAATTGCAGAAATGCGTGCATTTCTTGCACAAAGACTGTTCCGCATCTTAGATGGATTTGTTAGCGGTATTTCTGATGATTATTCCATATTTGTTAGCGGTATTCAAATTTATTCTGGAGAGATTTAGAGTTGGGGGAGGGGGGTTTGAAAAGCTCAAATATTTTTCACTTTTTGAGTTAATAATTTGGTTATTTTGTACGTGGGGTTTCACAAGCACATGGTATATGATATATTTTTCTGTTAGTATTTTGGATGTAAGGATTCAAAATTCTAATGAAGCATTAGAAGCAAATGAAATCCCTGCAATAGAACTATTCAGAATGCACGAGAGGTTGAAGATTTCTTTAGAACTATTCAGCCAGAGGATTATTTGGTATTTCGTTAGTCAAATAATCATGGCTTGCATGTCATTCTTTGTATTGATTGATGTTTTATATATTTTATATATAAAGATGTTGAGCCCCCAATATACCGAAGATTTCTAGGTAATTTTTTTTATATTTTAGATTTCGATTAATATTTTTTTTATAATAACTGATCTTTTGTATTAGTTATTTTTGTTGCAGAGTCTTAGTCTTATGCAAATCTTTTTTTTATTTATAAGACTAATCATTATCAAGTTTGCTAAGACCACCTCAAGTATTCATAGTACATGCTCTATTTTAACTAAGTGTTGTAAATGCGTCGTCATCCAATCATTTTCACGGCATATACCCAAGAATAGATTGATCAAAAATTAATTTTATGTATGTATTATATCATATTATTTAATATAACTAATTAGTGATTTTCTTTATAAACTGATTTTCAAAGCTTATTCTATGCAGTGCCATATTTTACTCATGATACTACTAGAGTCTATTTCTTTAAAGAAAAAGTGAATTACAATTTCATGTATACACTTCCCAGCTTCTTTTTTTCACTCTTTACCGTGGTTTTGGGATTTGCTGCTTCTGAGTTTTTTTAACAACAGGAAATAGAGTTTGATTCAGACAGAAAATATAAGTTGTCATTTTTACATATCTAATCAAATTCAGTTTTTTTTTATTATTATTAATATTTATACAACATTATTTTTACAAGCAGCAAGCCACGTGGAAGAAGTTGTTTTGGTGTAGAAGCAATTGTTTTGGTGAAGTGGAAATTATTTTTTAGAGTGTGTAAAAATAAATGAATTTCTTGGACATAGATTACACAATATCTTAGGACTATCAGTTTGTGGTATTTCTGAAAACTTTTAAAATTTTTCGGAATGTATTAGAGGTTGAATATTACTTTGTAGCTATTCAGGAAAATGATTATTTGGTATTTAATTAGCCAATTAACGATAACTTGCATGTCTTTATTAGTATTGATTATATATTTTTATACAAAGCTACTGAGCCCCGAATGTACTAAGGACGTTTGATTAATTCTCTTATTTTCTACATTTTGATTAATATATTTTATTTTTAATATTAGTTTTGCTGGTGTTGATGGTCTAATTCCCACACATGCTCAAATTCAAGTGCATGTTCCACCTCTTGCTGAAAATCCAGTTGTTCCACCACCTGTTGCACCTTCGGGTGTTAATGAACAAAATGGAGGAAATATTGCTAATCAAGAAGATCCTCTAGTTCTGGGTGTAATTGCAGAAATGCGTGCATTTCTTGCACAAAGACTGTTCCGCATCTTAGATGGATTTGTTAGCGGTATTTCTGATGATTATTCCATATTTGTTAGCGGTATTCAAATTTATTCTGGAGAGATTTAGAGTTGGGGGAGGGGGGTTTGAAAAGCTCAAATATTTTTCACTTTTTGAGTTAATAATTTGGTTATTTTGTACGTGGGGTTTCACAAGCACATGGTATATGATATATTTTTCTGTTAGTATTTTGGATGTAAGGATTCAAAATTCTAATGAAGCATTAGAAGCAAATGAAATCCCTGCAATAGAACTATTCAGAATGCACGAGAGGTTGAAGATTTCTTTAGAACTATTCAGCCAGAGGATTATTTGGTATTTCGTTAGTCAAATAATCATGGCTTGCATGTCATTCTTTGTATTGATTGATGTTTTATATATTTTATATATAAAGATGTTGAGCCCCCAATATACCGAAGATTTCTAGGTAATTTTTTTTATATTTTAGATTTCGATTAATATTTTTTTTATAATAACTGATCTTTTGTATTAGTTATTTTTGTTGCAGAGTCTTAGTCTTATGCAAATCTTTTTTTTATTTATAAGACTAATCATTATCAAGTTTGCTAAGACCACCTCAAGTATTCATAGTACATGCTCTATTTTAACTAAGTGTTGTAAATGCGTCGTCATCCAATCATTTTCACGGCATATACCCAAGAATAGATTGATCAAAAATTAATTTTATGTATGTATTATATCATATTATTTAATATAACTAATTAGTGATTTTCTTTATAAACTGATTTTCAAAGCTTATTCTATGCAGTGCCATATTTTACTCATGATACTACTAGAGTCTATTTCTTTAAAGAAAAAGTGAATTACAATTTCATGTATACACTTCCCAGCTTCTTTTTTTCACTCTTTACCGTGGTTTTGGGATTTGCTGCTTCTGAGTTTTTTTAACAACAGGAAATAGAGTTTGATTCAGACAGAAAATATAAGTTGTCATTTTTACATATCTAATCAAATTCAGTTTTTTTTTATTATTATTAATATTTATACAACATTATTTTTACAAGCAGCAAGCCACGTGGAAGAAGTTGTTTTGGTGTAGAAGCAATTGTTTTGGTGAAGTGGAAATTATTTTTTAGAGTGTGTAAAAATAAATGAATTTCTTGGACATAGATTACACAATATCTTAGGACTATCAGTTTGTGGTATTTCTGAAAACTTTTAAAATTTTTCGGAATGTATTAGAGGTTGAATATTACTTTGTAGCTATTCAGGAAAATGATTATTTGGTATTTAATTAGCCAATTAACGATAACTTGCATGTCTTTATTAGTATTGATTATATATTTTTATACAAAGCTACTGAGCCCCGAATGTACTAAGGACGTTTGATTAATTCTCTTATTTTCTACATTTTGATTAATATATTTTATTTTTAATATTAGTTTTGCTGGTGTTGATGGTCTAATTCCCACATATGCTCAAATTCAAGTGCATGTTCCACCTCTTGCTGAAAATCCAGTTGTTCCACCACCTGTTGCACCTTCGGGTGTTAATGAACAAAATGGAGGAAATATTGCTAATCAAGAAGATCCTCTAGTTCTGGGTGTAATTGCAGAAATGCGTGCATTTCTTGCACAAAGACTGTTCCGCATCTTAGATGGATTTGTTAGCGGTATTTCTGATGATTATTCCATATTTGTTAGCGGTATTCAAATTTATTCTGGAGAGATTTAGAGTTGGGGGAGGGGGGTTTGAAAAGCTCAAATATTTTTCACTTTTTGAGTTAATAATTTGGTTATTTTGTACGTGGGGTTTCACAAGCACATGGTATATGATATATTTTTCTGTTAGTATTTTGGATGTAAGGATTCAAAATTCTAATGAAGCATTAGAAGCAAATGAAATCCCTGCAATAGAACTATTCAGAATGCACGAGAGGTTGAAGATTTCTTTAGAACTATTCAGCCAGAGGATTATTTGGTATTTCGTTAGTCAAATAATCATGGCTTGCATGTCATTCTTTGTATTGATTGATGTTTTATATATTTTATATATAAAGATGTTGAGCCCCCAATATACCGAAGATTTCTAGGTAATTTTTTTTATATTTTAGATTTCGATTAATATTTTTTTTATAATAACTGATCTTTTGTATTAGTTATTTTTGTTGCAGAGTCTTAGTCTTATGCAAATCTTTTTTTTATTTATAAGACTAATCATTATCAAGTTTGCTAAGACCACCTCAAGTATTCATAGTACATGCTCTATTTTAACTAAGTGTTGTAAATGCGTCGTCATCCAATCATTTTCACGGCATATACCCAAGAATAGATTGATCAAAAATTAATTTTATGTATGTATTATATCATATTATTTAATATAACTAATTAGTGATTTTCTTTATTAACTGATTTTCAAAGCTTATTCTATGCAGTTTCATATTTTACTTATGATACTACTAGAGTCTATTTCTTTAAAGAAAAAGTGGATTACAATTTCATGTATACACTTCCCAGCATCTTTTTTTCACTCTTTACCGTGGCTTTGGGATTTGCTGCTTCTGAGTTTTTTAACAACAGGAAATAGAGTTTGATTCAGACAGAAAATATAAGTTGTCATTTTTACATATCTAATCAAATTCAGTTTTTTTTATTATTATTAATATTTATACAACATTATTTTTACAAGCAGCAAGCCACGTGGAAGAAGTTGTTTTGGTGTAGAAGCAATTGTTTTGGTGAAGTGGAAATTATTTTTTGGAGTGTGTAAAAATAAATGAATTTCTTGGATATAGATTACACAATATCTTAGGACTATCAGTTTGTGGTATTTCTGAAAACTTTTAAAATTTTTCGGAATGTATTAGAGGTTGAATATTACTTTGTAGCTATTCAGGAAAATGATTATTTGGTATTTAATTAGCCAATTAACGATAACTTGCATGTCTTTATTAGTATTGATTTATATTTTTATACAAAGCTACTGAGCCCCGAATGTACTAAGAACGTTTGATTAATTCTCTTATTTTCTACATTTTGATTAATATCTTTTATTTTTAATATTAGTTTTGCTGGTGTTGATGGTCTAATTCCCACACATGCTCAAATTCAAGTGCATGTTCCACCTCTTGCTGAAAATCCAGTTGTTCCACCACCTGTTGCACCTTCAGGTGTTAATGAACAAAATGGAGGAAATATTGCTAATCAAGAAGATCCTCTAGTTCTGGGTGTCATTGTAGAAATGCGTGCATTTCTTGCACAAAGACTGTTCCGCATCTTAGATGAATTTGTTAGCGGTATTTCTGATGATTATTCCATATTTTGCTGTAATTTCATTTTAGTAGCATCTGGTTTCGTTTTTCTAATTTGGAGCGTATTTAAATTGAATGTTTTGGAATATGAGTTTGGATCAGTGAATAAGTATTTGGTAGATATCTATTACATGTCTGCCCATCTTTTGCTTCTTTGTAGTTGAGTGGTTGTGAAAATAACTTTTATGAGGTTATGTTTATTTAGATTTCTTTTATCAATTCGACATGATAATATACCTCAACAACATTAGGATGATTTTATTCCTATGAATATGGATATATTTCGAACAATGTTTCTTTTAACTGTAAAAGAGTCTAGATACACTATTTCTATAACTACTGTATTCAAATTTATTCTGGAGGGATTTAGAGTTGGGGGAGGGGGTTTGAAAAGCTGAAATATTTTTCACTTTTTGAGTTAATAATTTGGTTATTTTGTGTGTGGGGTTTCACAAGCACATGGTATATGATATATTTTTCTGTTAGTATTTTGGATGTAAGGATTCAAAATTCTAATGAAGCATTAGAAGCAAATGAAATCCCTGAAATAGAAGTGTTCAGAATGCACGAGAGGTTGAAGATTTCTTTAGAACTATTCAGCCAGAGGATTATTTGGTATTTCGTTAGTCAAATAATTATGTCTTGAATATCATTCTTTGTATTGATTGATTTTTATATATTTTATATATAAAGCTGCTGAGCCCCCAATATACCGAAGATTTCTAGGTAATTTTTTTTATATTTTATATTTTGATTAATATTTTTTTATAATAACTGATATTTTGTATTAGTTATTTTTGTTGCAGAGTCTTAGTCTCATGCAAATTTTTTTTTTATTTATACGACTCATCATTATCAAGTTTGCTAAAACCACATCAACCATTCAAAGTATATGCTTTATTTTAACCAAGTGTTGTACAATGCGCCGTCATCCAATCATTTTTACGGCATATACCCAAGAATGGATTGATCAAATTATAATTTTATGTATGTAGTATATCATATTATTTAATATAACTAATTAGTGTTTTTTTTATTAACTGATTTTTAAAGCTTACTCTATGCAGTGCCACATTTTACTCATCATACTACTAGAGTCTATTTCTTTAAAAAAAAGTGGATAAAAATTCCATGTATACACTTCTCAGCATCTTTTTTTCACTTTTTACTGTGGTTTTGGGATTTGCTGCTTCTGAGTTTTTTAAGAACAGGAAATAGAGTTTGATTCAGACAGAGAATGTAAGTTGTCATTTTTAAATATCTAATCAAATTCAGTTTTTTTTATTATTATTAATATTTATACAACATTATTTTTACAAGCAGCAGGCCACATGGAAGAAGTTGTTTTTGTGTGGAAGGAATTGTTTGGGTGAAGTGAAGATTATTTTTTAGAGTATATAAAAATACGTGTATTTCTTGTATATAGATTACACGATATCTTAGGAGTATCAGTTTGTGGTATTTCCGAAAACTTTTAAAAGTTTTCGGAATGAATTAGAGGTTGAAGATTGCGTTGTAGCTATTCAGAAAAATGATTATTTGGTATTTAATTAGCCAATTAACGATGACTTGCATGTCTTTATTAATATTGATTTATATTTTTATATAAAGCTGCTGAGTCCCGAATGTAGTAAAGACGTTTGAGTAATTCTCTTAGTTTTTAAATTTTGATCAATATCTTTTATTTTTTATATTAGTTTTGCTGGTGTTGGTGGTTTTGAAAATAACTTTTATGAGGTTAGGTTTGTCTAGATTTTTTCTATCAATTCGACATGATAATATACCTCAACAACAACATCAGATGATTTCATTTCTATGAATATGGATAGATTTCGAACAATTTTTCTTTTAACTGTAAAAGAGTCTAGATACACTATTTCTATAGCTACTGTATTCAAATTTATATATAAAGCTGCTGAGACCCTAATATTTATATTTTAGATTTTGATTAATATCTTTTTTATAATAACTGATTTTTTGTATTATTTATTTTTGTTGCAGGGTCTTAGTTTCATGCAAATCTTTTTTATTTATAAGACTCATTATTATCAAGTTTGCTAAGACCACCTCAAGCATTCAAAGTACATGCTCTATTTTAACCAAGTGTTGTATAATACGTCGTCATCCAATCATTTTCACGGCATATACCCAAGAATGAATTGATTAAAGATTAATTTTATGTATGTATTATATCATATTATTTAATATAACTAATTAATGCTTTTCTTTATTAACTGATTTTCAAAGCTTATTCTATGCAGTGTCATATTTTCCTCATGATACTACTAGAGTCTATTTCTTTAAAGAAAAAATGGATTACAATTTCATGTATACACTTCTTAGCATCTTTTTTTCACTCTTTACCGTCGTTTTGGGATTTGGTGCTTCTGAGTTTTTTAAAAACCGAAAATAGAGTTTGATTTAGACAGAGGATGTAAGTTGTAATTTTTACATATCTAATCAAATTCAGTTTTTTATAATTATTATTATTAATATTGATACAACATTAATTTTACAAGCAGCGGGACACGTGTAAGAAGTTGTTTTGGTGTGTAACGAATTGTTTTGGTGAAGTACATATTATTTTTGGAGTGTTATTTTATTTTTTGTAAGCTTTTGATAGGTTCTTATTTCAGTATTTTATGTGTTGTATGCAAGACAATTTTTATATCCACCAACGTCTTTAATGAATATATTGGTTTATATATCTTTAAAAGAACCATGGCTACTGCATTTTTCTCGTTTTCTTAATACATTAAGTTAATGAATATTTTTACGTTTTTAACTGATTATTTCTTTCCAAATTTCTTGATTTGGTGGTTTCTTAGTACATAATGCTATTATTTGAAAAACTTTGGCTATATATATATATATATATATTATCTTACTAGTAATTTCATATCTCGCGTTTTGAATTGTACAATTGAGAATCAAATGTAAGCTAATTGAGTTCATTTTAGATAAAACAAAATAAAAAATTCTCTTCAATCATGAACAATATTATATCCTTAGTTTATTTGTGTCATGTTTTCACTTATTATTAATATAGGGTATTGCTATTTACTGCCTCTATTTAGACAATTTTACCATTTTCATAAAATATTTGAAAACTGAAAATTTAGATTTTTTAAAGAATCCATCAAATTTTAGCCTAGGTGGATGCAACATCCGTCCAACCAATGGCCAGGTGGATACAACATACGCCTGGCTATTGATTGGGCAAATTTCTGCACCCACCTGGCCATTGGCTAGAAGCATTCGGAATCCGTGGTGCTTTTAAAGATATAAAAATCATAATATTCATTAAAGACGTTGGTGGATATAGAAACTATCTTGCATACAATATAAATAAAACATTGAAATAAGATACTATCAAAACCTTACAAAATTAAAATTGCATTCTAAAAATAAGTTTCACTTTATTAAAACAACTTTTTTCCACGCGCTGTAAGATAATATTATATCAATAATAATAACATAAAAAGTATAATTAAGCTTGTAGCTTTGTATGTTTTAAGGATTAAATCTCTGATTAATTATTTCTCCATATTGAGTTCTTGATCATTGATTCAGTTATGGATCTATTCCTTATTACTAAAACTTTTTCGTCGAGTTTGGAAAAGGAGAAAATCAATTTGACGATTCTAATGCTGAAAATCACAAAATGAAAAAAGAAAAGATCGAGCTTGGAAGAATCTGATTGAAATTGATTTCTGTAGTTTTTTTTACTCTCTATGTATCCTGGTCAATAAACTCTTAATTTTTATTTGTCCATATCAATGGGCTGAATCGCCTAATAATATGTCGCCAAAACTCAACGAAAAAGTTTAATAAGAGCCGAATCCATAATAGAACCAATTATCAAGGACTCAATGTAAAAAAATAATTAATCAGGGTCTTAATCTTTTAAATGTATAAAGTTAAAGGGCTTAATTATATTTTTTACCTAATAATAAGAGTTCAATCAATTGATCACCCTTGATCCTTAAAATGTTTTTTACTCTAATCAATTTTATTTATTACTATTATTAGGTAAAATTCAGAATTAAGCCCCTTAACTTTATACATTTTGAGATCAAGTTCCTAATTAATTATTTTTTTATATTGAGTCTTTGATAATTGGTTCTGTTATGGATTTGGTTATTATTAAAAACACACGTTGACAAATAAAAATAAGAATTTATTGATCTTTTCCTTTTCCAATTAGATTCTTCCAAACTAGATCTTTTTCTTTCCTATTTTGCGATTTTCAGCATTAGGATCGCCAAATTGATGTTCTCATTTTCCAAACTCCGTCAAAAAATTCAAAAAAAAAACGAAATACATAACTAAATCAATGATCAAGAGTTCAATATAGAAAAATAATTGATCATATGTTTCATCCTTAAAATATACAAAGTTATGGCTTAATTATCCTTTTTATGTTATTATTGTATTAATATTGATACAACCCACAGAATGCAATTTTAATTTTTTAAGCACGGCTACTGCGTGCCAAACACCCGTCTTCAATAGATGAGACACAATGCATCTCAAACCAAAGTAGCAGTATAAACTACCAGAAAAAAAAAACCACATAAAACCGAGGTCGGGAAGAGAGAGAAAGGGAAATAACACAAACCTCCTAGCTTACCTTTGCATGTAGATTCAAACCGATTTGAAGTCTGAACTCGTCATCAGAGGCAAGGACGACCACTGTCCCCGGAATCGCTTGAGAAAACCCAAGGGATCTGTATCGTGTAAGAAAATAACAGGGGATGACCAAAAAACATCCGTATGAAAGTAGATGGGGTGAGAACGGCGAGGAGAGTGGCCGGAACCCATGGGGAACCGGGAAGAGGAAGATCGGAATGAGAGAGAGAGAGAGTAAGGTAGATGCATAGGAAGATGAGGGAGAGGAGAGAGGCGTAGGCGGGATACAAAATGATTTTGAAATTGAAAATGGCGGATACAAAATGATTTTGAAATTAAAAATGGATGGTTGATACAAAATGATTTGAAATTAAAAAAAAAGTAATTAATTTATTACTACGTATATTTTGATAAAACACATTATTTAGTCCTTTTATTTTCAAAAACACATGGTAAAGTCTTTAACCTTTTTTTCCATAAACTGTTTAGTCCCTAACGTTTTTTTCGATAAACTATTTAGTTCCTACCGTTAGATTCTCATGAAGATTCTGTTAGTAATTTTGGATTTGCGTTCTTCTTTTCTTTTATTTTCCTTTCTTTTAAACTCTAATGCATCTGAAATAAACTTTGAGTGTTCTTCTTCGTGATTTTCTTCTTAATCGTTCAAATTTGTAAGCATTGGGTCTGTTCTTTTTATTGTTCTCCATACAAATAGTTTCTTCTTCTAAATTTGATTTCCTTTTTTGAAGTTTGAAGGTAAATAGTAAAGGATAATTTAGTCATTTCTGAAGTCATAAACGGTAAAAAATCTAACAAACAAACGGAAGGACTAAACCGTTCACTGAGAAAAAGGTTAGAGACTTTACCATGTGTTTTTGAAAATACAGGGATTAAACAGTGTATTTTGTTAAAATATAAGGACTAATAAATTAATTACCCTTAAAAAAATAACAAAAGTGATCAAGTGAAGGGATCCTATTATGGTGCGGCATTTGCGTCGTCCACGCCATGCGGGTGCGCCTCTAATCCGGTGATTAATCGATTGCAGCCCTGCGCATAAGAGAGCTTTTTCCCTAGTAATTGGTTAAAGCCTTGTAAAGCTCATTTGCTTATAAGTTAGTTAAGTTTTTTCTTTCTTTCCTACGTGGGATGTGAATGCTTAATTTCCTTTTATTTTCTTTCAAACCATTTCAAGTCGTTCACTTTGAGTATTAATTTTTCATTCATCACTTGTCCGTTTTAGTTTATAATATACTTTTAAAAAGATCTCATGGCATAGAACACATTGATAAGTTTCAATTTATTCGTGATATATTTAAGACTTAAATTAATAAAAAATAACAAAGCAAAAGTTGATTATAATTTATTTTGGATATTTATACTGCATAAAAAATAATTTTAAATTAATTATATATATTTAATATATATATATATATATTATTTATTTATTTATTACGTCATCCGGTTCGATCAATCTGAGTCATCCGATCCGACCAAGTAACCCGTAATTCAGTTACCAATCCGGTTTGATGTCCGGTCCGGTTTTGATAACATTGGTTTTAATCCCTACAAACTCATTCTAATTATTTTCAATTGAGCCCCTTCTACGTTATAATGCCCCCTCTAACTTATTTATATGGACCGAATAAGTGTTCTGGCCAATTTTCTTTTTGGGTTTTCTTATCAACTGATCCAAATCTCAATAGTTTGAAGTTAATTAATTTGTTAGCTCAACCCATTGATTTTCAAGTAGGTATATTCTCTAATTAATTGCTATCTATTTAAATTTTATGATTTAGGTATGTCATTTATTTTACTATGATATTCAATTTTCTTGTGTAATTTATCTCCTTAAATTTAATCATACGTATATTAATTAGTTAAACCTTGTCTAAATTATTTTTGTCGAGAGATGCCACGTCTTAGGATTAGATTATTTGCATTAATTTTATTTTATAAATTTATGCGCACATAATTAGTTTGGTTTATTAAATAAAAAAATGATATAAATGTATTATGTATATGTGATATACCTGAAGATGATTATCTTGAATTTTAATAAATCAAACTCGGTTCAAATTGATGTTAAAATATCGTTTGAATTTGTAGAAAATATTTATTACAATCTTTATTGAAATTCAAATTATATTTATCATATATGTGATATGCGGAAATTTAAATTGAATTTTGATTCGATAAAATACGCATTACATGTATGTTATACACGTAGCCCCGAAATAGAAGTAAACCGATGCGAAATGTTATTTCGAATCAATAAAATATAACCAAATTAATTCGGATCGATGTGTAAACGTCATTCGAATTCATAAACCAAATTAATTCGGATCGATGTGAAAACGTCATTCGAATTCGTAAGCCAAATTAATTCGGATCGATGTGAAAATATCATTTGAATTCATAACTAATTTAATTCGAATCGATGTGAAAACGTCATTCGGATCCATAAACCAAGTTAATTTAAATCTATGTGAGAACATCATTTGAATTCGTGACCAAGTTAATTCTAAATGATGTGAAAACGTCATTAGAATTCAATAATAAATTCAAAATATCCCTTATTAAAATCCATATTCTATTTATCATATATGTGATATGCGTAAAATAAAATGGGATTTCAATTCGATAAAATACAATTACGTGTATGTTATATACGTAATTCCAAATTAAGACATACACAAGGCCCGATAAACCCAAAACACATGTGAGTACCTGGTTTATATCGACAATTCAAAGCAAAACAAATAGCAAACACGTAATATCACAATAGTACCGATACGTCGGGCGGGGTAGGGTGAGATCACATCTCTTCCCTACACGTAACTGAAAAAACAAACCTTAAATCTCTCCGAAGACCATCATTATCAAAACTAAACCATACAGAGTCAATTCAAACAGATAGGGCAACCAATCACGCCCACACACGAATTTCCAAGTGATGATTGGTGGCGACTCGAAACCTAAAACACGAAAAGGCGGATTGAGCCAGCCACGTGTCCCGACCTGAAAATCGAAAGCCAGGGTGCGACAATTTAAATGAAGACAAGAAGATGTCTAGGATGCCTCTAAACCGAGAAAGTAATTCAATGACCCAATATCTCGAATAGGAAACTGAGATTGTAGTTGAGAGACAAGATTTTGAATTGTAGCAGTGTTAGAGCTAGTTATGACTATGTCATCGATATACATAAGACAAAACAATTGAATTTCATAATGATTAAAATAATACATAAAGGAACCAGCCTTAGAACATATAAACCCAAGAGCAACAACTTCTTGAGAGAGACATCGATGCCAACATGTGAGGCGCCTACTTCAAACCATATAGCCTCTTTTTTTAACAGACATATATGAGAAGGAAAATGAGGATGGACAAATTCGGGAAGCTATGACATGTAAATAACCTCGTCAGGTTCACCATGTAGGAAGGCATTAGAGATATCCAATTGTCTAACTGTCCAACCAAGTGCCAGTGCTATAGACAAAAGAACCTGAATGGTTGTAGGCTTCACAACTAGATTAAAGGTTTGTTCAAATTCAAAATCGAGCCTTTGATGAAAACCCTTAACTACTAACCAAGCTTTATAACAATTAATTGTACCATCCAGATTGAGTTTAATTCGAAACACCCAACGACATCCAATTTCATTAGTTTCCTCATCCCAAAGCACTAATTCCTATGTACCATTTTCAACCAATGCATTGTATTCGGAACTTATAGCATCATGCTCTTCTTTCTTTTCCAAAGCATGTGTATAACAAAGTTGGAGTTTCAGATTCAATTGCAGCTATATGAGCTTTGGGTCTCAAGTTTCCGGTTTGAGCACGGGTCACCATTTTTTGTTTTGGTGGGGTTACTAGATTTGATGGGGTTGTGTTTCAGGTTTTTTGGGTTTGATGGAGTTGTGTTGGTGTTTGTCACGGGATTAATATTTGTGTAATTTTAAGTGAGTATAGTTGTTGTTTGAGAGCTAGGAAATGTAGTCGATGGTGTAGGTTGACTGGAATTTTGGTAGATTGAAAAGTCAATAACTAATTGTTATCGTCGTAATTTATAACATTTTTCGCACTTAATTACTATCTATTTCATACCATTTTAAAAAGTTTTAATGATAGATTTCATATACTTTCATCATTTTACGTATCTAATTCAGGCATTTTCATAAAGTTTCGCCACAAATAACCAAAGTTGGGGCTTAATACAAGGACTCGGAAGTGAAACAGAGCCATAAAAGAAATTTTTTCACTTAAGTCCATGCATCTCGTTGAGATGCATCCCAAGCTCGTCGAAATGGGAAATAAATGAAGTTTATTCACTTTAGTCTCTGCATCTTGTCGATATGTAAAGGCATCTTGCCGAGATGGGAGCTATAGGTAGAAAGTCACTTATTCACATTAAGGGGCAGATTTGATATATTTTTTTATATTTTAATCGTATCTCTCTCATACGAACTCGGATTGAGGCGATTCAAAATATGTTGGAAAGATAAGAGATAGATGAACAAATGTCTAATAATAATCATCTCCAAATTCGAAGTGTAACAGGCTAAAATATTGTCCTAAGGTGATATACATGTTGAAGCCTAAGATTGCTTTCCCACCTTCACACATTTTCAACTCCTAAATTGTCAAAGTCTTCCACCAACCTCTTTAAAGCTGAATTTGGAAGATTAGGGGGTTAGGGGACATAAGAAGACTTGGTGTTTGGAAGCATATATGCCATTTTACTATAAAATGAGACCTTGGAAGCCATTTGAAGACACACCAAGCTTAGGCTTAATTCTTCCCCCTTTCATGTTAGTTTGTTGATTCTTCTCTTCAAGAATAATTTGTATTTGCTGTTGTAATTGTTGTTATTATTCTCAAAGTGTTGTTTGTGCAAAATTTCATCCAATAAAAGCAAGTTTCAAGTCATCGAGGAAGTCCGTTCGACAATCGTCATTACAGTTTTTTCTAAACTTTAATCTCTTATATTACTGTGAACTCCATTATCTATCTTTCTAAGGTGTGTTTTAATCTAATCATGGGCTAAAACCCCCCTCAACTAAGGCTAAAAGCGGATCTTAACCTTAATTATATGGTAATTACGTTTAACCTAATTAAGCTATGTTTATCCTTGTAAGAACTAACTTATAATTCTTAATGCTTGTTGAAGATGGACCAAATCCCAACTCGAATATAATTGATCGTTTATATTGACCGTGATTAAATTGATTAATCGCAACTTATAAGTTGGACCTAATGACCATTTAGTGTGACTTGGTTTTCTAAGATTTTTCATGAATTTTATTACAAATCTCAGATTTATTACTTGAGCCAGACTAAAGTGTAGTAATAAATCAAAGTTTTAGAACTAAGAAAACTTAATGCTTCTTTGGATTACTTACTTGAGCCGGACCAAAGTGAAGTAATTAATCGAATGTTTAGAACTAATTACTCGAGTGGTTTTTCTTGAATCATAAGTAATAACTTTAGCCGGATCAAGGTAAAGTAGGTTAAAAATATTTAGATTAATAAAACTTAATGCTTCTCTAGATTAATTATTTTAGCCGGACCAAGGTAAAGTAATTAATTGAAAGTTTAGAACCAATCTCGAAAATCTATTAGCTAATAAGAAAAATCGTCATCTTAGAAATGATAAAACAACTTAAAAGGGGTTAAGTGTTATTATCAAGCAAAGAGGTTAAGTGAAGCTAAACCCTTAGTTTCTTCCACTATAGTAATTCCTCACTTAATTTGTCTACTTTTTATTTCACCTATTGATTATGCCTTAACTTGGTCACCCAACAAACTCTACCTTTCGATTGTTTAAATAGTAGATAGTAAGCAAAAAGATTAATACTTATAATCACCATCCTCTTAGGAACGATACTATAGTTTCACTTTATTACTTGATACATGATTAAGGTGCACTTGCCTTCACATGCATGTATACGTAAAATACGCATTACTAATGGTAAAGTGGGTTGGGGGTTATTTGGAGATTCGGTTGGATGAGTAATTGCATGTAGAAAATTATTTAGTGATGTATAAGGGATTATTTAGGGACATGGAACTAGAACTGAGTTTATATTTGCTGCTAAATTCCAAGTAACATTGGAAGTAGGAATTGTATCTCGTTGCGATAAGGTGGTAAAGGGTTCTCTGACATATGGAAAATTTATAGACACCAGATAGCAATATTGAGAGCTTGATGACAAGGAGCGAGCCTCGTGATCCAACCACTGTTCAAAATGAAGGCCGCATGGACCGTCTAGGCCCCGCCTAGGCGCTCGAAATTGAGAATCCGCCCCGATTTTCTACAATTAGTCCCTCTAGGCGTTTTATTGACTCTTAGGCGATTTTCAGCTGATTGGGCTCCGCCTAGGCCGCCTCGGCACCGCCTAGACCGTCCAAGTACCGCTTAAATGATAATGAACAAAAGCATTTTTAATTGTGAATTTTTTTTTTTGCTTTATTATAATTCACTTTTAAGTTGTTTCAATGATATTGTTGTTGAAATGTTGATGTTTGCACAATTTTAAAGATATATGTTACAAATATACGTGTTTTTCTATATTAAATAATTTTATATTATTATTTTTAGATAGTATAATACATATTTTAATTGAATTATACAATAATTTATTGATTAATAAATAAAAAATATAAAAATACAAATCCGATTAATCATCAATTAATCTCCGACTAATTCTCGATTAATCCTTGAGGGCCCTGTCCGCCCGACTAGCACCTAACGTTTTTTATAACCTTGGATCCAACTGATAATAGGGAAACTCATGTTCACTAAACACAAAATGGCGTGAGATAAAAAAAATTATCAGTTAACAAATCATAACACTTGTAACCTTTGTGAATTTACTCTCACCAAGGAAGATGCACTTTCGATAGCGAAATTCAAGTTTATGATTGTTATATGGTCTAAGCCATGGATAACAAAGCCAACCAATTGGACGAAACATGTTGTAACGTGGAGCAACATTAAACAATTTATAAAAGGGAGTACAATTATCAAAGATGAAATAGGTAATCTATAAAGCACATTCAAAAGCATAGGTCCAAAAATTATTGGGAATTTGAGCATGATATAATAAGGAAAGACTAGTTTCTACGACATATCAGTGTTTTCTTTCTGCACATCTGTTTTGTTTTGGGATGCAAGGACACGAAACTCTATGATTAATGCCATTTAATGATAAATATTCAGTAAGAGCCTAAAACTCAACCCTCAATCTGATTAGAATGTTATAGTTGGTCTTTGCAAGTACTTCTCAATAAGAGTTCTGCATTTTATAAAACACACTTCTAACTTCATATTTATACTTAAGAAATAACAACCATGAAAATTTACTATAATGATAAAAAACAGAACATAGAACCGACATTGATCATGTGAAGTTACAAGTGTTGGACCCCAAATATTGAAGCAAATTAAATCAAGCGGACCAGAGCAACATAATCGGATTTTGGAAAAGGCAATCTATGTGCTTTACTCGTAGAACAAGCATTACACAGATAATGAGGCTTACTATTATTGAAGGAAATTTTATTCAAGCAAAGTGCTTTTTTAACAATTGGAAAATTCGCATCGCCTAATCTAGCATTGCCATTGCGAAAGAGAAAGATTATAAGCTTGAACATTATAAGGTACGGTTGGTGGAATTGAGATGGTGTAAAGGCCATCTTTATTCTGACCTCTTTAGCTTTCCCTATTTATCTCCAAATCATTCAAAACAAAATGGTTAGCAAAGAATTCAACAAAGATATGATTGGATTTGGTTAGGGAAGAAACTAATAATAAATTTTCACATTTTTGGGAACACGAAGCATATCTCAAAATTGAACAAAGGAATCAGGAAAACGAAAATTAGAGTGACCAATATGAGATATAGGAATTGTATTACCATTGCCAGTTGTAATTTCTTCGGGTCCGTCAGATTATAAATGGACATCGAGGTTTGCTAGATCCATAGTTAAATGATGAGAGGCCCCAAAGGAGTAGAAGCATTTTAATTGGGGCGAGGAGAATAAGAGCCAGAATAATTACTGCGACTGCAGCCTCTTCCAGTCCAGAGTTGCAATTCACAAAATTAATAAAGGCCATAAAGATTAGCATTGGAGATTCCGGAGCCAACTGTCTTTCCTCGCTCAATAGTAATCTGGTAAGATCTTCAAAGGTGATAGACTCTAATCGAGCCTTCAATGCATGAACGAACGGTCTATAGGCCGAACCGAGTCCATCTAGAGTTGTCTCAACGAGGACATCTTCAGTTACAGGGCTTTGAAACGCAATTTATTAATCATTAAGATGTTTTGTAGTGCTCAAATAATTGATAATAGAAAAATTTTGACGTTGTAAATTGTGCAATTTTTATTTAAGGTCTCTAATTTGAGACCTAGAGCCCGTAGAGTAAGCTTTAACCATCTTAGTGTAAGCAGCAAGAGCAGTTTTCGTGCCAACTGCATGTGGCAAAACGCTAGTAGATAAAGATGAGATCAACAGAGTTGGGACTCGTTGATCATGTTGTTCCCAACTCTTGAACGCCAGATTGACAGCTTTGTAGGCAAATCCTTTGATGGAGGATTTTGGTTGCATCAACATGATGTGTCAACCTATGACCTGCAGTGGCATGAGCTGCGTCTGTCATAGCAAAAAAATAGTCGAAGTAAGCTTTTGGGTAATTTGTGATGACATGTTTGTAGTGGGAATTTGGGTGGAGGTTGCGGTAGGTGTGGTGGTTTTAGGTATGGAGGGGACGATGCCATTAGTTGTCATCGTGAAGCAATTGAAAATTGGAAGTAGGGAAAATTAGGGATTTTGGGATGTTAAGCCTCTTAAAACTTTTATACCATGAAGATGTTTATTGCTTCAACTGTATATTCTCCATTGATGAATGTTTGAATATAACGAGAAGATAGGGAGAGATTACAAAGATTGATCTCCTAAGATACAAGATATTTGAACGATTCAAATACTATATACACCTAGCATGTATTAACAAATAATTAACAGATAATTAGTTAATTTGATATTTACAATAGCGTCCTTCATAACTCCTCTGATTATCATAAGTATCGAGTCCTCCCCAAAGGAATTCAATTTTTTTTAAAGAGGAAGGGGACTCAAAACTTGTAAGGTTATGTTTGTAGGGTTTTTATCAACGAGAAAAGGGCGGATTACAAAACAATTTCTCACTAAGTCCTGAACTAAAAGCTTAGGATGTATGTATGATAATGAATGGATAATAAATAAAACGATTAACATATCATTCTGCTTCGGATTGAGTTTAAAACTTGATGAAGTCAATAGCCGAAAATATGAAAGGATAAGGAGCTGCGACTACTGCTACCTCCATCCACAGTTCACACACTGAATATATCCAGTTGTCATCGGAGCAAGGAGAGTCTTTAGATCAATCCATGCTAGAAGAGCTTTAAGATGAATCCATGTACATGTGTCTTCATCTAGATAAATTCATAACGTACGGTGCAAGAAGAGTCTTCGAATCAATTCATTTTCAGATGAATAAACGCCGAGACATGTGGAATAGTACTCTAATATATATCTTTTCGGACTCTTTTCAATTTATGTTTTGTTGTTTCCAATGTTATAAAACTCGGACTGAACTGGTCTAGTTGAACCGGTGAGAAGTCCAGTCCAAATTGAGCTAATTTGTTGAACTCTCAATGAACCGGTTCACGCCGGGTCCCGAAACCGGTGCAACCCCGGGTTTTTCTTTTTTGGCCTATTTAATTAAAAAAACAAATTGTAATAAACATGCCTAAAATAAAGCTATTGGTGGATAATTTTCATAACCTGTAATAAAGCTACCAATTTTTGGTAATTTCAATAAATCTAAACGTTTTCTAAAATAAATAAAAAAACTAAACATAGTGTAACGTGAGCCTATACAATTTTAATAACCTCTATCAATTTTGTAACAAATATAAACTTAAACTTTGGGTTTTTTCTTAAATGATTCTAAACTCCGTTTATATATTCAAGCCCGCTAACGGGCGCCCCAGACGCTAGATAAAAAAAATTGTTATTAATTGCTACATTGAAATAATAAATAAAAGGATGTCATTATTGATCATTAATCATTTTTTTTACTAATTGATCATTAATTACTCCATTTTATTCCCATCATAACATCTCATTCCCTCTATTTTCTATTCACACCATTTCATCTTCCCTTAGAAATTTTATAATTTTAATTGAAAGAATAAATAAAGTGGTTATTAATTCATTAGAAAAAAGATAATAAAGAATAAAGAATAAATAAACTTGAGTTTCTGATCATTCCATTTCATCTTCCGTCAAGAAAAAAATCACATTCCCTCCATAATATTTCCCACCATTTCACCTTCTTTTTGAGTTTTTTTTCTTTCAATTTCTGAAGATGAAATGGTGGGAATAGAAAATAGAGGGAATGAGATATTATGGTGGGAATAAAATGTAGTAATTAATAATCAATTAGTAAAAAAAAAAAGATTAATGATCAATTAGTCAAAAAAATGATTAATGGTCAATAATAACATTCTTTTATTTATTCTTTCAATGTAGTAATTAATGATAATTATTTTTTTATCTAACGTCCTGGAGGCGCTCGTTAGCTTTTGCCTTATATATTTAACAAAATAAAAGTTGTTTATAATTTTTTTTTGATATATATAATTTATAAAAATAATTTTTTTTAAATAAGAATCTGGAACGAGGAGTTGAGTTAGCCTAACATCCCAACTAGGTCGGCACCCCAGGCCTCCACCAACTCCAAGCCCGAATGTAATAAATTAAAAGAATAGAAGAGTGTGTGTACAAGAGACTAGGAATAGCGTAAATAAAAAAGGTTCAAACGATCATTAATAATAAAAGAAGAGCAAAAGGATGGCGCAGAGGGCCACCATGTGATGCCGGAGGAATTGAGGCCGAAGTTAGCTAAGGCGTCCGCCGGTTGGTTGCCTTCTCGGAAGATATGTGATATTCGGATGGTCATGTTCCTGCAGAGAGCAAGAGTTTTGAGCCAGTCTTGTCTGATAGTCCAGGGGACTACAGTAGAGCGCCTATTTAACAGATCAACAACAAATGTTGAGTCTGATTCGATCCACAAATTCGTCCATTCTTTCTCCCACGCTAATTCAATTGCAAACATTACTGCTTTCAGCTCCGCGATGTGAGCGTGGGCGCTAGAGATTGGAAAGGCGAAGCATCCCTTAGAAAATCCCCTGCAGTTCCGAAAAATGCCACCGGAGCTTGCTGGGCCGGGGGATCCATTGGCTGAACCATCAGTGTTCACCTTTATCCATCCTGCAAGAGGCGGTAGCCATCGCACAAAAGTGAAATTTGGTGCAGCTGGTGGCCTGATCGGTTTCGGGTCAAGATTGCAGATTTCCTTGACATAGTGGGTAATCAAAGTCGGAACCATTTGGATTGAAGGGAGATCACTGTCAAAGATTGCCTTGTTTCTTAGACGCCAAAGTAGCCAAGGAACCGTGATGATAGCTGTTCGCCAGAGCCTGGTTTTTTACTTCGAAAAATTTCGCTGCAGCAAGCACATAAAAAAGGATGAGAATGTACCCGAACAAGAGATTACCGTTGAGAGTAATCGGCCGACCAAATTCCAGGAAGTCTTCGCAAAGGAACAGTGGACAAGCAAGTGATCAATGGATTCCTCACTGCATTTGCAAAGCTCACAACGGCTGGCTAGATGGAATCCGCGTTGCTGAAGCAATATCTGCATAGAGAGTTTATTATGCAGCGAAAGCCAACACACAAAGGACCTGCGGGGCGGGATGAAATTAGTCCAAATCCGTTTTCCCCATTCAGACGAAGGAGAATCAGAAAGGTGCTTGTAGAACTCTTTGGCCGTGATGATTTCTGAAGGAGAAAGTGTCCAATAACAAGTGTCTGTTGGGTCAAGGCCGCGTTTAATACGCCTGATTTCTGACTGCAAATTATCAGCTAAGAAATGGATGTTTTCCCAGTTTTCCTCATTGAGATACTCTTCAACAGTCTCAACATAATTAGCCTGTAATCTGGGAGGGATTTCCAATTGATCAGCGATTGGAGGTTTAATCCAATGGCCAGTCCAGAAATTCAGCTGAGAAACTTCACCAATCCACCAACTAGATTGATTTCTGATCTCTGAGAAGATTTTCCTACAGGAGCTCCAAATCGTTGAGTTACAGATGTAGTTTCTGGGCTGTCCGGAGCTAGTCAGAAGGCGAGATTTTAAGAGGTCGATTATAAAGTTATTCCCCTGCAGTAAATCCCAGCAGAATTTTGCCAGAAGGCTATGGTTGAACCAGGACAGGTGCTTTATGCCCAAGCCTCCCGCGTCGATACTCTTGCAGCAAGTTTCCCACGGTACTGTAATTAGCTTGCGAGAGTCTTTATCACCGGTCCATAAAAAGTTTCTGATTGCTTTGTTGATGGTGTTCAGGACTCCCATAGGCCATTTGTATATCATCATAGAATGAATTAAAGCCCCAGTAATTGAGGATTTGATCAGGGTGAGTCTGCCAGCCATGGAGAGAGAGTGTCCTTTCCAGGAGCTAAACTTTGCTAAAAAACGGTCAGCGAGCGGCAGAAGATACCTTTTCTTTGGGGCACCCTTAAATAGGGGCACACCAAGATAGTTAAAAGGCAAGTGGGCAGGCCGGATGCCAAGGATCGAGGATATTCTCATACGCCTGCTGCCAATAACGGTGGATCCAAAGTAAATAGCCGATTTTTCCCAACTAACAGCCTGACCCGAAAGCTTCTCATAAACCTTGAATAGACTTTTGATACTTTTCACATTTCTCACAGTTGCCTTACCGAACAAGAGCATATCATCCGCATATAGGAGATGAGAGGGGAAAGAGTTACCATTGCCGTACCTCATGCAGGCAAAACTACCATCCGTTTCGAGTCTGGATAACCACCTACTGAAAAAGTCTTCTGCAATTCCAAACAGAATTGGGGAGAGGGGGTCCCCTTGACGGACACCACAGGAGCAGCCAAAGTAGCCTTTTGGATTACCGCCAAGAAGTACTGAAATTTTAGCCGAAGCTAGGATGGACAGTATCCAATCCCGAAAGGTAAGAGAGAAGCCAAAAGCGTCCAATACTGACAGAAGGAAATTCCAGTCAAGCGTGTCAAATGCCTTTTTGATATCAATTTTAAGAGCCATGTTTCCCCCAAAACACTTCTTATCAAGCATATTAACCCCCTCAGAGGCAGCAGCAATACAGTGATGGATACTTCTACCATGGATAAAGCCGAATTGATTAACTGACACAATTCTCGCAGCAATAGGTGACAGCTTGTCAGCCAGAATTTTTGCTATGATTTTGTAGCTGAAATTGCCCATCACAATAGGGCGAAATTGAGAAATAACATTTGCATCATTCAGTTTCGGAATAAGGGCCATAAGATTGGAGTTCAAACCAGGAAGAATGTAACCTGAGTTGAAGAAGCTAATCACCATGTTGCATACATCCTGACCAATGATGTTCCAGAACGCTTAATAAAAGAGTCCTCCAAAGCCGTCAGGACCTGGGGAGCTATCTCCATCTAAGCTAAAAACCGCTGCTTTAATTTCCTCTGGCGAAGGTCGCCTTGTTAAGGAGTCATTGTCGTCAGCTGAAACAAGGCTTGGGATCACGTCATTCACAGGGCTCAGGTCAACGGGATTGATGTTACCAGTAAACAACCCAGAGTAGTATTCGATGACATGCTGTGCAATTTCATTCTCATCTATAGATCGAACACCATCAATGGTTAACGCATCAAGGCTTGACTGAATCTTTTTCATTTTCGCGCATCGGTGGAAAAAAGAGGAATTGCGATCCCCCGCCTTTAACCATTTGACTCTGCTTTGATCTCTAAAGAGGAGCTCCTGCCTCTGAAGTGTTAAATCAAGGTCCTCATGAGCTTGGTTATGTCGGCTGGCTCTTTCAGGGGTAATTCCTAAGCTCGAAATTTCCAGCTGGATCGACTCAAGCTTGGATTTCGCCTCCTCAATTTTACTCGAAATTCTCCCAAAAACATTTCTATTCCAGCTCTTTAGCACAGGCCGCAATAATTTCAGTTTGTGCATGAGGAGCTGAGTCGGCGGTAAGGAAATGTGGGTCTGTGACCAGTGAGTAGCAATAACATCTCTAAGCGAGCTGTGTGTTAACCACATGGAGAGAAATCTGAATCTGGATCTGTTGACAACCCCCGAAGAACAGCTAACTATTAATGGGCAGTGATCCGACCTGTGGCGGGCAAGGGCAACACCTACAATACAATCCCAAGAGTCAACAAAGTTCTCATTTACCAAAGCTCTGTCAAGGCGGCATTCAACATGCTCCGTACCCTGACGCCCATTAGTCCACGTGAACTGATTTCCCGTGGTATTAACCTCCACTAGACCGCCATTATCAATAAAATTTCTGAATTCTAAGCAAGAGCTTCTAGAAGGGCTTCTTCCGGTTTTCTCGTGGGAACCAGTAACAGCATTAAAATCCCCCATTACAAGCCAATTACTATCACTGTGCAAAGTTAAGAGAGAAGCCCAAAGATCCCTGCGAGTTATAGCTGAGGTGCTGCCATATACAAAGGATAAGAGAAGGTCTTTACCTTGAGAAAGATAGCTGACCGTAATGTGCTGTTCATGAGAGCTAATCACTTGGGGCATCGAGGGAGCGCCAATGTTAGCAAAAACCCAAATTGAATCTCGATTATTTTGAGCAATTAGTTGCAGATTGAGCGAGGCCTAGAGAGAGTGATGAATCTGATCAAAGTCCACCATTGGTTCGGCAACGCACAGGATGTCAGGATGGTTAACTTTACATAAAAGGCGAAGAGCTCGCTGTGTACGGAGGTTACCAAGACCTCTGCAATTCCAATACATGATGATCATTGATATCGGAGGGGGGTCCTGCTCTGCCTCTTGGCGCGAGCTTCTCTGTATGTTGAAGCTGAAGAAGATTTCTTCTTTTTTTTGACATTGCTAGTCCAAGGAGATTCATCTGATTCCGCCGGAATGATCACTCTGTTTTTCCATATTTCCTTTGCCCACTCTAGATCCCCGGGAGAGTCCATTAGATGCTTAGTGATGGTTTCATGAATCTGTAACTGCCCACTGAACTCCTGATCAGTTGCCTCACTATTATCTTGAGTCTGTTGTGCCTGCTCAATTGATTGAACCACCATTTGGTTTTCGATGTCTGTCTGTGTTTGCCTTTGTCCATGAGCCTCTTGATCAGGTTGGGAACTGCTGTCTTCACAAGCATCCCCCCATTTGTTGTTCTCTACTTCTGTGTTCCGTTGTACGGGTTTATGGATAACAATTTGCAAATTTTCCTCATTTGAGGCAAAGGCCCGTGTCTCTTTTGGGATAATTTTGCTGGTTGAGGCGATAGGATCCTCAAATTTGTGGTGTTTAGCCTGAGCAGCCTGTTTTCCTTCCCGTTGTTGGGGTTTTGCATATTGATTCATGTTGTTTTTGCGGCATTGTGCAGCTGTATGTCCAATATTAGCACAGACAGAGCAGATAGCCGGTAAATGTTCGTATTCTACATACAGCCATTGTTTTCTCGCATCAGTGTCTACTCGAATTTTAGATTGTAGATCTTTGGCAAGATCAATATCAATTAGAATTCTGGCATAGTGCCCGAACTCTCCATTCACTGTGTTATGGTCAAAACGAACCGGGATTCCTACTACACGGGCAATGCTAGCAAGGATACGGGGATCCCAGAATTCCCAAGGGAGGTTATAGAGACGGACCCATACCTGTGCAGAGGAAGCTTTGTGCAGATCAGGATTGAATCCAGGAGTCCATGGGGAAAATCTCATGATTCTAGGCTTCAGGGGGATTGCACCAAGGCTCCATACTGACTGAAGAGCTGCTGCGCTAGGCATAATTATGTGATAAAAGCCCTTACCGAGGGATATAAGTTTCCAGTCCATACTCCTCTGCCATATTTGGTTCAGCTTACCTTTGAGCTCAGGGTGCTTCCATGGGCGCTCGCCCTTTGACAGAGACAGTCTCCCAATAACCGAATGCTCAAAGGACTTGATTCTCTCATCATAGATTGACTGATGAATTCTGATAGCTTTGAAGCCTCCCTCTTCAGAGATTAGAGGGCTTGCCGGCGCAGGGACGGCGGTTGGGATGGTGTTTTTGCTAACCACAGCGGCAAAGGAAGGAAGCCGCGATTGAGATGGGGGTTTTGGAGTGGAGCAAGTCTTGGCAAAGGAGGATCTCTCGAAGAGATGGGCAATTGCGAAATCGGAATCTGCCATGGCCGCAGGAAGAATGCAGCGGCGAGGACGGTGGTGGGATGGCGGCTAGGTCATCTTTTTCATAAAAATATCGAAAAACCCAGGGTTTGTAGAGTTTTCTGACCTTCATTTTTTTTCCTTTTTTTTCTTTTTTTTTTCTTTTTTTTTAATTTATAAAAATAATTTTAAATTAATTATATATATGTATATATTATTTATTTATTGATTACATAATAATCGGATCCAATCAATTCAAGTCATTCGATTCGACTAAATGGTCAATTATCATTTTATAAATCTGATCTGAAGGTCTTTATAACATTGTTTGTTTCACATATTGTTCATTCCCTTTATAACAAATTTTTGTTGTAGTCCATCTACAAACTTTTGTTTTAGTCAAAATCAATTCAATTAATTTCTAATTGATCAAAAATTTGCGTGGTTTTTTAAAAATTGAGAAGGGGATTGATCATGCTTTTTGGCTAACAAATAGAATATAAATTTTAGTTTGGTTGAGGATTGTTTAGACCAACTCTAGTGGTCATTATTTTGTTGTTACTATCCCATGTGGAGTAACAACAAAGCACTAGAGTGGTTACAACATATTTTAGTTTGTTATAGAATGTAGTAACAAGCTTTTTGCTTTTCCTTAAAATCTAAATTCTAAGCAATTGAAAGCCACTTTCCATTGCTAGAGCTAGGTGTGGTACACACACAAAGTTTAGCAAGTGATGGTGTTTTTATATTTCTAAAAGTAATATGGTAATTTTTTGTTTCAGTCCTAGTAAATTACAATTTTGATACCTATTATTAATTCATAATTTATTTTTAACTCAATAAAATTTTGAAAAACTACTCTTCTCTAATGGGATGTTGCTTAACTTTGTTACTACCCCACCCAAAGTCACAATGGTTGTTACCAACCATTGTGGATGCTCTTACAAGAATTACATCTTTGAGATTGGCATTGACCTTAAACAACCTGATTTCCTGGTTTTACAGTGCATAAACTTTTTTCAAAGAATACAGCTTTTTGAAAGAAAAAAAAACTTAAATCCAAAAAAAATCCACTTTTAAAGACATAAATAAAATACTGTCAAAACAGATAGCCTTTTACACGCGTCTGACATAAATAATATGATATAATACATACATAAAATTAATCTTTGATCAATCCATTCTTGGGTATATGATGTGAACATGATTGGATGACGACACATTGTACAACACTTGGTTAAAATAGAGCATGTACTTTGAATGCATGAGGTGGTCTTAGCAAACTTGCTAATGATGAGTATTATAAATAAAAAAAGATTTGCCGAAAATATTGAGTGATATAATTATTATAAAAATATTAGTTGATAATGTTTAACTTAAAATGTTAAGTTAAATATTTTGACTTACCAAAATAGGTGCTTTTTAACTTAATTTACTAATTTAAGTGGTGGAGAAATAATTGTTATCAAAAGCACTTAAATTAATTAAGTGCTTAATATTTTAATTTAAATCATTAAGTGGATTATCAAACAAGTTATAAGACTCTGCAACAAAAATAACTAATACAAAAGATCAGTTATTATAAAAAAATATTAATCAAAATCTAAAATATAAAAAAAATTACCTAGAAATCTTCGGTATATTGGGGGCTCAGCAGCTTTATATATAAAATATATAAAACATCAATCAATACAAAGAATGACATGCATGCCATGATTATTTGACTAACGAAATACCAAATAATCCTCTGGCTGAATAGTTCTAAAGACATCTTCAACCTCTCGTGCATTCTGAACACTTCTATTGCATGGATTTCATTTGCTTCTAATGCTTCATTAGAATTTTGAATCCTTACATCCAAAATACAAACAAAAAAATATACCATATATCATGTGCTTGTGGAACCCCATGCACAAAATAACCAAATTATTAACTCAAAAAGTAAAAAAAAATTTGAGCTTTTCAAACCCCCCCTCTCCCAACTTTAAATCCCTACAGAATAAATTTGAATACAGTAGCTATAGAAATAGTGTATCCAGACTCTTTTACAGTTAAAATAAACATTGTTCGAAATCTATCCATATTCATAGGAATGAAATCATCCTGATGTTGTTGAGGTATATTATCATGTCGAATTGATAGAAGAAATCTAAACAAACCTAACCTCATAAAAGTTATTTTCAAAACCACTCAACTACAAAGAAGCAAAAGATGGGCAGATATGTGATAGATATCTACCAAATACTTCTTCACTGATCCAAACTCATATTCCAAAACATTCAATTTAAATACGCTCCAAATTAGAAAAACAAAACCAGATGCTACTAAAATGAAATGACCGCAAAATATGCGATAATCATCAGAAATACCGCCAACAAATCCATCTAAGATGCGGAACAGTCTTTGTGCAAGAAATGCACGCATTTCTGCAATGACACCCGGAACTAGAGGATCTTCTTGATTAGCAACATTTCCTCCAGTTTGTTCATTAACACCCGAAGGTGCAATAGGTGGTGGAACACCTGGATTTTCAGCAAGAGGTGGAACATGCACTTGAATTTGAGCATGTGTGGGAATTAGACCAACAACACCAGCAAAACTAATATTAAAAATAAAAGATATTAATCAAAATGTAGAAAATAAGAGAATTAATCAAACGTCCTTAGTACATTCGGGGCTCAGCAGCTTTGTATAAAAATATAAATCAATACTAATAAAGATATGCAAGTTATCGTTAATTGGCTAATTAAATACGAAATAATCATTTTCCTGAATAGCTACAAAGTAATCTTCAACCTCTAATGCATTCCGAAAACTGTTAAAAGTTTTTGGAAATACCACAAACTGATACTCCTAAGATATCGTGTAATCTATGTCCAAGAAATTCATGTATTTTTACACACTCGAAAAAATAATCTTAACTTCACCAAAACAATTCCTTCCACACCAAAACAACTTCTTCCACGTGGCATGCTGCTTGTAAAAATAATGTTGTATAAATATTAATAATAATAAAAAAACTGAATTTGGTTAGATATGTAAAAATGACAACTTACATTCTCTGTCTGAATCAAACTCTATTTCCTGTTGTTAAAAAACTCAGAAGCAGCAAATCCCAAAACCACGGTAAAGAGTGAAAAAAAGATGCTAAGAAGTGTATACATGAAATTGTAATCCACTTTTTCTTTAAAGAAATAGACTCTAGTAGTATCATGAGTAAAATATGGCACTGCATAGAATAAGCTTTGAAAAACAGTTAATAAAGAAAAGCACTAATTAGTTATATTAAATAATATGATATTTTTTTTAATAAGAATCTGGGACGAGGAGATGTGTTAGCCTGACATCCCAACTAGATCGGCACCCCAGGCCTCCACAAACTCCAAACCCTTATATAAATAAAATAAAAAAGAATAAATTGTATGTACAAAGGATTAGGAGAAACGAGTATAAAAAAGGTTCAAACGATCATTAATAATAAAAGGAGAACAAAAAGGTGGCACGGAGGGCCACCACGTGATGCCGAAAGAATTGAGGCCAAAATTAGCTAAGGCATCAGCCGGTTGGTTGCCTTCTCGGAAGATATGAGATATCCGAATGGTCATTTCCTGCAGAGAGCTAGAGTTCTGAGCCAATCTTGCCTGACAGTCCAGGGTACGACAGTAGAGCGCCTATTTAACAGATCAACAACAAAGGTGGAGTCTGATTCAATCCACAAGTTCCTCCATTCTTTCTCCAATGCCAACTCAATTGCAAACATTACTGCTTTAAGCTCAGCAATGTGAGTATGGGCGCTTGAAATTGGGAAGGCAAAGCAGCCCTAAGGGAATCCTCTGCAGTTTCTAAAAATGCCTCCTGAACTTGCTAGGCTGGGAGAGCCTTTTGCGGAGCCGTCAGTGTTCACTTTTAACCAACCAGCAGGGGGCGGTAACCATCGCACAAGAGTGAAATTAGGTGCAGCAGGCGGCCTGGTCGGTTCCGGATAAAATGATATAATACATATATAAAATAAATCTTTGATCAATCCATTCTTGGGTATATGCCGTGAAAATGATTGGATGACGACGCATTGTACAACACTTGGTTAAAATAGAGCATGTACTTTGAATGCTTGAGGTGGTCTTAGCAAACTTGATAATAATGAGTCTTATAAATAAAAAAAATATTTGCATGAGACTAAGACTCTACAACAAAAATAATTAATACAAAAGATCAGTTATTATAAAAAAAATATTAATCAAAATCTAAATTACAAAAAAAATTACCTAGAAATCTTCGGTATATTGGGGGCTCAGCAGCTTTATATATAAAATATATAAAACATCAATCAATACAAACAATGACATGCAAGCCATGATTATTTGACTAACGAAATACCAAATAATCCCCTGGCTGAATAGTTCTAAAGACATCTTCAACCTCTCGTGCATTCTGAACACTTCTATTGCAGGGATTTCATTTGCTTCTAATGATTCATTAGAATTTTGAATCCTTATATCCAAAATACTAACAGAAAAATATATCATATATCATGTGCTTGTGAAACCCCACGCACAAAATAAACAAATTATTAACTCAAAAAGTGAAAAATATTTGAGCTTTTCAAAACCCCTCCCCCAACTCTAAATCCCTCCAGAATAAATTTGAATACAGTAGCTATAGAAATAGTGTATCCAGAATCTTTTACAGTTAAAAGAAACATTGTTCGAAATCTATCCATATTCATAGGAATGAAATCATCCTGATGTTGTTGAGGTATATTATCATGTCGAATTGATAGAATAAATGTAAACAAACCTAACCCAATAAAAGTTATTTTCAAAACCTCTCAACTACAAAGAAGCAAAAGATGGGCAGACATGTCATAGATATCTACCAAATACTTCTTCACTGATCCAAACTCATATTCCAAAACATTCAATTTAAATACGCTCCAAATTAGAAAAACAAAACCAGATGCTACTAAAATCAAATAACAGCAAAATAAGCGATAATCATCAGAAATACTGCCAACAAATCCATCTAAGATGTGAAACAGTCTTTGTGCAAGAAATGCACGCATTTCTGCAATGACACCCGGAACTATAGGATCTTCTTGATTAGCAACATTTCCTTCATTTTGTTCATTAACACCCGAAGGTGCAACAGGTGGTGCAACACCTGAATTTTCAGCAAGAGGTGGAACATGCACTTGAATTTGAGCATGTGTGGGAATTAGATCACCTACACCAGCAAAACTAATATTAAAAATAAAAGATATTAATCAAAATGTAGAAAATAAGAGAATTAATCAAACGTCCTTAGTACATTCGGGCTCAGCAGCTTTGTATAAAAATATAAATCAATACTAATAAAGACATGCAAGTTATCGTTAATTGGCTAATTAAATACCAAATAATCATTTTACTGAATAGCTACAAAGTAATTTTCAACCTCTAATGCATTCCGAAAACTTTTAAAAGTTTTTGGAAATACCACAAACTGATACTCCTAAGATATCGTGTAATCTATGTCCAAGAAATTCATGTATTTTTACACACTCGAAAAAATAATCTTCACTTCACCAAAACAATTCCTTCCACACCAAAACAGCTTCTTCCACGTGGCCTGCTGCTTATAAAAATAAAGTTGTATAAATATTAATAATAATAATAAAACTGAATTTGATTAGATATGTAAAAATGACAACTTACATTCTCTGTCTGAATCAAACTCTATTTCCTGATGTTAAAAAACTCAGAAGCAGCAAATCCAAAAACCACGGTAAATAGTGAAAAAAAGATGCTGAGAAGTGTATACATTAAATTGTAATCCACTTTTTCTTTAAAGAAATAGACTCTAGTAGTATCATGAGTAAAATATGGCACTGCATAGAATAAGCTTTGGAAATCAGTTAATAAAGAAAAACACTAATTAGTTATATTAAATAATATGATATAATAAGTACATAAAATTAATCTTTGATCAATCCATTCTTGGGTATATGCCGTGAAAATGATTTGACGACGCATTTTACAACACTTGGTTAAAATAGAGAATGTACTTTGAATGCTTGAGGTGCACTACAAGAAAATGGACTGTTTGTGACAACAATTATTGTCACATAATTATGAAAAGTTGTCATGAAAAAATTTCTGTGACAATAAATAGTTGTTACGTGGATTGTCACGCAAAACTCCGTTGCTAAAGGTTTTGGACAAATGTGATAATAAAATATTGTCACAATTTTTTTATTTTATGTGACAAGGAATATATTGTCACACTACTTTTAACTGTTACAACTATTATTGTAACTGAACAATAAAATACTATCACAATTATAATATATCGTCACATATTACTTTTAATTTACAGTAAAAACGTGTGACAACTTTAATTACTCGTTACCAAAAAATGCTTATGACAATTATTATTGTCACAAAATAAATTTTTAACAATATATTTATTGTAACAATTATTTATTGGTTACAACTTTTTTAATATAGTAGCATATATATTCCATCAATTTATATATATAATTAAAATATATTCAAATATTATTTTACATTACGTTAACTAGAAACAAAATAGAAGTATAAAAAATAAAAGTATTTTATTAATAAATATGTAGTTAGTAAATCTATTTAACTAAAAAAATTAAGATATCTAACCATCTAATTTTACAAGTATATTATACTAATCATTCTCCATTCTTCACAACTCTACAAATTCTTGAAGTCCACTGATACCATCCTTCTAATTATCAAGCTTGACCAGCACTATCACATTATCCACACAAATCTGGAAAAAAAAAAGTAGAAAGCCAAACATTGAATTTTAGAAGTACAATAAACATAATACCCACCAACTAAACAAGCTTATACCTGAAACAAGAATACCATTAGCTGTGTTATCAGCAGCTTTGTATAAAAATATAAATCAATACTAATAAAGACATGCAAGTTATCGTTAATTGGCTAATTAAATACCAAATAATCATTTTACTGAATAGCTACAAAGTAATTTTCAACCTCTAATGCATTCCGAAAACTTTTAAAAGTTTTCGGAAATACCACAAACTGATACTCCTAAGATATCGTGTAATCTATGTCCAAGAAATTCATGTATTTTTACACACTCGAAAAAATAATCTTAACTTCACCAAAACAATTCCTTCCACACCAAAACAGCTTCTTCCACGTGGCCTGCTGCTTATAAAAATAAAGTTGTATAAATATTAATAATGATAATAAAACTGAATTTGATTAGATATGTAAAAATAACAACTTACATTCTCTGTCTGAATCAAACTCTATTTCCTGTTGTTAAAAAACTCAGAAGCAGCAAATCCCAAAACCACGGTAAAGAGTGAAAAAAAGATGCTAAGAAGTGTATACATGAAATTGTAATCCACTTTTTCTTTAAAGAAATAGACTCTAGTAGTATAATGAGTAAAATATGGCACTGCATAGAATAAGCTTTGAAAATCAGTTAATAAAGAAAAGCACTAATTAGTTATATTAAATAATATGATATTTTTTTTAATAAGAATCTGGGACGAGGAGATGTGTTAGCCTGACATACCAACTAGGTCGGGACCCAGGCCTCCACAAACTCCAAACCCTTATATAAATAAAATAAAAAGAATAAATTGTATGTACAAAGGATTAGGAGAAACGAGTATAAAAAAGGTTCAAACGATCATTAATAATAAAAGGAGAACAAAAAGGTGTCGCGGAGGGCCACCACGTGATGCCGAAAGAATTGAGGCCAAAATTAGCTAAGGTACCAGCCGGTTGGTTGCCTTCTCGGAAGATATGAGATATCCGAATAGTCATTTCCTGCAGAGAGCTAGAGTTCTGAGCCAATCTTGCCTGACAGTCCAGGGTACGACAGTAGAGCGCATATTTAACAGATCAACAACAAAGGTGGAGTCCGATTCAATCCACAAGTTCCTCCATTCTTTCTCCAATGCCAACTCAATTGCAAACATTACTGCTTTAAGCTCAGCAATGTGAGTATGGGCGCTTGAAATTGGGAAGGCAAAGCAGCCCTTAGGGAATCCTCTGCAGTTTCTAAAAATGCCTCCTGAACTTGCTGGGCCGGGAGAGCCTTTTGCGGAGCCGTCGGTGTTCACTTTTAACCAATCAGCAGGGGGCGGTAACCATCGCACAAGAGTGAAATTAGGTGCAGCAGGCGGCCTGGTCGGTTCCGGATAATATGATATAATACATACATAAAATTAAACTTTGATCAATCCATTCTTGGGTATATGCCGTGAAAATGATTAGATGACGACGCATTGTACAACACTTGGTTAAAATAGAGCATGTACTTTGAATGCTTGAGGTGGTCTTAGCAAACTTGATAATGATGAGTCTTATAAATAAAAAAAAGATTTGCATGAGACTAAGACTCTGCAACAAAAATAACTAATACAAAAGATCAGTTATTATAAAAAAATATTAATCAAAATCTAAATTATAAAAAAAATTACCTAGAAATCTTCGATATATTGGGGGCTCAGCAGCTTTATATATAAAATATATAAAACATCAATCAATACAAACAATGACATGCAAGCCATGATTATTTGACTAACGAAATACCAAATAATCCTCTGGCTGAATAGTTATAAAGACATCTTCAACCTCTCGTGCATTCTGAACACTTCTATTGCAGGGATTTCATTTGCTTCTAATGCTTCATTAGAATTATGAATCCTTATATCCAAAATACTAACAGAAAAATATGTCATATATCATGTGCTTGTGAAACCCCACGCACAAAATAAACAAATTATTAACTCAAAAAGTGAAAAATATTTGAGCTTTTCAAAACCCCTCCCCCAACTCTAAATCCCTCCAGAATAAATTTGAATACAGTAGCTATAGAAATAGTGTATCCAGAATCTTTTACAGTTAAAAGAAACATTGTTCGAAATCTATCCATATTCATAGGAATGAAATCATCCTGATGTTGTTGAGGTATATTATCATGTCGAATTGATAGAAGAAATGGAAACAAACCTAACCCAATAAAAGTTATTTTCAAAACCTCTCAACTACAAAGAAGCAAAAGATGGGCAGACATGTCATAGATATCTACCAAATACTTCTTCACTGATCCAAACTCATATTCCAAAACATTCAATTTAAATACGCTCCAAATTAGAAAAACAAAACCAGATGCTACTAAAATCAAATAACAGCAAAATAAGCGATAATCATCAGAAATACTGTCAACAAATCCATCTAAGATGCGAAACAGTCTTTGTGCAAGAAATGCACGCATTTCTGCAATGACACCCGGAACTATAAGATCTTCTTGATTAGCAATATTTTCTCCATTTTGTTCATTAACACCCGAAGGTGCAACAGGTGGTGCAACACCTGAATTTTCAGCAAGAGGTGGAACATTCACTTGAATTTGAGCATGTGTGGGAATTAGACCACCAACACCAGCAAAACTAATATTAAAAATAAAAGATATTAATCAAAATGTAGAAAATAAGAGAATTAATCAAACGTCCTTAGTACATTCGGGGCTCAGCAGCTTTGTATAAAAATATAAATCAATACTAATAACGACATGCAAGTTATCGTTAATTGGCTAATTAAAAACCAAATAATCATTTTCCTGAATAGCTACAAAGTAATTTTCAACCTCTAATGCATTCCGAAAACTTTTAAAAGTTTTCGGTAATACCACAAACTGATACTCCTAAAATATCGTGTAATTTATGTCCAAGAAATTCATTTATTTTTACACACTCCAAAAAATAATCTTCACTTCACCAAAACAATTCCTTCCACACCAAAACAGCTTCTTCCACATGGCCTGCTGCTTGTAAAAATAAAGTTGTATAAATATTAATAATAATAATAAAACTGAATTTGATTAGATATGTAAAAATGACAACTTACATTCTCTGTCTGAATCAAACTCTATTTCCTGTTGTTAAAAAATTCAGAAGCAGCAAATCCAGAAACCACGGTAAATAGTGAAAAAAAGATGCTGAGAAGTGTATACATTAAATTGTAATCCACTTTTTCTTTAAAGAAATAGACTCTAGTAGTATCATGAGTAAAATATGGCACTGCATAGAATAAGCTTTGAAAATCAGTTAATAAAGAAAAACACTAATTAGTTATATTAAATAATATGATATAATAAGTATATAAAATTAATCTTTGATCAATCCATTATTGGGTATATGCCGTGAAAATGATTTGACGACGCATTTTACAACACTTGGTTAAAATAGAGAATATACTTTGAATGCTTGAGGTGGTCTTAGCAAACTTGATAATGATGAGTCTTATAAATAAATAAAAAGATTTGCATAAGACTAAGACTCTGCAACAAAAATAACTAATACAAAAGATCAGTTATTATAAAAAATATTAATCAAAATCTAAAATATAAAAAAAATTACCTAGAAATCTTCGGTATATTTGGGCTCAGCAGCTTTATATATAAAATATATAAAACATCAATCAATACAAAGAATGGCATGCAAGCCATGATTATTTGACTAAAGAAATACCAAATAATCCTCTGGCTGAATAGTTCTAAAGATATCTTCAACCTCTCGTGCATTCTGAACACTTCTATTTCAGGGATTTCATTTGCTTCTAATGCTTCATTAGAATTTTGAATCCTTACATCCAAAATACTAACAGAAAAATATATCATATACCATGTGCTTTTGAAACCCCACGCACAAAATAACCAAATTATTAACTCAAAAAGTGAAAAATATTTGAGCTTTTCAAACCATCCTCTCCCAACTCTAAATCCCTCCAGAATAAATTTGAATATAGTAGCTATAGAAATAGTGTATCCAGACTCTTTTACAGTTAATAGAAACATTGTTCGAAATCTATCCATATTCATAGGAATGAAATCATCATGATGTTGTTGAGGTATATTATTATGTCGAATTGATAAAAGAAATCTAAACAAACCTAACCTCATAAAAGTTATTTTCAAAACCACTCAACTACAAAGAAGCAAAAGATGGGCAGATATGTGATAGATATCTACCAAATACTTTTTCACTGATCCAAACTCATATTCCAAAACATTCAATTTAAATACGCTCCAAATTAGAAAAACAAAACCAGATGCTACTAAAATGAAATGACCGCAAAATATGCGATAATCATCAGAAATACCGCCAACAAATCCATCTAAGATGCGGAAGAGTCTTTGTGCAAGAAATGCACACATCATTTCTGCAGTGACACCCGGAACTAGAGGATCTTCTTGATTAGCAACATTTCCTCCATTTTGTTTATTAACACCCGAATGTGTAACAGGTGGTGGAACACTTGGATTTTCAGCAAGAGGTGGAACATGCACTTGAATTTGAGCATGTGTGGGAATTAGACCACCAACACCAGCAAAACTAATATTAAAAATAAAAGATATTACTCAAAATGTAGAAAATAAGAGAATTAATCAAACGTCCTTAGTACATTCGGGGCTCAGCAACTTTGTATAAAAATATAAATCAATACTAATAAAGAAATGCAAGTTATCGTTAATTTGCTAATTAAATACCAAATAATTATTTTCCTGAATAGCTACAAAGTAATCTTCAACCTCTAATTCATTCTGAAATTTTTTAAAAGTTTTCGGAAATACCACAAACTGATACTCCTAAGATATCGTGTTATCTATGTCCAAGAAATTCATGTATTTTTACACACTCCAAAAAATAATCATCAATTCACCAAAACAATTCATTCCACACAAAAACAACTTCATCCACGTGGCCTGCTGCTTGTAAAAATAATGTTGTATAAATATTAATAATAATAAAAAAACGGAATTTGATTAGATATGTAAAAATGACAACTTACATTCTCTGTCTAAATCAAACTCTATTTCCTGTTGTTAAAAAACTCAGAAACAACAAATCCAAAAACCACGGTAAAGAGTGAAAAAAAGATGCTGAGAAGTGTATACATGAAATTGTAATCCACTTTTTCTTTAAAGAAATAGACTCTAGTAGTATCATGAGTAAAATATTGTACTGCATAGAATAAGCTTTGAAAATCAGTTAATAAAGAAAAGCACTAATTAGTTATATTAAATAATATGATATAATACATACATAAAATTCATCTTTGATCAATCTATTCTTGGGTATATGATGTGAACATGATTGGATGACGACACATTGTACAACACTTGGTTAAAATAGAGCATGTACTTTGAATGCTTGAGGTGGTCTTAGCAAACTTGCTAATGATGAGTATTATAAATAAAAAAAGATTTGCCGAAAATATTGAGTTATATAATTATTATAAAAATATTAGTTGATAATATTTAACTTAAAATGTTAAGTTAAATGTTTGACTTACCAAAATAGGTGCTTTTTAACTTAATTTACTAATTTAAGTGGTGGAGAAATAATTGTTATCAAACGCACTTAAATTAATTAAGTGCTTAATATTTTAATTTAAATCATTAAGTGGATTATCAAACAAGTTATAAGACTCTGCAACAAAAATAACTAATACAAAAGATCAGTTATTATAAAAAAATATTAATCAAAATCTAAAATATAAAAAAAAATACCTAGAAATCTTCGGTATATTGGGGGCTCAGCAACTTTATGTATAAAATATATAAAACATCAATCAATACAAAGAATGACATGCAGACCATGATTATTTGACTAACGAAATACCAAGTAATCCTCTGGCTGAATAGTTCTAAAGACATCTTCAACCTCTCGTGCATTCTGAACACTTCTATTGCATGGATTTCATTTGCTTCTAATGCTTCATTAGAATTTTGAATCCTTACATCCAAAATACAAACAGAAAAATATACCATATATCATGTGCTTGTGGAACCCCATGCACAAAATAACCAAATTATTAACTCAAAAAGTGAAAAATATTTGAGCTTTTCAAACCCCCCCCTCTCCCAACTTTAAATCCCTACAGAATAAATTTGAATACAGTAGCTATAGAAATAGTGTATCCAGACTCTTTTACAGTTAAAAGAAACATTGTTCGAAATCTATCCATATTCATAGGAATGAAATCATCCTGATGTTGTTGAGGTATATTATCATGTCGAATTGATAGAAGAAATCTAAACAAACCTAACCTCATAAAAGTTATTTTCAAAACCACTCAACTACAAAGAAGCAAAAGATGGGCAGATATGTGATAGATATCTACCAAATACTTCTTCACTGATCCAAACTCATATTCCAAAACATTCAATTTAAATACGCTCCAAATTAGAAAAACAAAACCAGATGCTACTAAAATGAAATGACCGCAAAATATGCGATAATCATCAGAAATACCGCCAACAAATCCATCTAAGATGCGGAACAGTCTTTGTGCAAGAAATGCACGTATTTCTGCAATGACACCCGGAACTACAGGATCTTCTTGATTAGCAACATTTCCTCCATTTTGTTCATTAACACCCGAAGGTGCAACAGGTGGTGGAACACCTGGATTTTCAGCAAGAGGTCTAACATGCACTTGAATTTGAACATGTGTGGGAATTAGACCAACAACACCAACAAAACTAATATTAAAAATAAAAGATATTAATCAAAATGTAGAAAATAAGAGAATTAATCAAACGTCCTTAGTACATTCGGGGCTCAGCAGTTTGTATAAAAATATAAATCAATACTAATAAAGACATGCAATTTATCGTTAATTGGCTAATTAAATACGAAATAATCATTTTCCTGAATAGCTACAAAGTAATCTTCAACCTCTCATGCATTCCGAAAACTGTTAAAAGTTTTTGGAAATACCACAAACTGATACTCCTAAGATATCGTGTAATCTATGTCCAAGAAATTCATGTATTTTTACACACTCGAAAAAATAATCTTAACTTCACCAAAACAATTCCTTCCACACCAAAACAACTTCTTCCACGTGGCATGCTGCTTGTAAAAATAATGTTGTATAAATATTAATAATAATAAAAAAACTGAATTTGGTTAGATATTTAAAAATGACAACTTACATTCTCTGTTTGAATCAAACTCTATTTCCTGTTGTTAAAAAACTCAGAAGCAGCAAATCCCAAAACCACGGTAAAGAGTGAAAAAAAGATGCTAAGAAGTGTATACATGAAATTGTAATCCACTTTTTCTTTAAAGAAATAGACTCTAGTAGTATAATGAGTAAAATATGGCACTACATAGAATAAGCTTTGAAAATTAGTTAATAAAGAAAAACACTAATTAGTTATATTAAATAATATGATATTTTTTTTAATAAGAATCTGGGACGAGGAGATGTGTTAGCTTGACATCCCAACTAGGTCGGCACCCCAGGCCTCCATAAACTCCAAACCCTTATATAAATAAAATAAAAAAGAATAAATTGTATGTACAAAGGATTAGGAGAAACGAGTATAAAAAAGGTTCAAACGATCATTAATAATAAAAGGAGAACAAAAAGGTGGCGCGGAGGGCCACCACGTGATGCCGAAAGAATTGAGGCCAAAATTAGCTAAGGCATCAGCCGGTTGGTTGCCTTCTCGGAAGATATGAGATATCCGAATGGTCATTTCCTGCAGAGAGCTAGAGTTCTGAGCCAATCTTGCCTGACAGTCCAGGGTACGACAGTAGAGCGCCTATTTAACAGATCAACAACAAAGGTGGAGTCCGATTCAATCCACAAGTTCCTCCATTCTTTCTCCAATGCCAACTCAATTGCAAACATTACTGCTTTAAGCTCAGCAATGTGAGTATGGGCACTTGAAATTGGGAAGGCAAAGCAGCCCTTAGGGAATCCTCTGCAGTTTCTAAAAATGCCTCCTGAACTTGCTGGGCCGGGAGAGCCTTTTGCGGAGCCGTCAGTGTTCACTTTTAACCAACCAGCAGGGGGCGGTAACCATCGCACAAGAGTGAAATTAGGTGCAGCAGGCGGCCTGGTCGGTTCCGGATAATATGATATAATAAATACATAAAATAAATCTTTGATCAATCCATTCTTGGGTATATGCCGTGAAAATGATTGGATGACGACGCATTGTACAACACTTGGTTAAAATAGAGCATGTACTTTGAATGTTTGAGGTGGTCTTAGCAAACTTGATAATGATGACTCTTATAAATAAAAAAAATATTTGCATGAGACTAAGACTCTGCAACAAAAATAACTAATACAAAAGATCCGTTATTATAAAAAAAATATTAATCAAAATTTAAATTATAAAAATTACCTAGAAATCTTCGGTATATTGGGGGCTCAGCAGCTTTATATATAAAATATATAAAACATCAATCAATACAAACAATGACATGCAAGCCATGATTATTTGACTAACGAAATACCAAATAATCCTCTGGCTGAATAGTCCTAAAGACATCTTCAACCTCTCGTGCATTCTGAACACTTCTATTGCAGGGATTTCATTTGCTTCTAATGCTTCATTAGAATTTTGAATCCTTACATCCAAAATACTAACAGAAAAATATATCATATACCATGTGCTTTTGAAACCCCACGCACAATATAACCAAATTATTAACTCAAAAAGTGAAAAATATTTGAGCTTTTCAAACCCCCCTCCCCCAACTCTAAATCCCTCCAAAATAAATTTGAATACAGTAGCTATAGAAATAGTGTATCCAGACTTTTTTACAGTTAAAAGAAACATTGTTCGAAATCTATCCATATTCATAGGAATGAAATCATCCTGATGTTGTTGAGATATATTATCATGTCGAATTGATAGAAGAAATCTAAACAAACCTAGCCTCATAAAAGTTATTTTCAAAACCACTCAACTACAAAGAAGCAAAAGATGGGCAGATATGTGATAGATATCTACCAAATACTTCTTCACTGATCCAAACTCATATTCCAAAACATTCAATTTAAATACGCTCCAAATTAGAAAAACAAAACCAGATGCTACTAAAATCAAATAACAGCAAAATAAGCGATAATCATCAGAAATACTGCCAACAAATCGATCTAAGATGTGAAACAGTCTTTGTGCAAGAAATGCACGCATTTCTGCAATGACACCCGGAACTATAGGATCTTCTTGATTAGCAACATTTCCTTCATTTTGTTCATTAACACCCGAAGGTGCAACAGGTGGTGCAACACCTGAATTTTCAGCAAGAGGTGGAACATGCACTTGAATTTGAGCATGTGTGGGAATTAGATCACCAACACCAGCAAAACTAATATTAAAAATAAAAGATATTCGTCAAAATGTAGAAAATAAGAGAATTAATCAAACGTCCTTAGTACATTCGGGGCTCAGCAGCTTTGTATAAAAATATAAATCAATACTAATAAAGACATGCAAGTTATCGTTAATTGGCTAATTAAATACCAAATAATCATTTTCCTGAATAGCTACAAAGTAATTTTCAACCTCTAATGCATTCCGAAAACTTTTAAAAGTTTTCGGAAATACCACAAACTGATACTCCTAAGATATCGTGTAATTTATGTCCAAGAAATTCATTTATTTTTACACACTCCAAAAAATAATCTTTAAATATTAATAATAATAATAAAACTGAATTTGATTAGATATGTAAAAATGACAACTTACATTCTCTGTCTGAATCAAACTCTATTTCCTGTTGTTAAAAAACTCAGAAGCAGCAAATCCAGAAACCACGGTAAATAGTGAAAAAAAGATGCTGAGAAGTGTATACATTAAATTGTAATCCACTTTTTCTTTAAAGAAATAGACTCTAGTAGTATCATGAGTAAAATATGGCGCTGCATAGAATAAGCTTTGGAAATCAGTTAATAAAGAAAAACACTAATTAGTTATATTAAATAATATGATATAATAAGTACATAAAATTAATCTTTGATCAATCCATTCTTGGGTATATGCCGTGAAAATGATTTGACGACGCATTTTACAACACTTGGTTAAAATAGAGAATGTACTTTGAATGCTTGAGGTGCACTACAAGAAAATGGACTGTTTGTGACAACAATTATTGTCACATAATTATGAAAAGTTGTCATGAAAAAATTTTTGTGACAATAAATAGTTGTTACGTGGATTGTCACGCAAAACTCCGTTGCTAAAGGTTTTGGACAAATGTGATAATAAAATATTGTCACAATTTTTTTATTTTATTTGACAAGGAATATATTGTCACACTACTTTTAACTGTTACAACTATTATTGTAACTGAACAATAAAATACTATCACAATTATAATATATCGTCACATATTACTTTTAATTTACAGTAAAAACGTGTGACAACTTTAATTACTCGTTACAAAAAAATGCTTATGACAATTATTATTGTCACAAAATAAATTTTTAACAATATATTTATTGTAACAATTATTTATTGGTTACAACTTTTTTAATATAGTAGCATATATATTCCATCAATTTATATATATAATTAAAATATATTCAAATATTATTTTACATTACGTTAACTAGAAACAAAATAGAAGTATAAAAAATAAAAGTATTTTATTAATAAATATGTAGTTAGTACATCTATTTAACTAAAAAAATTAAGATATCTAACCATCTAATTTTACAAGTATATTATACTAATCATTCTCCATTCTTCACAACTCTACAAATTCTTGAAGTCCACTGATACCATCCTTCTAATTATCAAGCTTGACCAGCACTATCACATTATCCACACAAATCTGGAAAAAAAAAGTAGAAAGCCAAACATTGAATTTTAGAAGTACAATAAACATAATACCCACCAACTAAACAAGCTTATACCTGAAACAAGAATACCATTAGCTGTGTAATCACATACTCTAAAACAATTTTTGAATTTGCAAACAATCATCAAATCAAAGAAATTTTACTCATTGAGTATAACTCATTAATGGTAATATTACCAAGAGGTTGCCTGAACATTTCATTCATCTTCTCTAGGAATGTACCATTCAATTTTAGGAACCTCTACCTTCTTTCATAGTTATGTGAAATAGAAAAATAAATTGAACAATTTTCATGAAGGTTGAAATTGCTAAAATTAAATAGCATGATGTTTGAACTTAAAACTTCACCAGTAGAGCTATCAACTTCGCTTGGTTCCACTTTCACCTGAAGCAGAAGATCATAAGATATGTTAATATTTAGGAACTCAATTTTGTAGACAATCCTTAGAGGTGAGATGATTGAATACCACTCTAAAACTTTGATTTTTCATAGTACAAACTGATATAAATAAATAAGAAAGAAAATCAATTTTCGAAAACCTAAAATCACTAACAAAACAATAGAAATGCCAGTTTATGTGAGGGCATCTGTGATGGAGGAGAGGATGAAACCTGGAGGCTAAACTGTCTTAGTTCCAGGGAGAATGGCTAGTGCTGGAGAATCCCTCAGATTATAGCTGTAACTGATATGTTGGAAAACATAATTGATCCTAAGTTAAACAGATGAAGATATGTAGCAGTAACTGATTGGAAATGGGATGAATTACAAGAGGAGGGGATGGTGGTGGTTGATGCAACCCGACGAAGGGAATCACACATCAGTTATGGGAGGTTCAACCTATGTTATGGGAGATATGGGTTAGTGGGGTTAGACAACAAGTATTTAAAATATATATTTAAATGAGAGATATATAAATATTTTGTTATAATTATTTAATTGTCACACAATTATACTTTATAAAAACTAAAAGTAATATTATCACAGAATTTAAATTTTTAATTACCATTGTCAGTTATAAGAAATTATTTTAGTTACAAAATTTTTTTAGCACACAATTAAATTTTATGACAAGTAAAAAAAAATATTATACATATTTTTAATTTTTAATTACAATTATTAATTGTAACAAAAATATTTATGTTACAAGAAATTTTATTGTCACAATTAAAATAAATAATAAGTGACGATTTCTTTTAAAATATCATATAATCAAAATTTGCAACAAATATAAATGTGTTGTCACATAAATTATATTTTCTGTTACAATTTTAATTGTCATATAATTTTTTTAGTTACAAGTCATGAATTATGCTAATAAATTATTTAGCTATTTGTGATTATCTTAAAATAATTGTCACAACTTTATGTTTTGTGATAATTATAAAAATAGTTGTAGGTAATAATATATTTTTCGTTACAACAATTATCGTGATAATTATTTTATTGTCACATATAGATTGATTTCTTGTAGTGGTGGTCTTAGCAAACTTGATAATGATGAGTCTTATAAATAAATAAAAAGATTTGCATGAGACTAAGACTCTGCAACAAAAATAACTAATACAAAAGATCAGTTATTATAAAAAATATTAATCAAAATCTAAAATATAAAAAAAATTACCTAGAAATCTTCGGTATATTGGGGGCTCAGCAACTTTATATATAAAATATATAAAGCATCAATCAATACAAAGAATGACATGCAAGCCATTATTATTTGACTAAAGAAATACCAAATAATCCTCTGGCTGAATAGTTCTAAAGATATCTTTAACCTCTCGTGCATTCTGAACACTTCTATTTCAGGGATTTCATTTGCTTCTAATGCTTCATTAGAATTTTGAATCCTTACATCCAAAATACTAACAGAAAAATATATCATATACCATGCACAAAATAACCAAATTATTAACTCAAAAAGTGAAAAATATTTGAGCTTTTCAAACCCTCCTCTCCCAACTCTAAATCCCTCCAGATAAATTTGAATATAATAGCTATAGAAATAGTGTATCCAGACTCTTTTACAGTTAAAAGAAACATTGTTCGAAATCTATCCATATTCATAGGAATGAAATCATCATGATGTTGTTGAGTTATATTATTATGTCGAATTGATAGAAGAAATCTAAACAAATCTAACCTCATAAAATTTATTTTCAAAACCACTCAACTACAAAGAAGCAAAAGATAGGCAGATATGTGATAGATATCTACCAAATACTTTTTCACTGATCCAAACTCATATTCCAAAACATTCAATTTAAATACGCTCCAAATTAGAAAAACAAAACCAGATGCTACTAAAATGAAATGACCGTAAAATATGCGATAATCATCAGAAATACCGCCAACAAATCCATCTAAGATGCGGAACAGTCTTTGTGCAAGAAATGCACACATTTCTGCAGTAACACCCGGAACTAGAGGATCTTCTTGATTAGCAACATTTTCTCCATTTTGTTTATTAACACCCGAAGGTGCAACATGTGGTGGAACACCTGGATTTTCCGCAAGAGGTGGAACATGCACTTGAATTTGAGCATGTGTGGGAATTAGACCACCAACACCAGCAAAACTAATATTAAAAATAAAAGATATTACTCAAAATGTAGAAAATAGGAGAATTAATCAAACGTCTTTAGTACATTCGGGGCTCAGCAACTTTGTATAAAAATATAAATCAATACTAATAAAGAAATGCAAGTTATCGTTAATTTGCTAATTAAATACCAAATAATCATTTTCCTGAATAGCTACAAAGTAATCTTCAACCTCTAATTCATTCCGAAAACTTTTAAAAGTTTTCGGAAATACCACAAACTGATACTCCTAAGATATCGTGTAATCTATGTCCAAGAAATTCATGTATTTTTACACACTCGAAAAAATAATCTTAACTTCACCAAAACAATTCCTTCCACACCAAAACAACTTCTTCCACGTGACATGCTGCTTGTAAAAATAATGTTGTATAAATATTAATAATAATAAAAAAACTGAATTTGATTAGATATGTAAAAATGACAACTTACATTCTCTGTCTGAATCAAATTGTTAAAAAACTCAGAAGCAGCAAATCTCAAAACCACGATAAAGAGTGAAAAAAAGATGCTGAAAAGTGTATACATGAAATTGTAATCCACTTTTCCTTTAAAGAAATAGACTCTAGTAGTATCATGAGTAAAATATGGCACTGCATAAAATAAGCTTTGAAAATCAGTTAATAAAGAAAAACACTAATTAGTTATATTAAATAATATGATATAATACATACATAAAATTAATCTTTGATCAATCCATTCTTGGGTATATGCCGTGAAAATGATTGGATGACGGCGCATTGTACAACACTTGGTTAAAATAGAGCATGTACTTTGAATGCTTGAGGTGGTCTTAGCAAACTTGATAATGATGAGTCTTATAAATAAAAAAAGATTTGCATAAGACTAAGACTCTGCAACAAAAATAACTAATACAAAAGATCAGTTATTATAAAAAAATATTAATCAAAATCTACAATATAAAAAAAATTAAATAGAAATCTTCGGTATATTGGGGGCTCAGCAGCTTTATATATAAAATATATAAAACATCAATCAATACAAAGAATGACATTAAAGCCATGATTATTTGACTAACGAAATACCAAATAATCAATTTGCTGAATAGTTCTAAAGAAATCTTCAACCTCTCGTGCATTCTGAACACTTCTATTGCAGGGATTTCATTTGCTTCTAATACTTCATTAGAATTTTGAATCCTTACATCCAAAATACTAACAAAAAAATATATCATATACCATATGCTTGTGAAACCCCACGCACAAAATAACCAAATTATTAACTCAAAAAGTGAAAAATATTTGAGCTTTTCAAACCCCCCTCCCCCAACTCTAAATCCCTCCAGAATAAATTTGAATACAGTAGCTATAGAAATAGTGTATCCAGACTCTTTTACAGTTAAAAGAAAAATTGTTCGAAATCTATCCATATTCATAGGAATGAAATCATCCTGATTTTGTTGAGTTATATTATTATGTCGAATTGATAGAAGAAATCTAAACAAACCTAACCCCATAAAAGTTATTTTCAAAACCACTCAACTACAAAGAACCAAAAGATGGGCAGACATGTGATAGATATCTACCAAATACTTCTTCACTGATCCAAACTCATATTCCAAAACATTCAATTTAAATACGCTCCAAATTAGAAAAACAAAACCAGATGCTACTAAAATGAAATTATAGCAAAATATGCGATAATCATCAGAAATATCGCCAACAAATCAATCTAAGTTGCGGAATAGTCTTTGTGCAAGAAATGCACGCATTTCTGCAATGACACCCGGAACTAGAGGATCTTCTTGATTAGCAACATTTCCTCCATTTTGTTCAGTAACACCCGAAGGTGCAACAGGTGGTGGAACACCTGGATTTTCAGCAAGAGGTGGAACATGCACTTGAATTTGAGCATGTGTGGGAATTAGACCACCAACACCAGCAAAACTAATATTAAAAATAAAAGATATTAATCAAACGTCCTTAGTACATTCGGGGATCAGCAGCTTTGTATAAAAATATAAATCAATACTAATAAAGACATGCAAGTTATCGTTAATTGGCTAATTAAATACCAAATAATCATTTTCCTGAATAGCTACAAAGTAATATTCAACCTCTAATGCATTCCGAAAACTTTTAAAAGTTTTTGGAAGTACCACAAACTGATACTTCTAAGATATCGTGTAATCTATGTCCAAGAAATTCATTTTTTTTACACACTCCAAAAAATAATCTCCATTTCACTAAAACAATTTCTTCCACACCAAAACAACTTCACGGTAAAGAGTGAAACAAAGATGCTGAGAAGTGTATACATTAAAATTGTAATCCACTTTTTCTTTAAAGAAATAGACTTTAGTAGTATTATTAGTAAAATATGGCACTGCATAGAATAAGCTTTGAAAATCACTTAATAAAGAAAAACACTAATTAGTTATATTTAATAATATGATATAATATATACATAAAATTAATCTTTAATCAATCCATTCTTGGATATATGCCGTGAAAATGATTGGATGACGACGCATTGTACAACACTTGGTTAAAATAGATCATGTACTTTGAATGTTTTAGGTGGTCTTAGCAAACTTGATAATGATTAGTCTTATAAATAAAAAAGATTTGCATTAGACTAAGACTCTGCAACAAAAATAACTAATACAAAAGATCAGTTATTATAAAAAAAATTATCCAGAAATCTTCGGTGTATTTGGGGCTCAGCAGCTTTATATATAAAATATATAAAATATCGATCTATACAAAAAATGACATGCAGGCTATGATTATTTGACTAACGAAATACCAAATAATCCTCTGGCTGAACAGTTCTAAAGACATCTTCAACCTCTCGTGCATTCTGAACACTTCTACTGCAGGGATTGCATTTGCTTCTAATGCTTCATTAGAATTTTGAATCCTTACATCCAAAATACTAACAGAAAAATATATCATATACCATGTGCTTTTGAAACCCCACGCACAAAATAACCAAATTATTAACTCAAAAAGTGAAAAATATTTGAACTTTTCAAACCCCCCTCCCCCAACTCTAAATCCTTCCAGAATAAATTTGAATACAGTAGCTATAGAAATAGTGTATCCAGACTCTTTTACAGTTAAAAGAAACATTGTTCGAAATCTATCCATATTCATAGGAATGAAATCATCCTGATGTTGTTGAGGTATATTATCATGTCGAATTGATAGAAGAAATCTAAACAAACCTAACCTCATAAAAGTTATTTTCAAAACCACACAACTACAAAGAAGCAAAAGATAGGCAGATATGTGATAGATATCTACCAAATACTTCTTCACTGATCCAAACTCATATTCCAAAACATTCAATTTAAATATGCTCCAAATTAGAAAAACAAAACCAGATGCTACTAAAATGAAATGACCGCAAAATACGCGATAATCATCAGAAATACCGCCAATAAATCCAACTAAGATGCGGAACAGTCTTTGTGAAAGAAATGCACGCATTTCTGCAATGACACCCGGAACTAGAGGATCTTCTTGATTAGCAACATTTCCTCCATTTTATTCATTAACACCCGAAGGTGCAACAGGTGGTGGAACACCTGGAATATCAGCAAGAGGTGGAACATGCACTTGAATTTGAGCATGTGTGGGAATTAGACCAACAACACCAGCAAAACTAATATTAAAAATAAAAGATATTAATCAAAATGTAGAAAATAAGAGAATTAATCAAACGTCCTTAGTATATTCGGGGCTCAGCAGCTTTGTATAAAAATATAAATCAATACTAATAAAGACATGCAAGTTATCGTTAATTGGCTAATTAAATAACAAATAATAATTTTCCTGAATAGCTACAAAGTAATCTTCAACCTCTAATGCATTCCGAAAACTGTTAAAAGTTTTCAGAAATACCATAAACTGATACTCCTAAGATATCGTGTAATCTATGTCCAAGAAATTCATGTATTTTTACACACTCGAAAAAATAATCTTAACTTCACCAAAACAATTCCTTCCACACCAAAACAACTTCTTCCACGTGGCATGCTGCTTGTAAAAATAATGTTGTATAAATATTAATAATAATAAAAAAACTGAATTTGATTAGATACGTAAAAATGACAACTTACATTCTCTGTCTGAATCAAACTCTATTTCCTGTTGTTAAAAAACTCAGAAGCAGCAAATCCCAAAACCACGGTAAATAGTGAAAAAAAGATGCTAAGAAGTGTATACATGAAATTGTAATCCACTTTTTCTTTAAAGAAATAGACTCTAGTAGTATCATGAGTAAAATATGGCACTGCATAGAATAAGCTTTGAAAATCAGTTAATAAAGAAAAGCACTAATTAGTTATATTAAATAATATGATATTTTTTTAATAAGAATCTGGGACGAGGAGATGTGTTAGCCTGACATCCCAACTAGGTCGGCACCCCAGGCCTCCACAAACTCCAAACCCTTATATAAATAAAATAAAAAGAATAAATTATATGTACAAAAGATTAGGAGAAACGAGTATAAAAAAGGTTCAAACGATCATTAATAATAAAAGGAGAACAAAAAGGTGGCGCGGAGGGCCACCACGTGATGCCGAAAGAATTGAGGCCAAAATTAGCTAAGGCATCAGCCGGTTGGTTGCCTTCTCGGAAGATATGAGATATTCGAATGGTCATTTCCTGCAGAGAGCTAGAGTTCTGAGCCAATCTTGCCTGACAGTCCAGGGTACGACAGTAGAGCGCCTATTTAACAGATCAACAACAAAGGTGGAGTCTGATTCAATCCACAAGTTCCTCCATTCTTTCTCCAATGCCAACTCAATTGCAAACATTACTGCTTTAAGCTCAGCAATGTGAGCATGGGCGCTTGAAATTGGGAAGGCAAAGCAGCACTTAGGGAATCCTCTGCAGTTTCTAAAAATGCCTCCTGAACTTGCTGGGCAGGGAGAGCCTTTTGCGGAGCCGTCAGTGTTCACTTTTAACCAACCAGCAGGGGGCGGTAACCATCGCACAAGAGTGAAATTGGGTGCAGCAGGCGGCCTGGTCGGTTCCGGATAATATGATATAATACATACATAAAATTAATCTTTGATCAATCCATTCTTGGGTATATGCCGTGAAAATGATTGGATGACGACGCATTGTACAACACTTGGTTAAAATAGAGCATGTACTTTGAATGCTTGAGGTGGCCTTAGCAAACTTGATAATGATGAGTCTTATAAATAAAAAAAAGATTTGCATGAGACTAAGACTCTGCAACAAAAATAACTAATACAAAAGATCGGTTATTATAAAAAAATATTAATCAAAATCTAAATTATAAAAAAAAATTACCTAGAAATCTTCGGTATATTGGGGGCTCAGCAGCTTTATATATAAAATATATAAAACATCAATCAATACAAACAATGACATGCAAGCCATGATTATTTGACTAACAAAATACCAAATAATCCTCTGGCTGAACAGTTCTAAAGACATCTTCAAACTCTCGTGCATCCTGAACACTTCTATTGCAGGGATTTCATTTGCTTCTAATTCTTCTTTAGAATTTTGAATCCTTACATCCAAAATACTAACAGAAAAATATATCATATACCATGTGCTTTTGAAACCCCACGCACAATATAACCAAATTATTAACTCAAAAAGTGAAAAATATTTGAGCTTTTCAAACCCCCCTCCCCCAACTCTAAATCCCTCCAAAATAAATTTGAATACAGTAGCTATAGAAATAGTGTATCCAGACTTTTTTACAGTTAAAAGAAACATTGTTCGAAATCTATCCATATTCATAGGAATGAAATCATCCTGATGTTGTTGAGATATATTATCATGTCGAATTGATAGAAGAAATCTAAACAAACCTAGCCTCATAAAAGTTATTTTCAAAACCACTCAACTATAAAGAAGCAAAAGATGGGCAGATATGTGATAGATATCTACCAAATACTTCTTCACTGATCCAAACTCATATTCCAAAACATTCAATTTAAATACGCTCCAAATTAGAAAAACAAAACCAGATACTACTACTAAAATTAAATGACCGCAAAATATGCGATAATCATTAGAAATACCGCCAACAAATCCATCTAAGATGCGAAACAGTCTTTGTGCAAGAAATGCACGTATTTCTGCAATGACACCTGGAACTATAGGATCTTCTTGATTAGCAACATTTCCTCCATTTTGTTCATTAACACCCGAAGGTGCAACAGGTGGTGCAACACTTGAATTTTCAACAATAGGTGGAAAATTCACTTGAATTTGAGCATGTGTGGGAATTAGACCACCAACACCAGCAAAACTAATATTAAAAATAAAAGATATTAATCAAAATGTAGAAAATAAGAGAATTAATCAAACGTCCTTAGTACATTCGGGGCTCAGCAGCTTTGTATAAAAATATAAATCAATACTAATAAAGACATGCAAGTTATCGTTAATTGGCTAATTAAATACCAAATAATCATTTTCTTGAATAGTTACAAAGTAATTTTCAACCTCTAATGCATTCCGAAAACTGTTAAAAGTTTTTGGAAATACCACAAACTGATACTCCTAAGATATCGTGTAATCTATGTCCAAGAAATTCATGTATTTTTACACACTCCAAAAAATAATCTTCACTTCACCAAAACAATTCATTCCACACCAAAACAGCTTCTTCCACATGGCCTGCTGCTTTTAAAAATAAAGTTGTATAAATATTAATAATAACAATAAAACTGAATTTGATTAGATATTTAAAAATGACAACTTACATTCTCTGTCTGAATCAAACTCTATTTCCTGTTGTTAAAAAACTCAGAAGCAGCAAATCCAGAAACCACGGTAAATAGTGAAAAAAAGATGCTGAGAAGTGTATACATGAAATTGTAATCCACTTTTTCTTTAAAGAAATAGACTCTAGTAGTATCATGAGTAAAATATGGCACTGCATAGAATAAGCTTTGAAAATCAGTTAATAAAGAAAAACACTAATTAGTTATATTAAATAATATGATATAATAAGTACATAAAATTAATCTTTGATCAATTCATTCTTGGGTATATCCCGTGAAAATGATTTGACGACACATTTTACAACACTTGGTTAAAATAGAGCCTGTACTTTGAATGCTTGAGGTGGTCTTAGCAAACTTGATAATGATGAGTCTTATAAATAAAAAAAAGATTTGCATGAGACTAAGACTCTGCAACAAAAATAAATAATACAAAAGATCAGTTATTATAAAAAAAATTAATCAAAATCTAAAATATAAAAAAAATTACCTAGAAATCTTCGGTATATTGGGGGCTCAGCAGCTTTATATATAAAATATATAAAACATCAATCAATACAACGAATGACATGCAAGCCATGATTATTTGACTAAAGAAATACCAAATAATCCTCTGGCTGAATAGTTCTAAAGATATCTTCAACCTCTCGTGCATTCTGAACACTTCTATTTCAGGGATTTCATTTGCTTCTAATGCTTCATTAGAATTTTGAATCTTTACATCCAAAATACTAACAGAAAAATATATCATATACCATGTGCTTGTGAAACCCCACGCACAAAATAACCAAATTATTAACTCAAAAAGTGAAAAATATTTGAGATTTTCAAACCCTCCTCTCCCAACTCTAAATCCCCCCAGAATAAATTTGAATATAGTAGCTATAGAAATAGTGTATCCAGACTCTTTTACAGTTAAAAGAAACATTGTTCGTAATCTATCCATATTCATAGGAATGAAATCATCATGATGTTGTTGAGGTATATTATTATGTCGAATTGATAGAAGAAATCTAAACAAAACTAACCTCATAAAAGTTATTTTCAAAACCACTCAACTACAAAGAAGCAAAAGATGGGCAGATATGTGATAGATATCTATCAAATACTTTTTCACTAATCCAAACTCATATTCCAAAACATTCAATTTAAATACGATCCAAATTAGAAAAACAAAACCAGATGCTACTAAAATGAAGTGACCGCAAAACATGCGATAATCATCAGAAATACCGCCAACAAATCCATCTAAGATGCGGAACAGTCTTTGTGCAAGAAATGCACACATTTCTGCAGTGACAATCGGAACTAGAGGATCTTCTTGATTAGCAACATTTCCTCCATTTTGTTTATTAACACTCGAAGGTGCAACAGGTGGTGGAACACCTGGATTTTCAGCAAGAGGTGGAACATGCACTTGAATTTGAGCATGTGTAGGAATTAGACCACCAACACCAGCAAAACTAATATTAAAAATAAAAGATATTAATCAATATGTAGAAAATAAGAGAATTAATCAAACATCCTTAGTACATTCGGGGCTCAGCAGCTTTGTATAAAAATATAAATCAATACTAATAAAGAAATGCAAGTTATCGTTAATTTGCTAATTAAATACCAAATAATCATTTTCCTAAATAGCTACAAAGTAATCTTCAACCTCTAATTCATTCCGAAAACTTTTAAAAGTTTTCGGAAATACCACAAACTGATACACCTAAGATATCGTGTTATCTATGTCCAAGAAATTCATGTATTTTTACACACTCGAAAAAATAATCATCACTTCACCAAAACAATTCATTCCACACAAAAACAACTTTATCCACGTGGCCTGCTGCTTGTAAAAATAATGTTGTATAAATATTAATAATAATAAAAAAACTGAATTTGATTAGATATGTAAAAATGACAACTTACATTTTCTGTCTGAATCAAATTCTATTTCCTGTTGTTAAAAAACTCAGAAGCAGCAAATCCAAAAACCACGGTAAAGAGTGAAAAAAAGATGCTGAGAAGTGTATACATGAAATTGTAATCCACTTTTTCTTTAAAGAAATTGACTCTAGTAATATCATGAGTAAAATATTGCACTGCATAGAATAAGCTTTGAAAATCAGTTAATAAAGAAAAGCACTAATTAGTTATATTAAATAATATGATATAATACATACATAACATTAATCTTTGATAAATCCATTCTTGGATATATGACGTGAACATGATTGGATGACGACACATTGTACAACACTTGGTTAAAATAGAGCATTTACTTTGAATGCTTGAGGTGGTCTAAACTTGCTAATGATGAGTCTTATAAATAAAAAAAGATTTGCCGAAAATATTGAGTGATATAATTATTATAAAAATATTAGTTGATAATGTTTAACTTAAAATGTTAAGTTAAATATTTTGACTTACCAAAATAGGTGCTTTTTAACTTAATTTACTAATTTAAGTGGTGGAGAAATAATTGTTATCAAACGCACTTAAATTAATTAAGTGCTTAATATTTTAATTTAAATCATTAAGTGGATTATCAAACAAGTTATAAGACTCTGCAACAAAAATAACTAATACAAAAGATCAGTTATTATAAAAAAATATTAATCAAAATCTAAAATATAAAAAAAATTACCTAGAAATCTTCGGTATATTGGGGGCTCAGCAGCTTTATATATAAAATATATAAAACATCAATCAATACAAAGAATGACATGCAGGCCATGATTATTTGACTAAGGAAATACCAAATAATCCTCTGGCTGAATAGTTCTAAAGACATCTTCAACCTCTCGTGCATTCTGAACACTTCTATTGCATGGATTTCATTTGCTTCTAATGCTTCATTAAAATTTTGAATCTTACATCCAAAATACTAACAGAAAAATATACCATATACCATGTGCTTGTGAAACCCCACGCACAAAATAACCAAATTATTAACTTAAAAAGTGAAAAATATTTGAGCTTTTCAAACCCCCCCTCTACCAACTCTAAATCCCTACAGAATAAATTTGAATACAGTAGCTATAGAAATAGTGTATCCAGACTCTTTTACAGTTAAAAGAAACATTGTTCGAAATCTATCCATATTCATAGGAATGAAATCATCCTGATGTTGTTGAGGTATATTATCATGTCGAATTGATAGAAGAAATCTAAACAAACCTAACCTCATAAAAGTTATTTTCAAAACCACTCAACTATAAACAAGCAAAAGATGGGCAGATATGTGATAGATATCTAACAAATACTTCTTCACTGATCCAAACTCATATTCCAAAACTTTCAATTTAAATACGCTCCAAATTAAAAAAACAAAACCAGATGCTACTAAAATGAAATGACCGCAAAATATGAAATAATCATCAGAAATACCGCCAACAAATCCATCTAAGATGCGGAACAGTCTTTGTGCAAGAAATGCACGCATTTCTGCAATGACACCCGGAACTAGAGGATCTTCTTGATTAGCAACATTTCCTCCATTTTGTTCATTAACACCCGAAGGTGCAACAGGTGGTGGAACACCTGGATTTTCAGCAAGAGGTGGAACATGCACTTGAATTTGAGCATGTGTGGGAATTAGACCAACAACACCAGCAAAACTAATATTAAAAATAAAAGATATTAATCAAAATGTAGAAAATAAGAGAATTAATCAAACGTCATTAGTACATTCGGGGCTCAGCAGCTTTGTATAAAAATATAAATCAATACTAATAAAGACATGCAAGTTATCGTTAATTGACTAATTAAATACCAAATAATCATTTTCCTGAATAGCTACAAAGTAATCTTCAACCTCTAATGCATTCCGAAAACTGTTAAAAGTTTTCGGAAATACCACAAACTGATACTCCTAAGATATCGTGTAATCTATGTCCAAGAAATTCATGTATTTTTACACACTCGAAAAAATAATCTTAACTTCACCAAAACAATTCCTTCCACACCAAAACAACTTCTTCCACGTGGCATGCTGCTTGTAAAAATAATGTTGTATAAATATTAATAATAAAAAAAAAACTGAATTTGATTAGATATGTAAAAATGACAACTTACATTCTCTGTCTGAATCAAACTCTATTTCCTGTTGTTAAAAAACTCAGAAGCAGCAAATCCCAAAACCACGGTAAATAGTGAAAAAAAGATGCTAAGAAGTGTATACATGAAATTGTAATCCACTTTTTCTTTAAAGAAATAGACTCTAGTAGTATAATGAGTAAAATATGGCACTGCATAGAATAATCTTTGAAAATCAGTTAATAAAGAAAAGCATTAATTAGTTATATTAAATAATATGATATTTTTTTTAATAAGAATCTGGGACGAGGAGATGTGTTAGCCTGACATCCCAACTAGGTCGGCACCCAGGCCTCCACAAACTCCAAACCCTTATATAAATAAAATAAAAAGAATAAATTGTATGTACAAAGGATTAGGAGAAACGGGTATAAAAAAGGTTCAAACGATCATTAATAATAAAAGGAGAACAAAAAGGTGTCGCGGAGGGCCACCACGTGATGCCGAAAGAATTGAGGCCAAAATTAGCTAAGGTATCAGCCGGTTGGTTGCCTTCTCGGAAGATATGAGATATCCGAATGGTCATTTCCTGCAGAGAGCTAGAGTTCTGAGCCAATCTTGCCTGACAGTCCAGGGTACGACAGTAGAGCGCATATTTAACAGATCAACAACAAAGGTGGAGTCCGATTCAATCCACAAGTTCCTCCATTCTTTCTCCAATGCCAACTCAATTGCAAACATTACTGCTTTAAGCTCAGCAATGTGAGTATGGGCGCTTGAAATTGGGAAGGCAAAGCAGCCCTTAGGGAATCCTCTGCAGTTTCTAAAAATGCCTCCTGAACTTGCTGGGCCGGGAGAGCCTTTTGCGGAGCCGTCGGTGTTCACTTTTAACCAATCAGCAGGGGGCGGTAACCATCGCACAAGAGTGAAATTAGGTGCAGCAGGCGGCCTGGTCGGTTCCGGATAATATGATATAATACATACATAAAATTAATCTTTGATCAATCCATTCTTGGGTATATGCCGTGAAAATGATTGGATGACGACGCATTGTACAACACTTGGTTAAAATAGAGCATGTACTTTGAATGCTTGAGGTGGTCTTAGCAAACTTGATAATGATGAGTCTTATAAATAAAAAAAAGATTTGCATGAGACTAAGACTCTGCAACAAAAATAACTAATACAAAAGATCAGTTATTATAAAAAAATATTAATCAAAATCTAAATTATAAAAAAAATTACCTAGAAATCTTCGGTATATTGGGGGCTCAGCAGCTTTATATATAAAATATATAAAACATCAATCAATACAAACAATGACATGCAAGTCATGATTATTTGACTAACGAAATACCAAATAATCCTCTGGCTGAATAGTTATAAAGACATCTTCAACCTCTCGTGCATTCTGAACATTTCTATTGCAGGGATTTCATTTGCTTCTAATGCTTCATTAGAATTTTGAATCCTTACATCCAAAATACTAACAGAAAAATATATCATATACCATCTGCTTGTGAACCCCCACGCACAAAATAACTAAATTATTAACTCAAAAAGTGAAAAATATTTTAGCTTTTCAAACCCTCCTCCCCCAACTCTAAATCCCTCCAGAATAAATTTGAATACAGTAGCTATAGAAATAGTGTATCCAGACTCTTTTACAGTTAAAAGAAACATTATTCGAAATCTATCCATATTCATAGGAATGAAATCATCCTGATATTGTTGAGGTATATTATCATGTCGAATTGATAGAAAAGATCTAAACAAACCTAACCCCATAAAAGTTATTTTCAAAACCACTCAACTACAAAGAAGCAAAAGATAGGCAGACATGTAATAGATATCTACCAAATACTTCTTCACTGATCCAAACTCATATTCCAAAACATTCAATTTAAATACACTCCAAATTAGAAAAACAAAACCAGATGCTACTAAAATGAAATGATGGCAAAATATGCGATAATCATCAGAAATACCGCCAACAAATCCATCTAAGATGCGGAACAGTCTTTGTGCAAGAAATGCACGGTTTTCTGCAATGACACCCGGAACTCGAGGATCTTCTTGATTAGCAACATTTCCTCCATTTTGATCATTAACACCCGAAGGTGCATCAGGTGGTGGAACACCTGGATTTTCAGCAAGAGGTGTAACATTCACTTGAATTTGAGCATGTGTGGGAATTAGACCACCAACACCAGCAAAACTAATATTAAAAATAAAAGATATTAATCAAAATGTAGAAAATAAGAGAATTAATCAAACGTCCTTAGTACATTCGGGGCTCAGCAGCTTTGTATAAAAATATAAATCAATACTAATAAAGACATGCAAGTTATCGTTAATTGGCTAATTAAATACCAAATAATCATTTTCCTGAATAGCTACAAAGTATTCAACCTCTAATGCATTCCGAAAACTTTTAAAAGTTTTCGGAAATACCACAAACTGATACTTCTAAGATATTGTGTAATATATGTCCAAGAAATTCATTTTTTTTACACACTCCAAAAAATAATCTCCATTTCACCAAAACAATTTCTTCCACACCAAAACTTCTTTCATGTGGCCTGCTGCTTGTAAAAATAATGTTGTATAAATATTAATAATAATAAAAAAAACTGAATTTGATTAGATATGTAAAAATGACAACTTACATTTTCTGTCTGAATCAAACTCTATTTCCTGTTGTTAAAAAACTTAGAAGCAGCAAATCCCAAAACCACGGTAAAGAGTGAAAAAAAGATGCTGAGAAGTATATACATGAAATTGTAATCCACTTTTTCTTTAAAAAAATAGACTCTAGTAGTATAATGAGTAAAATATAGCACTGCATAGAATAAGCTTTGAAAACTAGTTAATAAATAAAAGCACTAATTAGTTATATTAAATAATATGATATAATACATAAATAAAATTAATCTTTGATCAATCAATTCTTGGATATATGCCGTGAAAATGATTGGATGACGACGCCATAATAGAATCAATTATCAAGGACTCAATGTAAAAAAATAATTAATCAGGGTCTTAATCTTTTAAATGTATAAAGTTAAAGGGCTTAATTATATTTTTTACCTAATAATAAGAGTCAATCAATTGATCAGCCTTGATCCTTAAAATGTTTTTTACTCTAATCAATTTTATTTATTACTATTATTAGGTAAAATTCAGAATTAAGCCCCTTAACTTTATACATTTTGAGATCAAGTTCCTAATTAATTATTTTTTTATATTGAGTCTTTGATAATTGGTTCTGTTATGGATTTGGTTATTATTAAAAACACAAGTTGACAAATAAAAATAAGAATTTATTGATCTTTTCCTTTTCCAATTAGATTCTTCCAAACTAGATCTTTTTCTTTCCTATTTTGCGATTTTCAGCATTAGGATCGCCAAATTGATGTTCTCATTTTCCAAACTCGGTCAAAAAATTCAAAAAAAAAACGAAATACATAACTAAATCAATGATCAAGAGTTCAATATAGAAAAATAATTGATCATATGTTTCATCCTTAAAATATACAAAGTTATGGCTTAATTATCCTTTTTATGTTATTATTGTATTAATATTGATACAACCCACAGAATGCAATTTTAATTTTTTAAGCACGGCTACTGCGTGCCAGACACCCGTCTTCAATAGATGAGACACAATGCATCTCAAACCAAAGTAGCAGTATAAACTACCAGAAAAAAAAAACCCACATAAAACCGAGGTCGGGAAGAGAGAGAAAGGGAAATAACACAAACCTCCTAGCTTACCTTTGCATGTAGATTCAAACCGATTTGAAGTCTGAACTCGTCATCAGAGGCAAGGACGACCACTGTCCCCGGAATCGCTTGAGAAAACCCAAGGGATCTGTATCGTGTAAGAAAATAACAGGGGATGACCAAAAAACATCCGTATGAAAGTAGATGGGGTGAGAACGGCGAGGAGAGTGGCCGGAACCCATGGGGAACCGCGAAGAGGAAGATCGGAATGAGAGAGAGAGAAATGTAGATGCATAGGAAGATGAGGGAGAGGAGAGAGGCGTAGGCGGGATACAAAATGATTTTGAAATTGAAAATGGGGGATACAAAATGATTTTGAAATTAAAAATGGATGGTTGATACAAAATGATTTGAAATTAAAAAAAAGTAATTAATTTATTACTACCTATATTTTGATAAAACACATTATTTAGTCCTTTTATTTTCAAAAACACATGGTAAAGTCTCTAACCTTTTTTTCCATAAACTGTTTAGTCCCTAACGTTTTTTTCGATGAACTATTTAGTTCCTACCGTTAGATTCTCATGAAGATTCTGTTAGTAATTTTGGATTTTCGTTCTTCTTTTCTTTTATTTTCCTTTCTTTTAAACTCTAATGCATCTGAAATAAACTTTGAGTGTTCTTCTTCGTGATTTTCTTCTTAATCGTTCAAATTTGTAAGCATTGGGTCTGTTCTTTTTATTGTTCTCCATACAAATAGTTTCTTCTTCTAAATTTGATTTCCTTTTTTGAAGTTTGAAGGTAAATAGTAAAGGATAATTTAGTCATTTCTGAAGTCATAAACGGTAAAAAAATCTAACAAACAAACGGAAGGACTAAACCGTTCACTGAGAAAAATGTTAGAGACTTTACCATGTGTTTTTGAAAATACAGGGATTAAACAGTGTATTTTGTTAAAATATAAGGACTAATAAATTAATTACCCTTAAAAAAATAACAAAAGTGATCAAGTGAAGGGATCCTATTATGGTGCGGCATTTGCGTCGTCCACGCCATGCGGGTGCGCCTCTAATCCGGTGATTAATGGATTGCACCCCTGCGCAAAAGAGAGCTTTTTCCCTAGTAATTGGTTAAAGCCTTGTAAAGCTCATTTGCTTATAAGTTAGTTAAGTTTTTTCTTTCTTTCCTACGTGGGATGTGAATGCTTAATTTCCTTTTATTTTCTTTCAAACCATTTCAAGTCGTTCACTTTGAGTATTAATTTTTCATTCATCACTTGTCCGTTTTAGTTTATAATATACTTTTAAAAAGATCTCATGGCATAGAACACATTGATATGTTTCAATTTATTCGTTATATATTTAAGACTTAAATTAATAAAAAATAACAAAGCAAAAGTTGATTATAATTTATTTTGGATATTTATACTGCATAAAAAATAATTTTAAATTAATTATATATATTTAATATATATATATATTATTTATTTATTTATTACGTCATCCGGTTCGATCAATCTGAGTCATCCGATCCGACCAAGTAACCCGTAATTCAGTTACCAATCCGGTTTGATGTCCGGTCCGGTTTTGATAACATTGGTTTTAATCCCTACAAACTCATTCTAATTATTTTCAATTGAGCCCCTTCTACGTTATAATGCCCCCCTCTAACTTATTTATATGGACCGAATAAGTGTTCTGGCCAATTTTCTTTTTGGGTTTTCTTATCAACTGATCCAAATCTCAATAGTTTGAAGTTAATTAATTTGTTAGCTCAACCCATTGATTTTCAAGTAGGTATATTCTCTAATTAATTGCTATCTATTTAAATTTTATGATTTAGGTATGTCATTTATTTTACTATGATATTCAATTTTCTTGTGTAATTTATCTCCTTAAATTTAATCATACGTATATTAATTAGTTAAACCTTGTCTAAATTATTTTTGTCGAGAGATGCCACGTCTTAGGATTAGATTATTTGCATTAATTTTATTTTATAAATTTATGCGCACATAATTAGTTTGGTTTATTAAATAAAAAAATGATATAAATGTATTATGTATATGTGATATACCTGAAGATGATTATCTTGAATTTTAATAAATCAAACTCGGTTCAAATTGATGTTAAAATATCGTTTGAATTTGTAGAAAATATTTATTACATTCTTTATTGAAATTCAAATTATAATTATCATATATGTGATATGCGGAAATTTAAATTGAATTTTGATTCGATAAAATACGCATTACATGTATGTTATACACGTAGCCCCGAAATAGAAGTAAACCGATGCGAAATGTTATTTCGAATCAATAAAATATAACCAAATTAATTCGGATCGATGTGTAAACGTCATTCGAATTCATAAACCAAATTAATTCGGATCGATGTGAAAACGTCATTCGAATTCATAAACCAAATTAATTCGGATCAATCTGAAAATGTCATTCGAATTCGTAAGCCAAATTAATTCGGATCGATGTGAAAATATCATTTGAATTCATAACTAATTTAATTCGAATCGATGTGAAAACGTCATTCGGATCCATAAACCAAGTTAATTTAAATCTATGTGAGAACATCATTTGAATTCGTGACCAAGTTAATTCTAAATGATGTGAAAACGTCATTAGAATTCAATAATAAATTCAAAATATCCCTTATTAAAATCCATATTCTATTTATCATATATGTGATATACGTAAAATAAAATGGGATTTCAATTCGATAAAATACAATTACGTGTATGTTATATACGTAATTCCAAATTAAGACATACACAAGGCCCGATAAACCCAAAACACATGTGAGTACCTGGTTTATATCGACAATTCAAAGCAAAACAAATAGCAAACACGTAATATCACAATAGTACCGATACGTCGGGCGGGGTAGGGTGAGATCACATCTCTTCCCTACACGTAACCGAAAAAACAAACCTTAAATCTCTCCGAAGACCATCATTATCAAAACTAAACCATACAGAGTCAATTCAAACAGATAGGGCAACCAATCACGCCCACACACGTATTTCCAAGTGATGATTGGTGGCGACTCGAAACCTAAAACACGAAAAGGCGGATTGAGCCAGCCACGTGTCCCGACCTGAAAATCGAAAGCCAGGGTGCGACAATTTAAATGAAGACAAGAAGATGTCTAGGATGCCTCTAAACCGAGAAAGTAATTCAATGACCCAATATCTCGAATAGGAAACTGAGATTGTAGTTGAGAGATAAGATTTTGAATTGTAGCAGTGTTAGAGCTAGTTATGACTATGTCATCGATATACATAAGACAAAACAATTGAATTTCATAATGATTAAAATAATACATAAAGGAACCAGCCTTAGAACATATAAACCCAAGAGCAACAACTTCTTGAGAGAGACATCGATGCCAACATGTGAGGCGCCTACTTCAAACCATATAGCCTCTTTTTTTTAACAGACATATATGAGAAGGAAAATGAGGATGGACAAATTCGGGAAGCTATGACATGTAAATAACCTCGTCAGGTTCACCATGTAGGAAGGCATTAGAGATATCCAATTGTCTAACTGTCCAACCAAGTGCCAGTGCTATAGACAAAAGAACCTGAATGGTTGTAGGCTTCACAACTAGATTAAAGGTTTGTTCAAATTCAAAATCGAGCCTTTGATGAAAACCCTTAACTACTAACCAAGCTTTATAACAATTAATTGTACCATCCAGATTGAGTTTAATTCGAAACACCCAACGACATCCAATTTCATTAGTTTCCTCATCCCAAAGCACTAATTCCTATGTACCATTTTCAACCAATGCATTGTATTCGGAACTTATAGCATCATGCCCTTCTTTCTTTTCCAAAGCATGTGTATAACAAAGTTGGAGTTTCAGATTCAATTGCAGCTATATGAGCTTTGGGTCTCAAGTTTCCGGTTTGAGCACGGGTCACCATTTTTTGTTTTGGTGGGGTTACTAGATTTGATGGGGTTGTGTTTCAGGTTTTTTGGGTTTGATGGAGTTGTGTTGGTGTTTGTCACGGGATTAATATTTGTGTAATTTTAAGTGAGTATAGTTGTTGTTTGAGAGCTAGGAAATGTAGTCGATGGTGTAGGTTGACTGGAATTTTGGTAGATTGAAAAGTCAATAACTAATTGTTATCGTCGTAATTTATAACATTTTTCGCACTTAATTACTATCTATTTCATACCATTTTAAAAAGTTTTAATGATAGATTTCATATACTTTCATCATTTTACGTATCTAATTCAGGCATTTTCATAAAGTTTCGCCACAAATAACCAAAGTTGGGGCTTACGACAAGGACTCGGAAGTGAAACAGAGCCATAAAAGAAATTTTTTCACTTAAGTCCATGCATCTCGTTGAGATGCATCCCAAGCTCGTCGAAATGGGAAATAAATGAAGTTTATTCACTTTAGTCTCTGCATCTTGTCGATATGTAAAGGCATCTTGCCGAGATGGGAGCTATAGGTAGAAAGTCACTTATTCACATTAAGGGGCAGATTTGATATATTTTTATATTTTAATCGTATCTCTCTCATACGAACTCGGATTGAGGCGATTCAAAATATGTTGGAAAGATAAGAGATAGATGAACAAATGTCTAATAATAATCATCTCCAAATTCGAAGTGTAACAGGCTAAAAATATTGTCCTAAGGTGATATACATGTTGAAGCCTAAGATTGCTTTCCCACCTTCACACATTTTCAACTCCTAAATTGTCAAAGTCTTCCACCAACCTCTTTAAAGCTGAATTTGGAAGATTAGGGGGGTTAGGGGACATAAGAAGACTTGGTGTTTGGAAGCATATATGCCATTTTACTATAAAATGAGACCTTGGAAGCCATTTGAAGACACACCAAGCTTAGGCTTAATTCTTCCCCCTTTCATGTTAGTTTGTTGATTCTTCTCTTCAAGAATAATTTGTATTTGCTGTTGTAATTGTTGTTATTATTCTCAAAGTGTTGTTTGTGCAAAATTTCATCCAATAAAAGCAAGTTTCAAGTCATCGAGGAAGTCCGTTCGACAATCGTCATTACAGTTTTTTCTAAACTTTAATCTCTTATATTACTGTGAACTCCATTATCTATCTTTCTAAGGTGTGTTTTAATCTAATCATGGGCTAAAACCCCCCTCAACTAAGGCTAAAAGCGGATCTTAACCTTAATTATATGGTAATTACGTTTAACCTAATTAAGCTATGTTTATCCTTGTAAGAACTAACTTATAATTCTTAATGCTTGTTGAAGATGGACCAAATCCCAACTCGAATATAATTGATCGTTTATATTGACCGTGATTAAATTGATTAATCGCAACTTATAAGTTGGACCTAATGACCATTTAGTGTGACTTGGTTTTCTAAGATTTTTCATGAATTTTATTACAAATCTCAGATTTATTACTTGAGCCAGACTAAAGTGTAGTAATAAATCGAAGTTTTAGAACTAAGAAAACTTAATGCTTCTTTGGATTACTTACTTGAGTCGGACCAAAGTGAAGTAATTAATCGAATGTTTAGAACTAATTACTCGAGTGGTTTTTCTTGAATCATAAGTAATAACTTTAGCCGGATCAAGGTAAAGTAGGTTAAAAATATTTAGATTAATAAAACTTAATGCTTCTCTAGATTAATTATTTTAGCCGGACCAAGGTAAAGTAATTAATTGAAAGTTTAGAACCAATCTCGAAAATCTATTAGCTAATAAGAAAAATCGTCATCTTAGAAATGATAAAACAACTTAAAAAGGGTTAAGTGTTATTATCAAGCAAAGAGGTTAAGTGAAGCTAAACCCTTAGTTTCTTCCACTATAGTAATTCCTCACTTAATTTGTCTACTTTTTATTTCACCTATTGATTATGCCTTAACTTGGTCACCCAACAAACTCTACCTTTCGATTGTTTAAATAGTAGATAGTAAGCAAAAAGATTAATACTTATAATCACCATCCTCTTAGGAACGATACTCTAGTTTCACTTTATTACTTGATACATGATTAAGGTGCACTTGCCTTCACATGCATGTATACGTAAAATACGCATTACTAATGGTAAAGTGGGTTGGGGGTTATTTGGAGATTCGGTTGGATGAGTAATTGCATGTAGAAAATTATTTGGTGATGTATAAGGGATTATTTAGGGACATGGAACTAGAACTGAGTTTATATTTGCTGCTAAATTCCAAGTAACATTGGAAGTAGGAATTGTATCTCGTTGCGATAAGGTGGTAAAGGGTTCTCTGACATATGGAAAATTTATAGACACCAGATAGCAATATTGAGAGCTTGATGACAAGGAGCGAGCCTCGTGATCCAACCACTGTTCGAAATGAAGGCCGCATGGACCGTCTAGGCCCCGCCTAGGCGCTCGAAATTGAGAATCCGCCCCGATTTTCTACAATTAGTCCCTCTAGGCGTTTTATTGACTCTTAGGCGATTTTCAGCCGATTGGGCTCCGCCTAGGCCGCCTCGGCACCGCCTAGACCGTCCAAGTACCGCTTAAATGATAATGAACAAAAGCATTTTTAATTGTGAATTTTTTTTTTTTGCTTTATTATAATTCACTTTTAAGTTGTTTCAATGATATTGTTGTTGAAATGTTGATGTTTGCACAATTTTAAAGATATATGTTACAAATATACGTGTTTTTCTATATTAAATAATTTTATATTATTATTTTTAGATAGTATAATACATATTTTAATTGAATTATACAATAATTTATTGATTAATAAATAAAAAATATAAAAATACAAATCCGATTAATCATCAATTAATCTCCGACTAATTCCCGATTAATCCTTGAGGGCCCTGTCCGCCCGACTAGCACCTAACGTTTTTTATAACCTTGGATCCAACTGATAATAGGGAAACTCATGTTCACTAAACACAAAATGGCGTGAGATAAAAAAAATTATCAGTTAACAAATCATAACACTTGTAACCTTTGTGAATTTACTCTCACCAAGGAAGATGCACTTTCGATAGCGAAATTCAAGTTTATGATTGTTATATGGTCTAAGCCATGGATAACAAAGCCAACCAATTGGACGAAACATGTTGTAACCTGGAGCAACATTAAACAATTTATAAAAGGGAGTACAATTATCAAAGATGAAATAGGTAATCTATAAAGCACATTCAAAAGCATAGGTCCAAAAATTATTGGGAATTTGAGCATGATATAATAAGGAAAGACTAGTTTCTACGACATATCAGTGTTTTCTTTCTGCACATCTGTTTTGTTTTGGGATGCAAGGACACGAAACTCTATGATTAATGCCATTTAATGATAAATATTCAGTAAGAGCCTAAAACTCAACCCTCAATCTGATTAGAATGTTATAGTTGGTCTTTGCAAGTACTTCTCAATAAGAGTTCTGCATTTTATAAAACACACTTCTAACTTCATATTTATACTTAAGAAAGAACAACCATGAAAATTTACTATAATGATAAAAAACAGAACATAGAACCGACATTGATCATGTGAAGTTACAAGTGTTGGACCCCAAATATTGAAGCAAATTAAATCAAGCCGACCAGAGCAACATAATCGGATTTTGGAAAAGGCAATCAATGTGCTTTACTCGTAGAACAAGCATTACACAGATAATGAGGCTTACTATTATTGAAGGAAATTTTATTCAAGCAAAGTGCTTTTTTAACAATTGGAAAATTCGCATCGCCTAATCTAGCATTGCCATTGCGAAAGAGAAAGATTATAAGCTTGAACATTATAAGGTACGGTTGGTGGAATTGAGATGGTGTAAAGGCCATCTTTATTCTGACCTCTTTAGCTTTCCCTATTTATCTCCAAATCATTCAAAACAAAATGGTTAGCAAAGAATTCAACAAAGATATGATTGGATTTGGTTAGGGAAGAAACTAATAATAAATTTTCACATTTTTGGGAACACGAAGCATATCTCAAAATTGAACAAAGGAATCAGGAAAACGAAAATTAGAGTGACCAATATGAGATATAGGAATTGTATTACCATTGCCAGTTGTAATTTCTTCGGGTCCGTCAGATTATAAATGGACATCGAGGTTTGCTAGATCCATAGTTAAATGATGAGAGGCCCCAAAGGAGTAGAAGCATTTTAATTGGGGCGAGGAGAATAAGAGCCAGAATAATTACTGCGACTGCAGCCTCTTCCAGTCCAGAGTTGCAATTCACAAAATTAATAAAGGCCATAAAGATTAGCATTGGAGATTCCGGAGCCAACTGTCTTTCCTCGCTCAATAGTAATCTGGTAAGATCTTCAAAGGTGATAGACTCTAATCGAGCCTTCAATGCATGAACGAACGGTCTATAGGCCGAACCGAGTCCATCTAGAGTTGCCTCAACGAGGACATCTTCAGTTACAGGGCTTTGAAACGCAATTTATTAATCATTAAGATGTTTTGTAGTGCTCAAATAATTGATAATAGAAAAATTTTGACGTTGTAAATTGTGCAATTTTTATTTAAGGTCTCTAATTTGAGACCTAGAGCCCGTAGAGTAAGCTTTAACCATCTTAGTGTAAGCAGCAAGAGCAGTTTTCGTGCCAACTGCATGTGGCAAAACGCTAGTAGATAAAGATGAGATCAACAGAGTTGGGACTCGTTGATCATGTTGTTCCCAACTCTTGAACGCCAGATTGACAGCTTTGTAGGCAAATCCTTTGATGGAGGATTTTGGTTGCATCAACATGATGTGTCAACCTATGACCTCGCAGTGGCATGAGCTGCGTCTGTCATAGCAAAAAAATAGTCGAAGTAAGCTTTTGGGTAATTTGTGATGACATGTTTGTAGTGGGAATTTGGGTGGAGGTTGCGGTAGGTGTGGTGGTTTTAGGTATGGAGGGGACGATGCCATTAGTTGTCATCGTGAAGCAATTGAAAATTGGAAGTAGGGAAAATTAGGGATTTTGGGATGTTAAGCCTCTTAAAACTTTTATACCATGAAGATGTTTATGGCTTCAACTGTATATTCTCCATTGATGAATGTTTGAATATAACCAGAAGATATGGAGAGATTACAAAGATTGATCTCCTAAGATACAAGATATTTGAACGATTCAAATACTGTATACACCTAGCATGTATTAACAAATAATTAACAGATAATTAGTTAATTTGATATTTACAATAGCGTCCTTCATAACTCCTCTGATTATCATAAGTATCGAGTCCTCCCCAAAGGAATTCAATTTTTTTTAAAGAGGAAGGGGACTCAAAACTTGTAAGGTTATGTTTGTAGGGTTTTTATCAACGAGAAAAGGGCGGATTACAAAACAATTTCTCACTAAGTCCTGAACTAAAAGCTTAGGATGTATGTATGATAATGAATGGATAATAAATAAAACGATTAACATATCATTCTGCTTCGGATTGAGTTTAAAACTTGATGAAGTCAATAGCCGAAAATATGAAAGGATAAGGAGCTGCGACTACTGCTACCTCCATCCACAGTTCACACACTGAATATATCCAGTTGTCATCGGAGCAAGGAGAGTCTTTAGATCAATCCATGCTAGAAGAGCTTTAAGATGAATCCACGTACATGTGTCTTCATCTAGATAAATTCATAACGTACGGTGCAAGAAGAGTCTTCGAATCAATTCATTTTCAGATGAATAAACGCCGAGACATGTGGAATAGTACTCTAATATATATCTTTTCGGACTCTTTTCAATTTATGTTTTGTTGTTTCCAATGTTATAAAACTCGGACTGAACTGGTCTAGTTGAACCGGTGAGAAGTCCAGTCCAAATTGAGCTAATTTGTTGAACTCTCAATGAACCGGTTCACGCCGGGTCCCGAAACCGGTGCAACCCCGGGTTTTTCTTTTTTGGCCTATTTAATTAAAAAAACAAATTGTAATAAACATGCCTAAAATAAAGCTATTGGTGGATAATTTTCATAACCTGTAATAAAGCTACCAATTTTTGGTAATTTCAATAAATCTAAACGTTTTCTAAAATAAATAAAAAAACTAAACATAGTGTAACGTGAGCCTATACAATTTTAATAACCTCTATCAATTTTGTAACAAATATAAACTTAAACTTTGGGTTTTTTCTTAAATGATTCTAAACTCCGTTTATATATTCGAGCCCGCTAACGGGCGCCCCAGACGCTAGATAAAAAAAAATTGTTATTAATTGCTACATTGAAATAATAAATAAAAGGATGTCATTATTGATCATTAATCATTTTTTTTACTAATTGATCATTAATTACTCCATTTTATTCCCATCATAACATCTCATTCCCTCTATTTTCTATTCACACCATTTCATCTTCCCTTAGAAATTTTATAATTTTAATTGAAAGAATAAATAAAGTGGTTATTAATTCATTAGAAAAAAGATAATAAAGAATAAAGAATAAATAAACTTGAGTTTCTGATCATTCCATTTCATCTTCCGTCAAGAAAAAAATCACATTCCCTCCATAATATTTCCCACCATTTCACCTTCTTTTTGAGTTTTTTTTCTTTCAATTTCTGAAGATGAAATGGTGGGAATAGAAAATAGAGGGAATGAGATATTATGGTGGGAATAAAATGGAGTAATTAATAATCAATTAGTAAAAAAAAAAGATTAATGATCAATTAGTCAAAAAAATGATTAATGGTCAATAATAACATCCTTTTATTTATTCTTTCAATGTAGTAATTAATGATAATTATTTTTTTTATCTAACGTCCTGGAGGTGCTCGTTAGCTTTTGCCTTATATATTTAACAAAATAAAAGTTGTTTATAATTTTTTTTTGATATATATAATTTATAAAAATAATTTTTTTTAAATAAGAATCTGGAACGAGGAGTTGAGTTAGCCTAACATCCCAACTAGGTCGGCACCCCAGGCCTCCACCAACTCCAAGCCCGAATGTAATAAATTAAAAGAATAGAAGAGTGTGTGTACAAGAGACTAGGAATAGCGTAAATAAAAAAGGTTCAAACGATCATTAATAATAAAAGAAGAGCAAAAGGATGGCGCAGAGGGCCACCATGTGATGCCGGAGGAATTGAGGCCGAAGTTAGCTAAGGCGTCCGCCGGTTGGTTGCCTTCTCGGAAGATATATGATATTCGGATGGTCATGTTCCTGCAGAGAGCAAGAGTTTTGAGCCAGTCTTGTCTGATAGTCCAGGGGACTACAGTAGAGCGCCTATTTAACAGATCAACAACAAAGGTTGAGTCTGATTCGATCCACAAATTCGTCCATTCTTTCTCCCACGCTAATTCAATTGCAAACATTACTGCTTTCAGCTCCGCGATGTGAGCGTGGACGCTAGAGATTGGAAAGGCGAAGCATCCCTTAGAAAATCCCCTGCAGTTCCGAAAAATGCCACCGGAGCTTGCTGGGCCGGGGGATCCATTGGCTGAACCATCAGTGTTCACCTTTATCCATCCTGCAAGAGGCGGTAGCCATCGCACAAGGGTGAAATTTGGTGCAGCTGGTGGCCTGATCGGTTTCGGGTCAAGATTGCAGATTTCCTTGACATAGTGGGTAATCAAAGTCGGAACCATTTGGATTGAAGGGAGATCACTGTCAAAGATTGCCTTGTTTCTTAGACGCCAAAGTAGCCAAGGAACCGTGATGATAGCTGTTCGCCAGAGCCTGGTTTTTTACTTCGAAAAATTCCGCTGCAGCAAGCACATAAAAAAGGATGAGAATGTACCCGAACAAGAGATTACCGTTGAGAGTAATCGGCCGACCAAATTCCAGGAAGTCTTCGCAAAGGAACAGTGGACAAGCAAGTGATCAATGGATTCCTCACTGCATTTGCAAAGCTCACAACGGCTGGCTAGATGGAATCCGCGTTGCTGAAGCAATATCTGCACAGAGAGTTTATTATGCAGCGAAAGCCAACACACAAAGGACCTGCGGGGCGGGATGAAATTAGTTCAAATCCGTTTTCCCCATTCAGACGAAGGAGAATCAGAAAGGTGCTTGTAGAACTCTTTGGCCGTGATGATTCCTGAAGGAGAAAGTGTCCAATAACAAGTGTCTGTTGGGTCAAGGCCGCGTTTAATACGCCTGATTTCTGACTGCAAATTATCAGCTAAGAAATGGATGTTTTCCCAGTTTTCCTCATTGAGATAATCTTCAACAGTCTCAACATAATTAGCCTGTAATCTGGGAGGGATTTCCAATTGATCAGCGATTGGAGGTTTAATCCAATGGCCAGTCCAGAAATTCAGTTGAGAAACTTCACCAATCCACCAACTAGATTGATTTCTGATCTCTGAGAAGATTTTCCTACAGGAGCTCCAAATCGTTGAGTTACAGATGTAGTTTCTGGGCTGTCCGGAGCTAGTCAGAAGGCGAGATTTTAAGAGGTCGATTATAAAGTTATTCCCCTGCAGCAAATCCCAGCAGAATTTTGCCAGAAGGCTATGGTTGAACCAGGACAGGTGCTTTATGCCCAAGCCTCCCGCGTCGATACTCTTGCAGCAAGTTTCCCACGGTACTGTAATTAGCTTGCGAGAGTCTTTATCACCGGTCCATAAAAAGTTTCTGATTGCTTTGTTGATGGTGTTCAGGACTCCCATAGGCCATTTGTATATCATCATAGAATGAATTAAAGCCCCAGTAATTGAGGATTTGATCAGGGTGAGTCTGCCAGCCATGGAGAGAGAGTGTCCTTTCCAGGAGCTAAACTTTGCTAAAAAACGGTCAGCGAGCGGTAGAAGATACCTTTTCTTTGGGGCACCCTTAAATAGGGGCACACCAAGATAGTTAAAAGGCAAGTGGGCAGGCCGGATGCCAAGGATCGAGGATATTCTCATACGCCTGCTGCCAATAACGGTGGATCCAAAGTAAATAGCCGATTTTTCCCAACTAACAGCCTGACCCGAAAGCTTCTCATAAACCTTGAATAGACTTTTGATACTTTTCACATTTCTCACAGTTGCCTTACCGAACAAGAGCATATCATCCGCATATAGGAGATGAGAGGGGAAAGAGTTACCATTGCCGTACCTCATGCAGGCAAAACTACCATCCGTTTCGAGTCTGGATAACCACCTACTGAAAAAGTCTTCTGCAATTCCAAACAGAATTGGGGAGAGGGGGTCCCCTTGACGGACACCACAGGAGCAGCCAAAGTAGCCTTTTGGATTACCGCCAAGAAGTACTGAAATTTTAGCCGAAGCTAGGATGGACAGTATCCAATCCCGAAAGGTAAGAGAGAAGCCAAAAGCGTCCAATACTGACAGAAGGAAATTCCAGTCAAGCGTGTCAAATGCCTTTTTGATATCAATTTTAAGAGCCATGTTTCCCCCAAAACACTTCTTATCAAGCATATTAACCCCCTCAGAGGCAGCAACAATACAGTGATGGATACTTCTACCATGGATAAAGCCGAATTGATTAACTGACACAATTCTCGCAGCAATAGGTGACAGCCTGTCAGCCAGAATTTTTGCTATGATTTTGTAGCTAAAATTGCCCATCACAATAGGGCGTAATTGAGAAATAACATTTGCATCATTCAGTTTCGGAATAAGGGCCATAAGATTGGAGTTCAAACCAGGAAGAATGTAACCTGAGTTGAAGAAGCTAATCACCATGTTGCATACATCCTGACCAATGATGTTCCAGAACGCTTGATAAAAGAGTCCTCCAAAGTCGTCAGGACCTGGGGAGCTATCTCCATCTAAGCTAAAAACCGCTGCTTTAATTTCCTCTGGCGAAGGTCTCCTTGTTAAGGAGTCATTGTCGTCAGCTGAAACAAGGCTTAGGATCACGTCATTCACAGGGCTCAGGTCAACGGGATTGATGTTACCAGTAAACAACCCAGAGTAGTATTCGATGACATGCTATGCAATTTCATTCTCATCTATAGATCGAACACCATCAATGGTTAACGCATCAAGGCTTGACTGAATCTTTTTCATTTTCGCGCATCGGTGGAAAAAAGAGGAATTGCGATCCCCCGCCTTTAACCATTTGACTCTGCTTTGATCTCTAAAGAGGAGCTCCTGCCTCTGAAGTGTTAAATCAAGGTCCTCATGAGCTTGGTTATGTCGGCTGGCTCTTTCAGGGGTAATTCCTAAGCTCGAAATTTCCAGCTGGATCGACTCAAGCTTGGATTTCGCCTCCTCAATTTTACTCGAAATTCTCCCAAAAACATTTTTATTCCAGCTCTTTAGCACAGGCCGCAATAATTTCAGTTTGTGCATGAGGAGCTGAGTCGGCGGTAAGGAAATGTGGGTCTGTGACCAGTGAGTAGCAATAACATCTCTAAGCGAGCTGTGTGTTAACCACATGGAGAGAAATCTGAATCTGGATCTGTTGACAACCCCCGAAGAACAGCTAACTATTAATGGGCAGTGATCCGACCTGTGGCGGGCAAGGGCAACACCTGCAATACAATCCCAAGAGTCAACAAAGTTCTCATTTACCAAAGCTCTGTCAAGGCGGCATTCAACATGCTCCGTACCCTGACGCCCATTAGTCCACGTGAACTGATTTCCCGTGGTATTAACCTCCACTAGACCGCCATTATCAATAAAATTTCTGAATTCTAAGCAAGAGCTTCTAGAAGGGCTTCTTCCGGTTTTCTCGTGGGAACCAGTAACAGCATTAAAATCCCCCATTACAAGCCAATTACTATCACTGTGCAAAGTTAAGAGAGAAGCCCAAAGATCCCTGCGAGTTATAGCTGAGGTGCTGCCATATACAAAGGATAAGAGAAGGTCTTTACCTTGAGAAAGATAGCTGACCGTAATGTGATGTTCATGAGAGCTAATCACTTGGGGCATCGAGGGAGCGCCAATGTTAGCAAAAACCCAAATTGAATCTCGATTATTTTGAGCAATTAGTTGCAGATTGAGCGAGGCCCAGAGAGAGTGATGAATCTGATCAAAGTCCACCATTGGTTCGGCAACGCACAGGATGTCAGGATGGTTAACTTTACATAAAAGGCAAAGAGCTCGCTGTGTACGGAGGTTACCAAGACCTCTGCAATTCCAATACATGATGATCATTGATATCGGAGGGGGGTCCTGCTCTGCCTCTTGGCGCGAGCTTCTCTGTATGTTGAAGCTGAAGAAGATTTCTTCTTTTTTTTTGACATTGCTAGTCCAAGGAGATTCATCTGATTCCGCCGGAATGATCACTCTGTTTTTCCATATTTCCTTTGCCCACTCTAGATCCCCGGGAGAGTCCATTAGATGCTTAGTGATGGTTTCATGAATCTGTAACTGCCCACTGAACTCCTGATCAGTCACCTCACTGTTATCTTGAGTCTGTTGCGCCTGCTCAATTGATTGAACCACCATTTGGTTTTCGATGTCTGTCTGTGTTTGCCTTTGTCCATGAGCCTCTTGATCAGATTGGGAACTGCTGTCTTCACAAGCATCCCCCCATTTGTTGTTCTCTACTTCTGTGTTCCGTTGTACGGGTTTATGGATAACAATTTGCAAATTTTCCTCATTTGAGGCAAAGGCCCATGTCTCTTTTGGGATAATTTTGCTGGTTGAGGCGATAGGATCCTCAAATTTGTGGTGTTTAGCCTGAGCAGCCTGTTTTCCTTCCCGTTGTTGGGGTTTTGCATATTGATTCATGTTGTTTTTGCGGCATTGTGCAGCTGTATGTCCAATATTAGCACAGACAGAGCAGATAGCCGGTAAATGTTCGTATTCTACATACAGCCATTGTTTTCTCGCATCAGTGTCTACTCGAATTTTAGATTGTAGATCTTTGGCAAGATCAATATCAATTAGAATTCTGGCATAGTGCCCGAACTCTCCATTCACTGTGTTATGGTCAAAACGAACCGGGATTCCTACTACACGGGCAATGCTAGCAAGGATACGGGGATCCCAGAATTCCCAAGGGAGGTTATAGAGACGGACCCATACTTGTGCAGAGGAAGCTTTGTGCAGATCAGGATTTAATCCAGGAGTCCATGGGGAAAATCTCATGATTCCAGGCTTCAGGGGGATTGCACCAAGGCTCCATACTTACTGAAGAGCTGCTGCGCTAGGCATAATTATGTGATAAAAGCCCTTACCGAGGGATATAAGTTTCCAGTCCATACTCCTCTGCCATATTTGGTTCAGCTTACCTTTGAGCTCAGGGTGCTTCCATGGGCGCTCGCCCTTTGATAGAGACAGTCTCCCAATAACCGAATGCTCAAAGGACTTGATTCTCTCGTCATAGATTGACTGATGAATTCTGATAGCTTTGAAGCCTCCCTCTTCAGAGATTAGAGGGCTTGCCGGCGCAGGGACGGCGGTTGGGATGGTGTTTTTGCTAACCACAGCGGCAAAGGAAGGGAGCCGCGATTGAGATGGGGGGTTTTGGAGTGGAGCAAGTCTTGGCAAAGGAGGATCTCTCGAAGAGATGGGCAATTGCGAAATCGGAATCTGCCATGGCCGCAGGAAGAATGCAGCGGCGAGGACGGTGGTGGGATGGCGGCTAGGTCATCTTTTTCATAAAAATATCGAAAAACCCAGGGTTTGTAGAGTTTTCTGACCTTCATTTTTTTTCCTTTTTTTTCTTTTTTTTATTTTTTTTTAATTTATAAAAATAATTTTAAATTAATTATATATATGTATATATTATTTATTTATTGATTACATAATAATCGGATCCGATCAATTCAAGTCATTCGATTCGACTAAATGGTCAATTATCATTTTATAAATCTGATCTGAAGGTCTTTATAACATTGTTTGTTTCACATATTGTTCATTCCCTTTATAACAAATTTTTGTTGTAGTCCATCTACAAACTTTTGTTTTAGTCAAAATCAATTCAATTAATTTCTAATTGATCAAAAATTTGCGTGGTTTTTTAAAAATTGAGAAGGGGATTGATCATGCTTTTTGGCTAACAAATAGAATATAAATTTTAGTTTAGTTGAGGATTGTTTAGACCAACTCTAGTGGTCATTATTTTGTTGTTACTATCCCATGTGGAGTAACAACAAATCACTAGAGTGGTTACAACATATTTTAGTTTGTTATAGAATGTAGTAACAAGCTTTTTGCTTTTCCTTAAAATCTAAATTCTAAGCAATTGAAAGCCACTTTCCATTGCTAGAGCTAGGTGTGGTACACACACAAAGTTTAGCAAGTGATGGTGTTTTTATATTTCTAAAAGTAATATGGTAATTTTTTGTTTCAGTCCTAGTAAATTACAATTTTGATACCTATTATTAATTCATAATTTATTTTTAACTCAATAAAATTTTGAAAAACTACTCTTCTCTAATGGGATGTTGCTTAACTTTGTTACTACCCCACCCAAAGTCACAATGGTTGTTACCAACCATTGTGGATGCTCTTACATGAATTACATCTTTGAGATTGGCATTGACCTTAAACAACCTGATTTCCTGGTTTTACAGTGCATAAACTTTTTTCAAAGAATACAGCTTTTTGAAAGAAAAAAAAAACTTAAATCCAAAAAAAATCCACTTTTAAAGACATAAATAAAATACTGTCAAAACAGATAGCCTTTTACACGCGTCTGACATAAATAATATGATATAATACATACATAAAATTAATCTTTGATCAATCCATTCTTGGGTATATGATGTGAACATGATTGGATGACGACACATTGTACAACACTTGGTTAAAATAGAGCATGTACTTTGAATGCTTGAGGTGGTCTTAGCAAACTTGCAAATGATGAGTATTATAAATAAAAAAAGATTTGCCGAAAATATTGAGTGATATAATTATTATAAAAATATTAGTTGATAATGTTTAACTTAAAATGTTAAGTTAAATATTTTGACTTACCAAAATAGGTGCTTTTTAACTTAATTTACTAATTTAAGTGGTGGAGAAATAATTGTTATCAAAAGCACTTAAATTAATTAAGTGCTTAATATTTTAATTTAAATCATTAAGTGGATTATCAAACAAGTTATAAGACTCTGCAACAAAAATAACTAATACAAAAGATCAGTTATTATAAAAAAATATTAATCAAAATCTAAAATATAAAAAAAATTACCTAGAAATCTTCGGTATATTGGGGGCTCAGCAGCTTTATATATAAAATATATAAAACATCAATCAATACAAAGAATGACATGCATGCCATGATTATTTGACTAACGAAATACCAAATAATCCTCTGGCTGAATAGTTCTAAAGACATCTTCAACCTCTCGTGCATTCTGAACACTTCTATTGCATGGATTTCATTTGCTTCTAATGCTTCATTAGAATTTTGAATCCTTACATCCAAAATACAAACAGAAAAATATACCATATATCATGTGCTTGTGGAACCCCATGCACAAAATAACCAAATTATTAACTCAAAAAGTGAAAAATATTTGAGCTTTTCAACCCCCCCCCTCTCCCAACTTTAAATCCCTACAGAATAAATTTGAATACACTAGCTATAGAAATAGTGTATCCAGACTCTTTTACAGTTAAAAGAAACATTGTTCGAAATCTATCCATATTCATAAGAATGAAATCATCCTGATGTTGTTGAGGTATATTATCATGTCGAATTGATAAAAGAAATCTAAACAAACCTAACCTCATAAAAGTTATTTTCAAAACCACTCAACTACAAAGAAGCAAAAGATGGGCAGATATGTGATAGATATCTACCAAATACTTCTTCACTGATCCAAACTCATATTCCAAAACATTCAATTTAAATACGCTCCAAATTAGAAAAACAAAACCAGATGCTACTAAAATGAAATGACCGCAAAATATGCGATAATCATCAGAAATACCGCCAACAAATCCATCTAAGATGCGGAACAGTCTTTGTGCAAGAAATGCACGCATTTCTGCAATGACACCCGGAACTAGAGGATCTTCTTGATTAGCAACATTTCCTCCATTTTGTTCATTAACACCCGAAGGTGCAACAGGTGGTGGAACACCTGGATTTTCAGCAAGAGGTGGAACATGCACTTGAATTTGAGCATGTGTGGGAATTAGACCAACAACACCAGCAAAACTAATATTAAAAATAAAAGATATTAATCAAAATGTAGAAAATAAGAGAATTAATCAAACGTCCTTAGTACATTCGGGGCTCAGCAGCTTTGTATAAAAATATAAATCAATACTAATAAAGACATGCAAGTTATCGTTAATTGGCTAATTAAATACGAAATAATCATTTTCCTGAATAGCTACAAAGTAATCTTCAACCTCTAATGCATTCCGAAAACTGTTAAAATTTTTGGAAATACCACAAACTGATACTCCTAAGATATCGTGTAATCTATGTCCAAGAAATTCATGTATTTTTACACACTCGAAAAAATAATATTCACTTCACCAAAACAATTCCTTCCACACCAAAACAGCTTCTTCCACGTGGCCTGCTGCTTGTAAAAATAATGTTGTATAAATATTAATAATAATAAAAAAACTGAATTTGGTTAGATATGTAAAAATGACAACTTACATTCTCTGTGTGAATCAAACTCTATTTCCTGTTGTTAAAAAACTCAGAAGCAGCAAATCCAGAAACCACGGTAAATAGTGAAAAAAAGATGCTGAGAAGTGTATACATTAAATTGTAATCCACTTTTTCTTTAAAGAAATAGACTCTAGTAGTATCATGAGTAAAATATGGCACTGCATAGAATAAGTTTTGAAAATCAGTTAATAAAGAAAAGCACTAATTAGTTATATTAAATAATATGATATTTTTTTTAAGGCCAAAATTAGCTAAGGCATCAGCCGGTTGGTTGCCTTCTCGGAAGATATGAGATATACGAATGGTCATTTCCTGCAGAGAGCTAGAGTTCTGAGCCAATCTTGCCTGACAGTCCAGGGTACGACAGTAGAGCGCCTATTTAACAGATCAATCCACAAGTTCCTCCATTCTTTCTCCAATGCCAACTCAATTGCAAACATTACTGCTTTAAGCTCAGCAATGTGAGTATGGGCGCTTGAAATTGGGAAGGCAAAGCAGCCCTTAGGGAATCCTCTGCAGTTTCTAAAAATGCCTCATGAACTTGCTGGGCTGGGAGAGCCTTTTGCGGAGCCGTCACTGTTCACTTTTAACCAACCAGCATGGGGCGGTAACCATCGCACAAGAGTGAAATTAGGTGCAGCAGGCGGCCTGGTCGGTTCCGGATAATATGATATAATACATACATAAAATAAATCTTTGATCAATCCATTCTTGGGTATATGCCGTGAAAATGATTGGATGACGACGCATTGTACAACACTTGGTTAAAATAGAGCATGTACTTTGAATGCTTGAGGTGGTCTTAGCAAACTTGACAATAATGAGTCTTATAAATAAAAAAAATATTTGCATGAGACTAAGACTCTACAACAAAAATAATTAATACAAAAGATCAGTTATTATAAAAAAAATATTAATCAAAATCTAAATTATAAAAAAAATTACCTAGAAATCTTCGGTATATTGGGGGCTCAGCAGCTTTATATATAAAATATATAAAACATCAATCAATACAAACAATGACATGCAAGCCGTGATTATTTGACTAACGAAATACCAAATAATCCTCTGGCTGAATAGTTCTAAAGACATCTTCAACCTCTCCTGCATTCTGAACACTTCTATTGTAGGGATTTCATTTGCTTCTAATGCTTCATTAGAATTTTGAATCCTTATATCCAAAATACTAACAGAAAAATATATCATATATCATGTGCTTGTGAAACCCCACGCACAAAATAAACAAATTATTAACTCAAAAAGTGAAAAATATTTGAGCTTTTCAAAACCACTCCCCCAACTCTAAATCCCTCCAGAATAAATTTGAATACAGTAGCTATAGAAATAGTGTATCCAGAATCTTTTACAGTTAAAAGAAACATTGTTCGAAATCTATCCATATACATAGGAATGAAATCATCCTGATGTTGTTGAGGTATATTATCATGTCAAATTGATAGAATAAATGTAAACAAACCTAACCCAATAAAAGTTATTTTCAAAACCTCTCAACTATACAAAGAAGCAAAAGATGGGCAGACATGTCATAGATATCTACCAAATACTTCTTCACTGATCCAAACTCATATTCCAAAACATTCAATTTAAATACGCTCCAAATTAGAAAAACAAAACCAGATGCTACTAAAATCAAATAACAGCAAAATAAGCGATAATCATCAGAAATACTGCCAACAAATCCATCTAAGATGTGAAACAGTCTTTGTGCAAGAAATGCACGCATTTCTGCAATGACACCCGGAACTATAGGATCTTCTTGATTAGCAACATTTCCTTCATTTTGTTGATTAACACCCGAAGGTGCAACAGGTGGTGCAACACCTGAATTTTCAGCAAGAGGTGGAACATGCACTTGAATTTGAGCATGTGTGGGAATTAGATCACCAACACCAGCAAAACTAATATTAAAAATAAAAGATATTAATCAAAATGTAGAAAATAAGAGAATTAATCAAACGTCCTTAGTACATTCGGAGCTCAGCAGCTTTGTATAAAAATATAAATCAATACTAATAAAGACATGCAAGTTATCGTTAATTGGCTAATTAAATACCAAATAATCATTTTACTGAATAGCTACAAAGTAATTTTCAACCTCTAATGCATTCCGAAAACTTTTAAAAGTTTTCGGAAATACCACAAACTGATACTCCTAAGATATCGTGTAATCTATGTCCAAGAAATTCATGTATTTTTACACACTCGAAAAAATAATCTTCACTTCACCAAAACAATTCCTTCCACACCAAAACAGCTTCTTCCACGTGGCCTGCTGCTTATAAAAATAAAGTTGTATAAATATTAATAATAATAATAAAACTGAATTTGATTAGATATGTAAAAATGACAACTTACATTCTCTGTCTGAATCAAACTCTATTTCCTGATGTTAAAAAACTCAGAAGCAGCAAATCCAAAAACCACGGTAAATAGTGAAAAAAAGATGCTGAGAAGTGTATACATTAAATTGTAATCCACTTTTTCTTTAAAGAAATAGACTCTAGTAGTATCATGAGTAAAATATGGCACTGCATAGAATAAGCTTTGAAAATCAGTTAATAAAGAAAAACACTAATTAGTTATATTAAATAATATGATATAATAAGTACATAAAATTAATCTTTGATCAATCCATTCTTGGGTATATGCCGTGAAAATGATTTGACGACGCATTTTACAACACTTGGTTAAAATAGAGAATGTACTTTGAATGCTTGAGGTGCACTACAAGAAAATGGACTGTTTGTGACAACAATTATTGTTACATAATTATGAAAGTTGTCATGAAAAAATTTCTGTGACAATAAATAGTTGTTACGTGGATTGTCACGCAAAACTCCGTTGCTAAAGGTTTTGGACAAATGTGATAATAAAATATTGTCACAATTTTTTTATTTTATGTGACAAGGAATATATTGTCACACTACTTTTAACTGTTACAACTATTATTGTAACTGAACAATAAAATACTATCACAATTATAATATATCGTCACATATTACTTTTAATTTACAGTAAAATCGTGTGACAACTTTAATTACTCGTTACAAAAAAATGCTTATGACAATTATTATTGTCACAAAATAAATTTTTAACAATATATTTATTGTAACAATTATTTATTGGTTACAACTTTTTTAATATAGTAGCATATATATTCCATCAATTTATATATATAATTAAAATATATTCAAATATTATTTTACATTACGTTAACTAGAAACAAAATAGAAGTATAAAAAATAAAAGTATTTTATTAATAAATATGTAGTTAGTACATCTATTTAACTAAAAAAATTAAGATATCTAACCATCTAATTTTACAAGTATATTATACTAATCATTCTCCATTCTTCACAACTCTACAAATTCTTGAAGTCCACTGATACCATCCTTCTAATTATCAAGCTTGACCAGCACTATCACATTATCCACACAAATCTGGAAAAAAAAAGTAGAAAGCCAAACATTGAATTTTAGAAGTACAATAAACATAATACCCACCAACTAAACAAGCTTATACCTGAAACAAGAATACCATTAGCTGTGTAATCACATACTCTAAAACAATTTTTGAATTTGCAAACAATCATCAAATCAAAGAAATTTTACTCATTGAGTATAACTCATTAATGGTAATATTACCAAGAGGTTGCCTGAACATTTCATTCATCTTCTCTAGGAATGTACCATTCAATTTTAGGAACCTCTACCTTCTTTCATAGTTATGTGAAATAGAAAAATAAATTGAACAATTTTCATGAAGGTTGAAATTGCTAAAATTAAATAGCATGATGTTTGAACTTAAAACTTCACCAGTAGAGCTATCAACTTCGCTTGGTTCCACTTTCACCTGAAGCAGAAGATCATAAGATATGTTAATATTTAGGAACTCAATTTTGTAGACAATCCTTAGAGGTGAGATGATTGAATACCACTCTAAAACTTTGATTTTTCATAGTACAAACTGATATAAATAAATAAGAAAGAAAATCAATTTTCAAAAACCTAAAATCACTAACAAAACAATAGAAATGCCAGTTTATGTGAGGGCATCTGTGATGGAGGAGAGGATGAAACCCGGAGGCTAAACTGTCTTAGTTCCAGGGAGAATGGCTAGTGCTGGAGAATCCCTCAGATTATAGCTGTAACTGATATGTTGGAAAACATAATTGATCCTAAGTTAAACAGATGAAGATATGTAGCAGTAACTGATTGGAAATGGGATGAATTACAAGAGGAGGGGATGGTGGTGGTTGATGCAACCCAATCACACATCAGTTATGGGAGGTTCAACCTATGTTATGGGAGATATGGGTTAGTGGGGTTAGACAACAAGTATTTAAAATATATATTTAAATGAGAGATATATAAATATTTTGTTATAATTATTTAATTGTCACACAATTATACTTTATAAAAACTAAAAGTAATATTATCACAGAATTTAAATTTTTAATTACCATTGTCAGTTATAAGAAATTATTTTAGTTACAAAATTTTTTTAGCACACAATTAAATTTTATGACAAGTAAAAAAAATATTATACATATTTTGAATTTTTAATTACAATTATTAATTGTAACAAAAATATTTATGTTACAAGAAATTTTATTGTCACAATTAAAATAAATAATAAGTGACGATTTCTTTTAAAATATCATATAATCAAAATTTGCAACAAATATAAATGTGTTGTCACATAAATTATATTTTCTGTTACAATTTTAATTGTCATATAATTTTTTTAGTTACAAGTCATGAATTAGGCTAACAAATTATTTAGCTATTTGTGATTATCTTAAAATAATTGTCACAACTTTATGTTTTGTGATAAATATAAAAATAGTTGTAGGTAATAATATATTTTTCGTTACAACAATTATCGTGCTAATTATTTTATTGTCACATATAGATTGATTTCTTGTAGTGGTGGTCTTAGCAAACTTGATAATGATGAGTCTTATAAATAAATAAAAAGATTTGCATGAGACTAAGACTCTGCAACAAAAATAACTAATACAAAAGATCAGTTATTATAAAAAATATTAATCAAAATCTAAAATATAAAAAAAATTACCTAGAAATCTTCGG